>NC_087520.1:7158152-7479818 GCF_963921805.1 Phalacrocorax carbo | reverse complement strand
TCTGGGGAGTGCAGGGTGGGGGTTAGTTTTATGGCATAGGAAGGTTTGGATTGCTCCAGCTGCAATCCAAGCAGTGTAATATATTAATATATATTCATGCTTAATTATAATGCAAAAAGAAAACAGTCAAAAAAAAAGATAAACAAAAAAAATTTCTTTTTTAAGCCTATTAACAGCTTGGATTCTCAAGTCACTGGAATGAGTCATAATTCCATGTGCAGAAATGACCGCAATTACGCTTTATCTGACTTTTGCTATAGAAAGGCCATACCAGTCAAGCACGTGGGGGGAAAAAGCTCTAACAAAAGGAAGAAAAAAACAAGAAAATCATTCTATGCTTCTCTAGGTTTTGCACTTTGAAAAATGGATAGACGGGGAAACTTAAAAAAGAGGCTGAAGGTTGTTGTTTATTTTATATATTTACTTTTTTTAGTCACGGGTTTGCTGATCAAACACTTTGTGACTTTTGGATAGAGGAAAGCAAATACATTATCTCTCTGTCATCCCCATCAGAGAGCATCAAATGGGAAACCCAAGAAGGACAACAGGGCCTTCATCAGAAATCACAGGTACCTTCTGTCCTTTTAAATGACCTAGCAGGATTTGAGTCCCAGGAGTCAGAAATACTACCCAGAACACTAGAAATTATGAAGGATTTTTTTTTCCCAAACACTTTACGCCATGTTTGTTTACGGGGTGGGGGGGGGGGGGGGGGCGGGGGATATACGATGGAAGCGTTGGATGAGTTAAAGCAGAAACTATATTTAAAATATAGAGGAAATAGGCATATTCATGCCTTTTTGCAACAGGACCGGGCGAATGGCAATATTGTCAGTAAGGGGGGGCGGGGGTAAGGTGTGTACAGAGAGAGCGGCTTTTATTTTCAGACATTTCATAGCTGTTATATTAATAGTGAAGCTGGGCCGATGGACCCAAAACTCTATTTTTGTATCTATTTTGGTGCTGCATTTAGCTTTAATGTGGATGGGAAGATGGATCAGGCTGCTTTGCCCCTCTCTGCTGCCCAGCAGAGTCCTGGGGGAGGCTGGCAGTTTGGTGGGGATAGGGAAGGGGGGAGGGAGGTGGGAATGGGTGAGCAAAGGGGTTTCCCTTTGGCCAAGCAGTAGCACAGGTTGTCATTGGCGGTTGGGATTGGGGGAGGGGAACACAGCAAATGCCTCCAGGGTGTTATTCAAAAGCCTGGCTCAGGTCTGGCATGGGCAAGTCAAGGGCTTGATGTCCCACTTGCCTCTCCGGGACCCTGGGCACAAGCCGGGCTGCAGCACCCGGGGTAAGCGAGTCGTGTTCTTTTGCACTTAAGCGAGGCGGGTAAAAGAGAGCATAAAGGAAGAGACAATCAGTCTGCACTGAAGCACTTGGGGTCAGGTCTGGATTAGGCACTAAATGAAGGCAGAGAGAGAAGTGGCACCCAAGGGGTGCTTCCACTCTCTCTCCTCTCCCCTCACCCCATCTCCTGCTCAGGACCGGACCACAGCTGACCTGGGCTGTAGATATGATGCTTGCTCTGGGAACAGACAGGTTCCCGCTTGCAGGAGCTGCATCCTCCAGAGCAGCTGGAGCAGCTCACAGCAAAGTGCCCTCCAGCACTGTCAGGTCCAGGTCAGCATCCTCCAAGCCTGGGATGGGAGGTGGAAGCCGATGCTCAGCCATGGGTGTCCCAACCAGCGCAGCAAGAGGCAGCTATGGGAGAGGGCAGTGGAGTGCAGTGACCTGCGAGCTGTCCTAGCACAGGGTCAGTGCTGAGAGAAGGAAGCCCAGAGAAAGCACCAGGGCTTTCCTGGGTTGGGCAAAGGGACACCCATCTCCAAGGTTGCCAATTCAGCACCTTTCACCAGCACTAAATACACTTTATTTAAAAACAGAAAAATTAAAAAAAAAAAAAAAAAGAAAGAAACAAAGGATAAGAACAACAAGGAAAAAAAAGGGAGGAAAAAAAGAAAAAAAAAACCCACACGATAGTCACTGTGTGGACTAGGCCAAATGGCAATATTTCCTAATGTTTTGGCAAAGGCCACCTAGCTTTCTGACTCCCTTTGCACTGCTGAGACAGGGAAAGATCATGCGATACCAGTGTAAACCGGTACATCAGCTCCTTCCCCCCTTCCCTCTATTGGAGCAGTAGAAAACCTGTGAGCTGAGGATTTCTCCTTCCCCTGGCAGACAGAGCTTCCCCAAGGAGGGAGATCTCAAGCTCAGAGCCGTTATTTGATGCTAGGAGAACTTTCCAAGCCTTGGCTGGAGCCCAAATCTGCTGCTGGCTCTGGTTGCACTTGCTGAATTATTGAACTCTCCCTGCATGCGCGACGGCTGTTCGTGCCAACTGCGGGTTGTGCGATTGCTTTAAATGGCGCGTCCTTGTCTGAGATGAAAGAGCAAACCCAGGGAATTCCCCTCCCTGCCCTGCAGCAGGGCAGAGGCTTGGCAGCCCATGCACTGCAGTTCCCTGCTCACACAGGGGAACAACCGCAAATTGCTATCATTTGGGCAAAAAAGGTCCCGCCTCGATGCCCAGACCTTGCACTTAGGAGTCGGGCAATTTGGTCGCAGTTCACACAACATCTCAGTCTCCCCAGGCCACCTGGGATGGCTCACCAGGGCACAGCCAGCTGCAGGGCTGTGGGTTTCCTTCCTAATGGAAGCTGCTCTAAGGAGTTGCCTGTAGGTTTTTAACAAATCTTGTGCACCATCCTCCCACCCAAGTGAGTTTTGATCCTACATCCCAAGGGCAAGACCAGAGCAAGGAGGAGGAATACGTTTCCACCTCACTTCATTCTGCTCCAGCTTAGAGAAGGGCCTCAAGACCGAAGAGGAATCCCATGTTCGTCTTAGACCTACTGCTTGGAAATGTAGATAAGCTCACCGTTACTGCTTCACTAGAGCTCCAGTGTCACTTCTTGGCACTGACTAAGGCCAGAGGAAGGCAAATTAGGGACTAGAAATCGTCAGAAAAATGCTTGCATTTCTTGCTCATACAGAAGCACTTCAGCTGCTCATGGAACCCATGGGAGTTTAGGGACTGAAATAAGAATTACATGCTTACCAGCCTGCGTTTGCATCCAGTTCAACTCTGCCAACCACTAAGCATGTTTGATGCTCACCATAAGCAGTGTTATTTTCTCTTCATTAAGCAGCCAGTTTCTATTCGGCCATTTTCCAGGCCCAGGGCTGCCTGCACAGCGACAGCAAGCACCACTCACATCCCAACGTGAAATGTGCTGGGGCCTTGACAATGTCTGATGGTGCTGAGATAGCTGTCCCACAGCTGTCCTGCCAGGCATTTTCACCACGTAGACAAGACTGTAGACTGTCCTAGGAGCCCCTGGCAAGCCTGCGCGGTTTTCAAAATAAAACATTTTTCTCCATCTGTATTAGGCTGTGTTTAGTCTCTATATTTCAACAGAACTTGCTTTGATAACCTATCTCATCTTCAAAGTAGGCTGCTTTAATAGTGCCAGCAATTATATTTATTAGAAAGAATGTACAGGATTTGATATTGCAGGGTAGCTTCCAGGCATATTGACAGAATTTAACTTGGTAATTGTTAGCTATTGTTAAGAACGAGGCTCAGAAGCAAAACCATTAAATAAAATAGACAGCAGTCTGTCTGGCAGTAAAGAGAGAAAATAGGGTCCTAATTCACTTGGACTCTTTGGAAAAACAGAGCTTTATCACAAACAATGTTATTTCCAGATGTTGCTGGAAATGTATCACTTCGTGAGGAGGAATTATTTTTCCTTATATATAAATACAACTGCGGAAAAAAGTAGGATAAACTTAGTATTTTTTGGTGGTTAGATGAGTTTTTCCCACTTTAATTCCTGATTAAAGCAGCTTTCCATCTGGGATCCCAGTACCATGGAAATCTGAGACTCTCTGAAGAGGGTCCGGGACGGCCCAGTAAGCATGTGGTCTGCTACAGACCGCACAGCTTAGCCTTGACCCTGGCAAAGCACCAGCTTGCCTTTAAACACGTGGGCAGGGTCATTCTCTTCATGGGTCTGGTAGAGCCCTCCTTCCTCTTGTCCTAGAAGCCTTTGCTGGTCAGGGCTGGGCAACTTTGTTCCTAGAGGCATCAATTTCAAATGCTGAATATTCTCACATCCTCCGAGCAGAAACCTTTTTTGTTTCTGTTTTCCCCAGACTTTTCTGGAAAGTTTTTTTCTTCTGCCTCTTCTGAAGATCTTTAATTTTAAGGCAAATCCAAGACAATTCAAATTACTCTATTGGTTGTCCCTTATATTGACCGTAATTTGAAGATCTTGCTTGGTTTCCTAATGCTGGTGGAAAAAAAGATTAGAAGTATTTACAATATATATTTTTTTAAAAAGGAACATATGAAAGGAGAAAAGGTGCCATATTTTTCAGATTATATACAATCATATTTTTGTACTGTACTCTCATTCCTTAATAAAACAGAGTTCTTACCCCTGTGCCAAAGACAGGCAAACTCCTTCAGTGCCCCATTCCTTACTCCAAAACCTTGCTACTGGCAGCACTAGATAACACAACATAGACCCCTTCTCCCTCAAACCCAGTCCTACCAGGGTGGCTGCAGGTCTGGGGTCGCTGCCTGTAGCTGGACATTGTGCATCTCCTGTCCGGGCAGCTGCAAGCAGCAGGTCCTGCCCCGCTGGAGCATCCCGCAGAGCTCAGCTCAGTACAAGAAGAATCTGATCCCTTCCCTGCTAGAAAGCACCTGACACGCTCCTGTCTTCACAAAGGGAAATGTAAGGGGTACTTCGTGCTGCTCCTGCTTCAATGGATTTCCGACATTTGTATGGAGACAGTATACTATTTAAATAGAAAATTGAGATACTTGATTGTTCTTCAGGGTGCTAGGATGAGCACCAAAGCAGAAGCTAATATTAATTAATTTTAGCATCTTCAAAATTACTTCAGGTCCTTTAAGTCTTCCCATCTCCTCATGTCCTTACCAATTGTTTCTTAAGGGCAGTTGCACATCTCTCTTGCTCAAATGAATCCACAAGTCTCTTACTTCATTTAAGTAATTGCATTTTTCTGTGTTCATCTCCCTTCTTTCACCACCCGAACTTTGGTTTCTATGGGGCTAAGTTCCTCAGCTCTGCAACCTTTGAAGGGCCTGGCACAGATAGGCATCTTGGGAAATACAGAGCAAAATATGTGAATAAAACAATTCCTCCTAAGTGGGCAGGGCAACAGAGTTACCAGGGAAATGCCCTCATAGCAAAGCACACATGAAGAGGACTCCTGGGGAATAACAGTGCAGCCAGCAAGGTCTTTTTTGACCATGCTCTGTGTGAAAGCAAAGCAGCATAAGTCAGAGAGAAGGCAGACCTTTTGACTATTATCCCTGTAGGGCTCCATGGTTTTCAGTGATCCAGCTATATAGCAGCTGTTTATTGGAAATCAGGTTCTTATATTCCCAGTCTCCTTCTACCATGGAGTGTAGCAGAGGGCCCCAGAAGAAATAAGCTGTTGCGAACAAGGCACGGTGTAAGGAGCTGTTGCATGTTTTGCACAGGGCATCTGCCCGGAGCTACTCCAGGCTCTGCCTGCAGCTGATGGGGAGATGCTGGCGCTTGCACTAGGTGAGTCATTCTCCTCTGAGGACTACTGGGATGAGTAGCTCTTGGGTGATGTCCTCAGGTGATCCCTCACTGAGGTGAGTGCACAGCCTGAACTGGAGATACTGGAGTTCGCTTGGTGATGGGAAGCACAGGCTGAGCCAGGTGAGGAATCCCAAGCTGTGATCTCCCTTGCAGCAGGCATCCCGTGCACAGAAAGGCTGACCTTTTCATTTGTAGGGTTTGCAGCATTCCTGGTTCATCTCTACCCTTTCTCACCCTATCATGTTGTCCCAGCATCAGGCTGCCAGCAAAGAGCCAAAGCTCCTGGTACTGTAACATGGTAAAGGACACAAACCCCGTGGCAGTCTATAGAGAGAGGGATGATATCAGCACCTAGCAGAGGAAATTACTGGTTAGATTGCCAAATGAGGATCCTGGCATAGACTGGAAGAGGAGAAGGAAAAAGAAAAGCAATAGAAGAGGTTTGTTTGCATGCCAAATCACTGTCTTCTCCTGGCATTCAAGGCAGACAGTGCTAACAGGTATGATGCAAGAGTCAAAGGTGGAGGCAGGAATTGTGACATTGTATTATGCAATTATAACCATCAAGTCTAGAAAACCTAAGTTGCAGTCCTCATGCACTTTACTGACAGGCTTCCAAGTAGAGATTATAAGGGAGTCCTATGTTTGTGATAGTCCTACTCCTGGGTCTAGTACAGAGAGTGTGCTGAAGCCCATCTTGGGATCGGGCTGGCTCCCGGCAGTGGTAGAGATTGGTCAGCCAGGGTCTGAGCCAGGCCGTGCACAGCCAGAGTGCGCACACTGGGAACAGATTCAGCACAAGGCAATGTTGCCACTTTGGGGGAAGACAGGAATGGCTTCTTGTGCCCTTAATCCCATCAGCACGCAAAGCTTCACTGCTGGGGCTTGCAGGCTGTGCTCAGTGCTGCCACTACTACTACCAACAGCAAGAAGCCAGCCACAAAAAGCACAAGGGAGAGGGACCTTAGCAGCTTCCCAACAGCAGTTATTCTCAGCAAGGAAGGAGGATACAAAACCCTACCACCTGTTCCCAGCCTGAGCTTCAAGTATTTTGATACTTCCAGTATAAAAATCATTCATCTTTTCCTGGGCATAGGATGATACCACCATCAAAAAGCCATCAACCTGGCTTGAGATTAGATTTTATGTATAGGTTTGCCATTCCAATTGCCTAAGTAGCTTACACCAAACAATGACACTCTCTTCACCTACCCAGGGAACTTGGCTGACCCTGGCTGGGCATGAGGTACAATCATTAACTATATGCTCTGGTTTAGAGCTGCAGGTGTGTCATTGCTATGGCAGGTGAGTCAGGCTTGGCACAGGGACAGGTAGAGCTGCCCTGGAGCAGCCAGGTCTGAGGGGCTCAGAGCTCACAAATAGGTTTTGCTGCTAAGGCTCTTGGGAAGCTGGTTCCCGGATTGTTAGCACTGTAGAAAGCTGAAATCACCTTCCCCAGTGGGTCTGTGGGAGGACGTGCCTGCCTTCTTTAGGCACTTGGCAATACTGGGGCACCACTGGGTTACTTGTCTGACAAAAACATGCATCAAGCTTTAGGCTGCAGACCAGCTGAGCCAGTTGGCTAGGCTGAGCACACCACAGAGTCTGGGCACTAAATTACAGCTCCAGGCTCAAGCCTGACTCAATCTTGCGATGAAGACACCCTCACAATCACAATTATAGTGGAGGCGTGATAGCAGTGTTCCTTAGATGAGCATCACCCTGTCACAGCCCTGCAGAGAAGAGGCCATGACTTCCAACTATAGCAGAATTGGGGCTTGGGCTTCAGTGTTTCTTGCTTGACACCTAATCCTCAACACTGAGCTTTATTGAACTAAAACTATGCAATATTGAACAGATTGTGCCAAGGGTGGTGCCTTAGCCACCTCTCCTGAATGTGCACTTACATGTTTTCAAAAGTATCCTCATGACAGTGGCTTGTGATGAGCTAAAGAACCAACACGCAAGCCCCTGAGGAGCAGGGCCAGCTCTGGAGCTTGTGATATGCCACAGATAGACACAACTGTGTTATGACCACAGCTTCCAGGGCAGCTCTGCTCCTCTGAGGCTGCAGTGTTAGAAGTAGGGGAGACCTGAAAGTTCAGCACCCTATCCAAGAGCAATGTGAGGGCAGGGATCAGCGATGAGAAAGGAAGAGCATATCAAGACTCATGTAAGGCACAGGAGCTTGTAATACTTAGTTCTCACTGTAGTAAGTGGTGTCACAATTGCAACCCCAGTCCATGTTGTCATCCTGGGAGTTGAAACTTTAAATACTGCTCCTTGTTCTTTGAGGGGTTGGAAAGAGAATTCGTGAGGCTTGACTTGTCCCATGGAGGAAGATATATGGCACAGCATGGGCAGGCACCTCTAGAACCACAGTTTATGAAACTAGTAAACACAGAAAGGAAGCGGAAAAGGGGCAGCATCTAACACAAGATCAGTGCTGGAAGTGCATCTCACTGCATAACTAACATTAAGGTAAGGTACACCAGGACATCCTTCAGAGGCAGGAGTATAGTAAACAATCCTGGCAAGTCCTTAATCAGATGCATGCCTCCACTTGCCATCAATCCCACTTTTTTTGGGGGGGAGCTACAAAAAAAACCCAAACCCCATCACTAATTAATTAGGCTATTGTTATATCCTCTCCTTACCATTTTGTTTAAGTAACTGGCCAGTGCCATTGGTCACAGCAGTAGAGCTCAGCTCTACAAGAAAGGCTCAGCTAGAGGCTGACCCAACAAAATCTTTCCAGAAGAGAACACAAGTTCCTTTACCTTATGCTTGCCTAGGCTGGGGAAACAACTGAACAAGGGGTTTGAAACACACTGCTCCACTTTTGCCTACACTGAACTTGTACTGTTTCCTTTCTGTCCCCCTTCTTCCCAAACCTGCTTATGTTTCTGTCCAGAACACTTGCATTCTTCCAATTCCAAGGTTAGATCAGAAGTAAGCAAGGAAAATAAGCTCAGAAGTGGGATGGACCAAGCTGACAAATCCCTAAGTTAACCTACTGAAAGTGGAGAACTGTAAAACCAGCACCTCCCCCCCCAGGTTGATGCCTCCTTCACAGTCCTCCAGCACTGAGCAGGGTTACTCACCTTGACAGGGCAGTTGAAAAACACATGCATTTCAAGACCACAATTGATGCATCCCTCCTTAAATCAGGTCAAGACAGCAGGTGAATTTGGGGATCTGTCAGCTTTGGGACTGTCCAGATGGGAATTTTGGGGAAATTAACATTAAGGTCCAAACAGTGATTTTATGTGAGAATTTAAGACAGGTATGTAATCCACCTTCCCCTTGCTGGGAAGAGCAATGTGTTGTGCTTGAACTCTGCCTTTGAGCTCCATCTTGCTGCTCACTGCAACGTCAGAGCATCTCACTGTACAAGCAGTGCTGCACTCCTGCGATTGGTGCAGTAGGTCAGGAGACAGGCCAACTCCTGTACGAGGTGACAGACAGACATTAAGGCACAAGAGCCAAGTGACTTAACTCACCACATGCATGTGGAATTAATTATCCTGAAAAATCCACCACCTGGGGCATCTCAAGCCTACTGTGAAATGGAATTCATATGCAAAAAGATAAGTTTGTATGGTTCCCAAATCTGGCCACGACATACTGACAGCACTAATCATGGCCAGAAACTCACCTCTTCTTTCAAGGACTTGCTGAACTGCAGGAGGAAAAATAAAAGATGACTGTTTCAAAAGAACTGAAACAGAAGGCAATTGTGCTAGCAGCCATTCACACGTGTGTTTGAGATACAGTAAAACTTCAGTGAATTAGAAGATCTGCAGAGATATGCAAAATTGAAGCAACACACTAAGGACTTCACCCAAAAAATGGCCTGACGTGCAAAGGTCACAGCGCATTTCATCGCAGTTTACCATTCCTGCAGCATTGCTGAACACCATTCTGGAAGCAGCCTTTGAATCCTGAAGATGCACAAGCCTGTGCCAAAGCAGCCGTTTGTAACCACCTACCCGAGATCAAACAACAGCCATAAGGAGGCGTAACATCGTTGTGGACAGTGACATTTTATGGACTGTGTTGTCTGCTCACATTCCACCATAGTGTACAGCATATCACGCTTAATATATTAAAACTGAGATGAGGAGTAATGAAAAAAACTTACATGTAAGTGATACAAAAAAAAAAGGAGGGGAGGACCCCAGATTTTCTCCCTTCCAACTATAAACGCACACCCATTTACATTGTTTTGTAAATGAATTTATCTTTAGAAGAACAATAAAAATACTTAGGATATTTCTGTTCAGGACAACGATTGCACATTTGGTCTTACTTTGGAGGGGAGATACAACACAGCAGGAACACTTTCTAATTGAAAACATACAAAATAAATAGAAGTGGTAACAGTTCAGCACCTAGAGAGTTTTCCTTGTGTCCTTGATAAACATTGTCTCAAGTTTCCCAGAACTATCCAACTCACTGGTCAAACTCCCAAGTCTGGTCTCCAACAAGATTCCCAAAAACTTTTGGAAAAAAAGCCTACTAAGTAGTGGCATTGTTTTGCCCTATTTTCTGTATCTCTCCCATCTGTAAGCCATTTATATGAAGAAAATCTTTGTTTCCAAAGCTTGACTTACTAAAGCTCATTTGTTCCAAAATACAACAGCGCCTTGATACTGTTTATACCAGGGACAGCCAAGGACTCTGACAAACGAGCCGGGCTGGGTTTAGCAGCCCCGGCGCAGGGCGTTACTGGCTGCCCCATCCCTCTGCCAGCAGTCGCTGTCCCCCCAAGAGGGCAATACCAGTCACCCTCCACTCTCTAGTGGAGCTCAGGGTAACAACACAGGGTTTGTCACCACAGATCCAGACCCCAGCTGTGGGACAGGCCCTCCTGCAAAGGGGCAAGACAGACCATGGAAGATTATACCCCCTTGACATGCCCATCCACCAGAGCCCATTAATCAATGTTCTTTTGTAAATACTAAATTCAGATTTGAACTACTTTTGCAATTTTTTTTTGGGTGTGTGCTTGTTTAAAGAAAATAAATCAGGATACAGGTATTTCCTCAAGCTTGTTCTTAATCAGGAGAGGACTGGCAAACAAGGCCAGAGGATTTCATTCTCCTATCTAGAGACCTCAGAAGCAAACAGTGGCATTAAAGCTACCCCAGTTTAATCAACTCCTTTAAGCATAGGAAAAGAGAGGCAGCTGCTGCTAAGAGAACAGAACTCATCTCCCTTTAATTTCAAATAAGTTTCTTTAAAACAGGCATTGAAGTAGTTCATATACACCTATTTCCCTCCTTGCAAGGTGGGTGCTAAATTATCAGCATCTCATAGGAGATAACTGGAAAAGTGTTCACAGGGTAAGAATTAATTACTGGAGTTAAGAAAAGTGAAGTGCTCTCCGAGTACTTCTACTGGTTCATTAACAACACAAGTCTGAAAGAAAATAATGGAAAAAGTCAATGCTTATTAATTTTCATGCCACTTTCCCCTCAAGAACAGAAGAGGGATTAGAGAAATAGATAATATAACTATCCCAGCTAAAACCATGACAGGTACCCATACTTAAAATTTAGGACACAAAATGCTTCAAAAAAGAATAAGCTAGCTTAATCATGAAGTGCTTACATGTCTTCTCCCTACCCACCTTAACAAGGGACCTCCCTGTCTTTTCTATATGAATTTATTATATATATTAATATATACAATACACAAAATGGGTACGGCCTTACACTCCATTTAAGAATATTTTGCTACATTGGACAGAGCGCAAAGCAACTGCTTCCTTAAAAGCAGCATTTTTACATCACAATGAAATAAACCTGTACCTTATACAATTTGCATGACCACACAGAAGCAGTGGCAGATTATTTTTCTGGCTTGTAAAAAATTTTAAAACAGAAGTTCTATTTCAGCAGTCTGAAGATGGAATGTAAAGTTTCTGCTGTTATATGTATAATATATATTTATTGAATCATACATTCATGCTGATTCCAATAAAAAATAAAGATTTTTCTGAAATTCTCTCCATGGATTTTTAGTGCCAGAAGTTCCACGCTGCAGCCCACACTGCTGGTGCGTTTGTGCTAACATAACATTTCATGAAAGTAAGGCAAAAGACCAGTTTTACTGTTTTTTATTCCAAAGAATAATCTCTCCCATCTGTGACCTCCTGAGCTCCACCCCACAGAGGAACGCCTGTATCAGCCTTGCAGCACGGAGAGCACCATAGCATTCTGACTGCTGAACTGCTCCCTGTTGTTTCAGACTCTTGCAAGGCTAACAGAGTTGGCTAACCGTGTTAGCCTTCCTTTCTCAGGGCTCAACGTCAAGTCCAGGCAGCAGAAGCAAGTTTTCCACAAGTATGATTGAGAGGGATGCATCATGTCTCTAGTCTGTATAAAACACCTCTAAATTCTGTGTTCTCTTTACAATACCTTAGATTTTAAAGGTCAACACAAATGAACGTTTGGAGTGCACTCCAGAGAGCCAAACTATGCCTTAAGTTCTCATGCAAGCTGGAACAGGTTCTGGCAAGGAGTTTTGCCGCTTGGGCCTAGGGTCCATATAACAAAAAAAGTATTTCATGTACTATTTTGCACACTAGTTGCATGGCGTTATTTATACATAACCTTAAACTGCTTCGATAGATGAACTGACCTTGGTACAGACACCCAAAGTGACATTTCAGAATGTTAAAGGACTGTCACTCACACTGAATCTCAAAGATGGACATGATGAAGTATTTCTCCTTCCACAGCCTGGTGCTTTGTCAAGTTTGAAATATCATCAGTGGAACAGCAGATCCCACTTGGCTTGGCAAGTGGCATTTTGTGACAGCAAATAGAAGGGCAACATCCTGCCCTTCAAATCTATTCTGAGAACACACCATTACTCTAAAATCTGCTGTCTTTAAGGAATGATGGAGTTTGAAAGTATTTTACTTAATTGTTTCATGTCTCGTAACCAGACAAGCTATTAACAAACCCCCTTGTCCCATCCTCCACACAACAGGCAAGCGAGATTATCAGGATCTTAGGAGAGCAGTTTTTCCAAGTTACCAGCCAGGGTAAGAATGGTACTGCTGAGAAATGAAATAATCACCAAGATAATTACTTCCTGCTAAAGCATGCACAACTTAGGGAAACTGCTAATGTGCCATGTGCTCTTAGCCCCAGGCAGCAGTGTGTAAAGAAAGAGAAACAATTAACAAAAAAACCCAGCCCACATTTTGTTAAAAAACCGGATGTCCCTCAGAGAGAGACAGAATCAGCAGCTGTAGAGATCAACTCCAGATCTTCATACCTGCATCCAGAGCCACGCTCTTCCCCAAGGAAAGTGGATTCCCAGATCTAAAGGACAATCTTCTCACGTGACACTGCTGAAGAATGTTTCTCGTTTAGATTCAAGTCAGAGCTCGCCATTACCACACAGCATGTTAACACACAGGCTCAGTTTCCTACTCTGGGAGGAAATCCTCTCTGCAAAGCCCTACTTCCAATAGCATGTTCACCACCTCCACGCTTGCCTGCGTGTGGCAAGTGTACACCCAGGAACCCTAGGGCTTCAGCTCTGAGCAAATTCTTCCTCAAAAAAAGGGGAACTTGTGAAGAAGGCCCTGCAGAGCAAGCAAGTGATCCTTATGTGAATCCTCAACTGCAGAAAACACCTGCAGTTCTGAACAGACAAAAATCTCAGTTCAACTTTACACAACAGCCTCAATGCAAGTCAGCTGGTACTTAAAAGTACTCCAGGAGTTTCTCCCTGCACACAACAAGGGGATAACTAAGCCTGGTTAACTGTGCAATGCCCTTAACCAAAGAAAACGCAGCAAAGGCAACATGGTTTCCATGGTGGTATGAAATACTACCGTAAATGAAACAGTCTTACTACTACTTGTCTTACACTATTAAGGTAAGTCAGAAGAGACCAGACCACACCTAGTCATACCTGAAGCCCCCATACTCTCAGAAGGGCAGACCATTAAGGTATAAGGATCATTAAGGTTGTCCTGACACAGTCCATGTGGCTTGTGCGGGTGCAAAAGCAACCTATGACAGGACTGACCAACTTTTCTCCACTTCCTGCTCCCTCCCTGCAGAGCACTGGGACATCAAGAGCACTTCAGCAACCACCCCCTCACCATCTCAATTAAAGCAGAGGTGCCAGCAGGGAGACAGAGTCCTATTCACTTGAGACCTCCCTGTAGCATTTTCTTTTGAGAAAGAGTTAGACCACCTTGGTTATTAGAGGTCAGCCTTCTTGTAGCTGTTCTAGCTCACTGCAGCCAGTGAGGCAAATCAAATAATGACTTCTTCACAGTCATCTTCACCATTAATGCATGCAAAGCATTGAAGACCTTAGACAAGAGATATTGAGGTGAATGGCACAGTCAACGCAGAAACCAGAAGGGCTTCAGGCTACTAGAAAGTTTAAACCAAAAAGCCCATGTGACATTTTACAGCAGGTCTTTCCAGTATACTTTGTTATTGGCTAGTCACAGAACAACCAAAATGCAAGTACTAAGAGTCACTCTACATTTTGTTCAAGATACATCAGCATCACTTGTTTTAGAAAAGTATTTCTTTACAAGACATTCCAAGAAAATTTTATGTAAATATTTTATTTTGCCTGTCATCTTGGACAAGAACATCACTTTCTGGGTCTTTTTATTATTTAACATATTAAGAGTATGATTCATATGAAAACAAGCATACACTTCACTGACATTCCTCAGCTCTTTCTCAAGTCAGACAACAGCGAGCCAGAACTGTCCAACTCCCACTACAGAAATGGTGTTTCAGGCTTACGGGTGCTTTTGCAGATTTGGGTAAGAGCTATAAAAGCTTCAACTAACAGCACTGTGACAAGTCTGAAGTGCAATCTGTTACTGCAATTTCGGATTTAACATCAAGAACAGCAGAAACCCAACAAATGAAGAGTCACAAACAACAAGGGCAGAGTTCAGTTAAAGACCTCCATTTCACACCTTTACCTCCTGGTCATTCCTGATACAAAAGCTTTTTTTTATTTTAGAAAAATACCAGTTACCACCACAAGAGGAAGCAGTATGTATTTCCAGTATGCTGGCTGTGGGAGAGCATACCACAGCTATTGCTGTCACACTGAGCTCTCCTCCGATTCACTAAGATATCCAAGACTTCAGGAATAGACTGTAAGCAAGTCAATCTGAGAAACATTCATAAGGAGGGAAGGGACAAATAGTGTAACATAACTCTGAAGATGAAGCTGAAATAAAACAGAAACCAGAACTCTGACATTTAATATAACCAGGCTCAACAGCTGGGTTTGGCAAGTAAAAGGCAAGAATTACCATTCTGGGACAGGTAATACCTATGTACCCTTTGGGTAAGGGCAACTTTGCTCTAGCTTTAAAGCAAGCAAATGTCAAGAAATATGTACTTCATATGCACAGCAGTTATGTTAATAAATCAAGAAACAGAAACAATGAACCCTGACACATCTAAGCAAGCTTACTAAGCAGCTCCTTCACATTACCAAGAGCTCTGAAGCTCTGGTGTAGACTCAACTGCCATTTGCATCCAGATGTTTAACACCACACATTAACAGAAGTAACACTGCTTTGTGTAGTACAATCTTACAGGATCTCTTTGATTGAAATGACCCAATTTTGTATTTTGTTTTCAGTTTCATCTTCTTTCAGAGGCAGTGGAGAACATTCAACATCTCTTAACACCAGGACACAGGCACCTTCTGTATGTCCAACAAACATGCCACCCATCCACTTCAGGTCTGGCAGAAGCAGGGGATGAAATTAATGCCTAAACTGCAAAAATAACTCTATTACATACAGCAGTTTGAACTGTAAAGGATGTGACAGAAGTACTTCTGCTTCAGTTCTACTTTTCCAGCATTTGTAATGGGGCCTGCCCGTCCTCAAAGTTATTAAATTCTGCATGCAAAAAGCACTTGTTTTTAATTATTTCAATGCAGCCAAACTGGAACAGAAGGTGTTAAAAGCTTCAGCTGTAACCACTTCTACCTAGTAAACCTAGGTTCCTAGAAACTGAAGGAAGAACCTCTTCCCCTTGGAAAAACTCCAAAATACTCTTGACTTGATAAAGCAAATCTAGACCTTTTTTATTTTTATTTTTTTTAAACAATTTGCCAAGACTGGAATGAAAGATAAATAGAAGGCACAACAATTTTGCTTTTTTTATACAAATACAAACTAAACATGAAAAAAACCTCCCTATTTCAATAAAAAATTTCACAAGTTCAGGAAAAGTGTTTTAAGAGTCAAGTTCTAGACATTTAAAACCTATCCCACAATCCAAAATTTTAGAGTGGTAAAACAGTAGTTCGAATTCTTTTCCGTGATCACGTATCAAAAGAAAAAAAGATTCTACGGAGAGCCATTATTCCACTTTTACAGCGCCACAAAGAGAAAGGTGAATGTCAATTTTTCAAGTGGCAATATCTCCAGACCAGAGGATGTTCATATGACCCTCAAAGGATAAATCGATACTTTTGTTTTTCTGCCCTTGAAATACTTGCCAAGTATTACGTTTTCCTATAGGCTCTTGAACGCATGCACGTGAAATATTATTCCACTGACTGAAATGCACCCAAATTCAGTAGAAAGGGGGAGAAAAAAGAAAAAGAAAAAATACAGAGACATTCCTTTAGGAAAGACCACTGGTACCAAAAAAATCCAGTCCATAAGTTTGAGGTGAACAAGAAAATTCAGTTCTTTTCTTTTTAAAATCCACTTTTCCTATAACGTTGTTCCGCAAAGCTGGAATCTGGGACAAGGACTAGAAAAAAAATCACAAAACCATAACACAAACAAAAAGGGGCCAAATAGTATCAAACGTAGCAGTCTATAACAGGCTAGGGCCACATTCCAAGATACCCAAGGCTGAAATTCACAAATTTGCAGGAAAAAGGGTTTGTGACACCATGTCAACATCCGTGATGCATTCACTGGCGCTGCCCAATCCCCCTTCCAGCTCCAAATCCTGGCTTCTGGGACATTCCTCCACGTGGAGGCCCTCGAAGCCCACCTCCCAGCCCCCCACGAGTGCCTCCAGGTCCACGTGGTCTGTTATCTCTGCGGTCACCCTCCCTGGCAGCTCGTGTTTTCTTCTCCTCCACGTTCAGGCGCACCTCTCCCCTGAACATGATGGGCTGCAACAAAAACAGAATAGGTACTTTCATTAATGACTCACCAGTAACTCTTCAATGTCAAGCAGATTTCTGCAACCTTGCCTCATACCCTCCTCTACACAAAAGAGAATCAGTGTTTTATGATTGGTTACTAGAAATTGGCAACAGTCAAAGTATACATCTAGTCTTGTGCTTTACCAAAGAGAATGTGAAATAGTGACACTTGAAAAGCAATCTCAGGCTTAACCCTGAGCGTTCTGACATCTTTTAGAAAAGGAATTGATCTATTAACAGTAGTCAGCTTTCATTAATGTGGCAATTCAGTCTCCCACTTGATTTTTCTTATGGCATCAAGAATATCAGAGCTGTTCTGCCCCCTCACTACACAGGCCAGTGAAGCCTTTCACTGAGGTCAAGCTCTATTTTTTAGAATTACAGCAACAAGTGATTGCTTGGTTGGGAAACTTCACTGAAGCAGGAACAGAGAGGAGCAGGACTGCACCATCCCACAAACCTCACTGTAGACAGAAAGTTGAAGTCTGCAAGAATCCAAGGATTAAAGGAGTAAGGATTCACTTGTTTCATATTATTCCTGCAGTTGCGTAACAAAGAAATAAAAATATGATCCATCATTGGCACAGGCACAATGTTTTCTCAAAGGGAAGGACTAGCCATTCACTTCTACTGAACACGTGTAGAAGTAGAACAGATCTAAGGATGGAGTACGTTGCCCTCCTCTACCCATCAGCTGTGCTGGACAAAAGGATCAAAGCATCATGTTACAGCCTTATTACTGACTCAAGTGTAAACTCCCACATTTCACATCAGGCAGAAGACAGGTTTAGCTTCACTGGCTAACGGTCCACCAAAGCCTCTTACTTTTTTTTAGCAAAGCTTATCCTGAAATAAGTCCCACTGTTTCAGGACATATGTTTGCTCAAAGCACTTGGCCCATTTGCAAAATAATTCATACAGGGGATGCTACAAGCAGAATTTTCAAAGCTGTTCAAAGCAGGGTAGATGTGTTAAAGTGCGTTCACAAGACTTAAATCTATATTAAAAAAATATTGCTTCAGAAAACCAAGCCAATCCATTACAATCTAAGCATTTACAAGGGCTTGCTGAAAAGATACTTTGAGTGCAGCATCTTCAAAAGCTTATTACACATTCAAAGCCTAACTTTCAAAGCCAGCATCCACCCTCTTCTCCAGTTACAGAGTGGCACAGATGAACAAGTAAACAAAGGCCACAAATCCCTCAGCTGAGCGTGCCTTTGGCATTCCCCAGACATGAGGTCTGGCACTCAGCTCTTAGTCTCTTCCACTGACAGGGAGCTTATGAGTGAACAGTTCTAGTTTGTTTCAGCAACAACTCAAACATGTAAGTTGAAGTCACTGCTGAAGGTCTCCACATATTGCTTGCAGCTAAGAAATGGCTTAAGGACCCACTCTCACTGTACTACTTGTTCCCGCACCAGTTCAGGCCAAAGTCAACAAAATTTACTCCACCTACTTTTAGCACTGGTTTCAAATCACCTGTTTTAGACTTCACCCTAGACCACGTTGGAACTACTTAACCCAGGATCATAGGAAAGCACTTAAGGAAGCAACTCTCTATGAGCAATTCCAAATCTTGAATCACCAGCTCCTTGTGAGAGCTTCTAGGGCTCCTGGCCTTCATATGCACTAACTCATCAAGCATTGCCACAAATGCTGCTACCATCCCACAGCTGAAGGTGTCTAACCACACGAAATATCGCCACAAATTCAGACCACATCTCAAGGCTAACAAATCTGCACGCAAGCTACCTTTCCATCTGAGAACAGAAATATGCCGACAATATTACTGTACAGTAAGGAAGTAAAGAAGAAAGTATGTCCCTGCTTGGTGAAAAGCTAGGTTGAATGCAAGCACGCTGCACAGCTGTTACGGTGCACCCAGATTCACTGCCTACCACCATGTGTAGAGTCATTTTGCATTGACAATCACTGACTGAGCAGGTACCTCCTGCTTTTGTTAGCAGAAATTCTTTTCAACCTGCACACTAGTATAGCTTCTCCTTTTCAACCACTTTGACAAACAAGATTCGACTTGTCCACAGGGTCACATTCTCTACCTTGCCTTCCTGAAAGCTTTTTACCCACTTCCTGCATAGAGCTCAACTTCCCTTTGGAAAAAGGCTCTGTAACGAATAAATTCATATTCACCAAAGTTGTTACAAACTACTTCAATGGCAAAAGATTCAACCTGTGCAAATGCTACACAAGTCTTGGTAATAGGAGGGAAAGTCATCCCACCTACTTTAAGATGCTTAGTAAAGGGCAAAGGGACCAAGTAGGATCTTTCCTTGTTAGAGTTTTTTGACAAACATTGCCAATTAACAGACCAAGAACCACTGACTAGAAGTTTATTTACCCTGCTGCTAAGGATCTTCTGAACTGGTTCAGGATCATCAAAGACCACAAACCCAAAATTGGGGAGCTTTCCACCACTGTTGATGCGGAGTTCAACAACATTGCCATAGCCTGCAAGAGAAAAGCCAAGTTCTTGGGTCATATATTAGAATGCTCTGTTGACCACGCTTATGGCTGCAACCCCCAAACCCTGAGAGTACAGCAAAGCAGCTAACTTACTTTGGAAAAAGTCTTTAAGTTCAGTTTTATCCACATCATGGGGAAGGTTCCCAACAAACAGCTGATGACTGTCTGGGTATCTCACAATCCGCCTAGTTTCCACATCACCTTGTTCACCCTCACGAACTTGAACAGAAAAGTAGAACTTGTTTAAGAAAAGCCAGTCCCCACAAGAACAAAAAAAGCCATGGTCAAATTAGCACCTTGCAAAAGAATCAGAATTCACACTCTGTTTATCCATTCATATATATAAAAAAAGGTAAGTATTCTACACTAGCAAGTTTGTAACTTTACACCTGACTGAAGGCAAACATTTAAGTTGACACCTAGATACTTCAATAGAACACTACGGAAATTCAGCTCTAAAGCTCACCAGACATTCAGACCAGGATGATCTAAAAATAAGCATATCCACCAAAGCAGAAATCATTCACTTACTGATAAAATTGATGAGATTTAAAAAAAGATTTAATCATCATATTGCTTCCCTAAAACCATCAAACAGCAGAAAAACAGTTTACACTCTGTAGCTTCTCTTACTTGGTCTAGGACCCCTCTGTGGTGGGATGTTTGTTCGTTGCTCCCTCACTCGCTGATCCCTCTGAGGTCTCTGGGGTGGGGTTTGAGATTCGGGCTTTGCCTCAGGGCGGGGCTGTATAAATTCAAAAAGGAGTTAACAGGAAAGAATCAAACACAACAGTAGGGTTCAGCTTAACAATTTGATAGGAAGCTCTTAACTTGAAAGCACAGGAAAAAAGTCATCGTTCTTTCCACCTGTGACTAAAATGCATATTCGCTCATGTTGCATTATATGCTAAAAGCAAACATGTCACTTGACTAAGTTAGAATTTCAAAGTCACCCCCTTCACATTATATAAAGTGTGTCTGCCCAAAGCACAGTGGTAGTTACATGGCAAGATTGTATTACATCAATCTATTAATGACAAAACCTTGTTCATTAATAGGCAACAGGAAAAAAAAAAAAAGAGTTGCCTCTGTTGTTAAGACTCTGTTGTTAAGATGGTGCATTCATTTTGGAGGGCAGATACATCCAGCACTCAAACATTCTCTGGTTTTCCTCCATGAGGAACAATTCCTTTTAAACCCAAAAGCCAATGAATAACATTTTTATGAAGTCTATCATGAATCATTGAATTTGAAAGTCTTTGGAGTCTGAGAACTCAGCAAGTAGATTTCACTGTATTTTTCCCCACCTCAGTTTACTGTCAGTCACTTTAGCACTTAAACTTCTCTAGGTGCTGGATTCCTACCTGTGAGACCGGTACTTTCACAACATGAGGTGGTATTCCTGATACTGGAACAGCTCCACTGGGAGGGAGGTTCTTACTTGTTACTGATGCCCAGGAAAATGTCTAGAGTGGAAAAAAAAAGAAAGATTGTAACTCAACTACAGATGCTTTTATCCTCCTGAAACATTCCTGACAGCACAACTAACAGACAAAGGAAAATATTTTAATTTTACAGGTTAAAACAAATTTTAACCTGTACTTGAAATTCTGGATCTAGCCACTAGCAGTTTCCCCACAACTTCCTTCAAATCATTTCAATTCAGAAGACTTAGTGGGATGACAACGGAGTCATGTTTCCACCATATTTCTAAATTCTATGTAGAGTAGAAATAGGACACAGCAGTGGTCTAAGACCAAGTACTATATCAAGGTTAAAAGTATTGGTTTCTTGAGCACCCATTCGCCCACTTTTGCCTCCCTTAACACTGAAGAGTGACAAACACTCCGCTAGAAACAGTCACATTTCACCCATTTTCCTGATTCAGCATGTTGGTTGCAGTCTGTTCAGAATTTCAGAAGCTCTGTTTACGAACAAAGAATCTGAGCCTCTCACTGCTGCCACAGTTCACACACCTACCGAAAATAGAAAGCCTTACCTTAGCTCCTGGTACTTTAACCAACTAGTTACTAGCTAGAATTTCAACTACCTGTTATTGTACAGAAACTAATGGGAAGGAGGCAACTGGTCATGAGAAGAGTAATTTGGGCAGGGGAGGAAGAATTACAAAGCATTTAAACACTTAATTCCAGATAGTTTTCCTCTTGCCACAGAGAAGATCTTGCTCTGTAAAACAGTCAAGCACACTGATGAAACCACCACATCATAGAAGAGAGCCATCCACTGTCATTACCCTGGAGTCCTCTTGCACTGCAGGAGCTGGATCAGCAGGAGCTGGAGAAGGACTCTTTTCCACAGTCTCTTCTGGAGCTGACTCCTCTAACACCGGCTCAGATTTTTCTTCCTGCACCTCTGGTTCAGGTTCCTGTTCAGGTTCTGGCTCAGGCTCAGGCTCTGCTTCTGCAGCCGTCTCTTCCAGGTGTTCCTCAATGTCATTGCTATTAGACAGCACCACAAAAAGCAAGAAAAAGAGGTAGTATTTTGTTTGATTCTATTGATGGGTGGAAAGGATGCTACTTGTCCAATACGTGTCAATACAATACTTGTCAAAAAGGAAAATAAAGAGTAGCAATAAATTCATTTGACCTGTTCTACAGGCAGTCTGTATTACACAACATCTGACTTCATCTAATAAGATCCTATTACCTGACAGCCTGCTCATAATAAGCACCAGTATCATCAGGAACAGCCTCAGGTGTCTGCTGTCTTTCTTCAGGTTCCTCCCCTTCCTCCTCCGATTCTAAATTAAGGTAGGAAAGGGAAAAAATATACCACACACATCTTTGGTAATCAGTTCCAATGCAAGGCATCTTCCATAACATGCAGGTGAAGTCTCTTCTGAAGAGCACACGGGAAGCACTATCAAGATGTAACATGGAACAGACATTTCCTTATACTTCTGCTATCTTTCCGGATACTCAGTTTTTACTAAGATCAAACAACATGTTCCAAATACTTCAGAGAAGCAGATTTATAGCCTACAAATCTGACCATGACTGCTAAAATATGTCTTACAGTTTCTTTAACAGAAACAGAATATGCCAGAAAACTAACAGTCATCTGCATGTCACAACTCCTTGCTGGAGTGCAAGGGAACTACGGGCAAGGAAAAAAACTAGATGAACATGAAGCTTAATGCTGATCTGCCTTCTCCAGCAAGATTTCCTCTGGTCTGGGAATGGAGTGTTGATATAGACCCAAATACCAGTAGAACCATCCAAAAATTCCTGCTACTTACCCTCTGGAGGCTCAGTGTCAGAGTCACCAAAAACCTCATCTTGGTAGCGGAAGATATCATTGTGGACATAAAACTTGTTTGCAACAGAACCCTAGAAGCAAATCAAAGGGAGGAACTGAATTATATCAACTGCAGTAATACAAAAACTGAAATAATGAGAAAACAAAAAAATTCATAAAATAATCCTTTCCACATAGGATTAATCCAAACTTGCCTCGTTCAACAAAATATATGTTATTCTGGGGGGCGGTGGGTGGGAAAGGCACATCATACTAGCAAGTCAAGCATGCATGGAACAACAGGGAAAAGTGCCATATTAATGCTTTCGATTCCAATAGCTCACAACACTGAAAAAGCAGGAGCAAGAACATCCTGGGGTCTGAAGTATCAATTCTTAGCACCAAATTAAACTGAAAAATAAAGTAATCTTGCAATACTCCTTTTTTCACTATAATTTTCAATTATGTGAACTGTTTTGTTCAAAAAAGGTGTCTATTTATAAAGCCACCTCAAATGCTAAGTTAGCCCTTTATACAACAAGAAAGTCTGGAATCCCTGTCTTCAAATGACAGGAACCATCTTCCTCTTTCTACTAGTTCTTTTCTGTAAGAGGACCAGTTGCTAGGAGGGCAAATCGAGGATAAAAAACTTTAAAATGCTTAAGAAAAAATATGCATTGAACATACCTTATAGCCAAAGGTTAGGATATCATAATTACAGTTATCAACATCCAGGATTATCATAGGACCATACAGAAGTAGGGTAATTTCCTAAGGAATCTGCAGAACTTTACTGCTGAGTTTTGTGGCAAACTACCTTCCCAGTCTAACCCTTCAGATTCCAACACTAAACCAGACAGGCCTCATTAATTCTGATGTGATATCAGAAGCTCTATAACAACACTAGCACTCAATACAGCATACCTCAGGTGCAAGCACAAATGTTTGCATGAATCTGCGCACAGGCTGCATGTTATTAGAGAGCTCTCCCATCACCTGGACTACAACACCATCATTGAGAGTAGCATGGGCATCCACATGACGAATCTTTGTGTGGCAGTCCTTGAAGTTTAATGACAGCACCTTCTTGTGGATGTCCTGTGAAAGACCAGTACATAGGTTACACTGCAGAAGCCATTTCTGCTAAGTCAGCTTTCAAATAAAGCAAGAACATAGAACACTGATTTAGACTATATTCCCTAACTCTAGAGAGAAAGCTTGGCAGCATGCTCTTTAAGTTTGTTTTTGCAAGCAATTTCACATCAGGGACTTCAGTAAAAGGAAGCATATCTTGCCTAACTATTGCTGTTTACAGTTACAGTTTTCCCTTCCCATTTTTCAAAAGCACTTGGACAAAAGGGGGTGAATCACAGCTGGATATATGTCTCTTCTCAACCACAAAGGAAAGAACAGTAAGGTTTTTTAAGTACTTACAGATTGCCCATAGACTGCATCAGCTGGTTTTCCATTGGAATCCAAGCCACCATGGACATAGGAAGAGTTCTTTCCATAAAACCTGTCGGAAAAAAATATTTATCACTAAGCTTTGTTATGTAAGAACATTGAGCCTCTACATTGGAGTGCACTCTCAAGCAAGTTTTCTCTCTGAATTATTGGAATACAGCCATACAATTCCATAATCCTGTTAACAATTTGGGGACAGAGGGGTTTTGATCAAAGGGGAAAATGCAAAGCCCTCCTGTGTAAGCTGTACCCTTCAGATATGTCAGATACCCAAATGCTAACAGACAAAACCAAAGTCTCATAGGAACTGAATGATCCAACCCCACTATCCCCTTTCTGTCCAAGGTCCCTAAAGCAACGTAGTACCCTGAACACCAAGGACACTGAAGGCTTCCCCTCAAGTTCTAGCTTAATGCTTGAGCAAGGAGCAACGGTACTGATTTGTTCATCTACAGTAAAGAAAGTACATCTTCCATTTTATAACTGAAGGGCTGCAAACCAAACTGTCACAAACATCATTGGACTGCATTCTGCCAGCAGATAAAAGACTAGAACTGAATTCCCGGGCACATTGTAAACTTTCCTCTGATCCAAGTGGATGAAGTCTGCTGTCCATTTAAGTGCAGAAATACTTTGAGTAAGTGTTCCTGAGACTGGAAGAAGGAAGGTTTCAGAAGTTATTTGTCTAGTTACTCTAAGTACAGCAAAACAAAGTTTATCTTCAAAAATGAGGTTAGTTCTAGCAATGTAGGATACTTGTCAAATCAAACAGGACTAATTTGTTTATATAACAGAGTGTAGTTCTCTGCACTTTCATAATTTCTCTCGTTTTCCTTTACGAAAGAGCTGCTGGTATTACTGAGAGATACCAATATACAAGCATACAATATTTCCAATGCTCTTCCCCTAGTCCATGGGCACTGCGTCATGACAAAAATGCTTAACTAAATCACATTTATCCAACATTCACTTATACTGACTACAACTAGAAGTAGCAACACACTTCTAATTTACACTTTTGCTTCGAATACATGTACAGCAGCATTTCAGTAACAACCAGAACACAGAAGTTTAAAGAATTCCTGTGATCTTTATAAACCATGTTTTAACCCAGCTAATCAAAACGGAAAGCAAACTACACCGAGTCTGTCTTGAGAAAATTAGCTTTTTAAACATCCCAATTCAGCAAACCAAGACATGGTAATAAGCTTATTCACCAATTTTAACATACAAATTAAGGAATTCACAGAGAAAAACAGATCATAAAATAAAGTGGAGCTTTACCTGTGCAAATAGTCAGGTGCTTGGTTCAGCAGAGTATAGTACTGCCTCACAAATTCCCGCCCGACCAGCAGGGGACTTGGCTTCTCCATCACCATTTCTTTGGTCAACTGAAAACTATGGAAAAATCAAAAGCTCCATAAAACATGAGCATTTCACATTGCTTTTCACACACTCATAGCATAAGCCACATAATCACAGCAGAAAGCATGCACCAAAACCCATCTGCTGTTTTACCACAGTAAGCAGTTTAACCAATATGTTTCCAGAGTCATCAGTCTTTGGTGCTGAGGACTGCCGGGTACCAAACCAGCTGTGAGAGAAGGCTGCATGGGCAAGGGAGCTTACCTCATAACACACCAGCATTTAATCATCCTACATGCCCTCAGTAAAAAGCAGGCGGCAAGCCAGTATGGTTCAAGAGGATTTGCTAAGTGGCTAAGTCATTTACAGCCAATCCAAGTTCTGCTAACCTCACTTGACTTCACAATCAGAATTAGA
Source organism: Phalacrocorax carbo (assembly GCF_963921805.1). Taxonomy (NCBI): domain Eukaryota; kingdom Metazoa; phylum Chordata; class Aves; order Suliformes; family Phalacrocoracidae; genus Phalacrocorax; species Phalacrocorax carbo. Next base: position 7,454,023 of record NC_087520.1, on the reverse strand, counting down.
AGTCAGATGTTCTAAGGCAAAGCCTGTGCTACTGTATTAAGGGCATTTTTAAAAGATCAGAACAAGTCACATCTATTTTTATCAGCAGCACAGCACTCCTAGCTTGGGAGTAACAAGTACTGTAGAGGAATATCAGATTATATTAAAATTACTATGCTACCAATAAACGCATGCTGCTCTTCCCTTGCTTCTACCACGCTCAGCAAGCCACCTCCCACTTAAATCCAGAAGACCAGTTAAATGAAGAGTACCACCCATACACAGGCCCAGGAACAAATTCAATCTAGGTACCTTCTACCTAATTTCCATGGATCTGTAAACTACAAAAAGAAAGGCTTTGCAGGCAGATTGCACAACGTGTATATATTCAGTCCAGGTCAGTCAGAACCAAAGCACGTTCCTGTGTTTCCTTCCTTTCAAATACTCATCATACACACTGTTCAAAACTCATACAAAATAGGTTCAAACTGGTAGGGAAAATACACTGATACCAGAGCATATTCTTGCTACTTAACACAGAAACAAAAGTAGATTTTCCTGCTTCATACTCAATTATACCAACAGGTAGCAAAATGGGTGCTTAGTGGACAGTTCTGCTGTTGATGTATCACAGACTATATATGATAGCTGATTTTCCTGCAACTATTCAGGTCCTGTAGTGCTGACGGTAAAGAGTTTGGGAAAGTACTATCAAGCAGGTGTCACCCAAAAGGGCATGGAAAGACCACATGTAGCAGGTTTAAGAACTTTCTCCCCATTACTGACCCCCCAATCCCTTCCCCTACACAACACTTTCTCAAACACATGGTATGCAAGTTCAATATGCACATACTTCAGGTGCACCACGCGAATCAAAACCAAAACACAATTAAGTTGAGCCCTCTATAAAAAAACAATCCAGGAGTCATTTACTTATCTGCTTTTATTTAAGACTGCACAACTATCAATTGCCCCAAAAAGTGGTGGCATCAGCTGAAAAAAGGAAGTCAAACTAAGTTTGACTAACCCAGATAGAGTCTGCAAAGTTCATGCCTATGCAGTTAGGTTAGGACAAGTTTTCTCTTGTCACAATACATAACAGCATCCTGTACCCTGGGTAAACAGAGCTGCCCACAGCTATTACCTGCACAAAGCAGGGGGAAGAAAACCTACCTGCCCCTCCCATACACTTGTACTAAGCCTTGTTCAAGTTCATCCAAGGATCTCGCCTGGGATTTCCATTGCATTTGTTGAATTTCAGAGTAGTCCTTTAAATGTTAAGGGCTGACAACAGACTATGGCTTCAAAAGGCAGAGGTGACCTACCAGGTTAGTGTTATTACAGTGACAGTTTCAAATGCACACCACCCATAGGTCTGCAGAGGAAGTTACAACCGCACTGTTGGATGTACCAGGAATGCAAAACAGAAGCATCCAACCCCAGAGAAGAACATACAAAAAAAGATGTCATGGAAGCTGGTATTTTGGATAAAGCTAAGTCCAAATCAACCTGGCATACTCCTTATACCTCAAACGGTGGTCTAACACCCAACACACTAATCAAAAGACACAAGGCAATGTTTATCCATACTGACAGAACACACAGATAATATATGAGGATGCAATCACACCCAAACTCCCAGCAATGGTCAGCATGCACTGCATCCAGGTTAGTCAGAGAGACAGCACACAAATTCCTACCCTGGGAGGTACACCATTTAAGTTTCAAAACAGTATATACAACTAGAATGCTATTGATATGACACCACAAATTGCTACAGTTTTGCATAGGTTGATGTGTTTTGCTCTGCTTTTAACACAACTTCACACATACTTTTTTACTTTGCAAGTTCAAAAATGAAATAAAATAAATGCAAAGCCTACCCATTCTAATTTTTAAATGCACTTTTTCTAAGTTTAAATACAAGGGAGAAAGATCTGACAGGCTGCAGAGGATGCATACACATGAGCACCTGCTCTTTCAGTAGGGAGTGTATCACCAGCATACAAAGAAACATTACTTACATGATAACATGCAGAAAGGGTAAGACCAGACATGACTTAGAACTGAAAAAGGCTTTTCAATACATTCAGAAGGTTTCAGTTGTTTGAGGATATTTTCAACAGCTAACCGTAAAGAAAGTGATACTCCATGGTTGGGTCTGGCCTGCAGGAAATGCTCAGATTCTGCAGACCACTTTCATTTTAGGAAGTTCCCAGTATCTGCGGTTTTGAAGATGCCTTTGAATTGTGAGTGCAACGTATTACAGACGTCCAAGACCGAGCACAATCTGAAGTAACAAAACCCTCAAAGATATGAACTTGTTTGCCTTCTAGTACATGTTAAATTAGATCCCCACAAAATATCAGACAATAAGAAAAAACTGCCACAGGTAAAGTAAGGCTAAGTTGTGGGTAGCACTGCCAATTTCCTCATTTAATTTTGCTTCCTGTAAGCATTTGTGAAGCTCTATCATTGCAAGGGGTAAGACAATCCTAAAGCAGTGGGAGTAGAAATGGCAGACAGGCAAGACCTGCACTTTTAGATGCAGTCAGCTTAACTGACAATGCAAGGCTTAACTGCTCCACAGCAGTTAAAAAAACTTGCCGCTGTGATTAGAAAGCCAGTCCTACCATATCCCCCAATATCACTGTTTGGAGTATGACAAGAGTTCTATATAACAAGCATACACATGTTGCTTGTTCACTCTTTCTGGTTTTTTTTGTTTGCTTGTTTTGTTTTTTGGGTGGTTGGGGGGGGTGGGGGGTGGCGTGTGCAGGGGGTGCATTTAATTTCTTTATAAAAACTAGTTTCCCCTGGAATTCAAGCTTATTCCTGTAGATGTCAATAGGCAGGTTTTCTACTCCACTTAAGAGCTAAATCAGGCTCTTATAAGAATTCTTTTCAATTCCTGTACATTCATATGAATGTACAAATCTTTCAGATTTCTCTTCTTCAGTGAAAGAGTCCTCTACCTGTATTAACACACTAGCACATCTTCAATGCTGTTCTGAGCCATCCCAATGCTGTACCGAAGACATACCGGAAGTGGCTCATGCTGATTACATCTGTCATATCTACCTGCTAAAAATCAAAGGAACTCCCTACAGCTAAGGTGGGGGGGGAATCTATTAGAACTAACTCTTAACACAAAGAAGAAAAGCAGAGCGCCCAGTTCTCATTAAGCAGATCTGAAAAGAAATGGGAAAACCTTTATGACCTAATCAGAGGAAGACAACAATCTGTTTTTACTCCTGCTACACCTGCTGCTACACTGCCAGTTGCCATCTGTTCTTGTTCTCCAGCCAGCACAACCTTAAGAACAGAAGCCAAGCATCTCCAGGGAGAATATTTGCTCCCTACCACCCACGAACAATTAATTACTCCACTATTCCTTGACCTAAGAATAGCTGCAAATATTTTATATGGCATTTCTACTGCACAGAGCATAATAGTACCAACTACTTGAACTGCCACTGCATTACTCCTGATAGCAGCTTATCCACACATTCTTCTGTCAATTACACTAATGAGCAAAGGGTGAAAATTGACAGGAAAAGCTGAAAGTCAGGTGATTTAGGATTCATTTGTATTATTCCATATATGTAAAACAAATTGGATAATTCAAATTAGAACAAATGTTCTGGAACAATTCTGCAACATAACTGAGTCCTTTCCTTAAACCAAGAGACTTACGGGAAGACAAACACCTCCTTTACAGTGGTTATCACCTGGCTGGTGGAAAATTCTGCCATCTGTTACAATGCTCCTACTTGGCAGAAAACCAATGCTAGGCACTTAATTTCTGAAGTACACATATGTAAATTAGAGCCGTTTCTGTAAATGTATTTAGTAAATTCAGATTTAAGTCCAAAATCTATTAACATATTAATATTCAGAAAAAAATAGACTCCAAGAACACCTAACAGCTAGCATTGGTTAGTGTTTTCTCCCCAAATTGCTACACAGTGAAAGTGAACTAGACATTGCTGTCTCAACTCAGTTTTTAAATTATTTTTCATTTTTAAAATCAGACAAGGAGTTTAGTCTGACTCTTGTTTCTACTAGACTTCCTACACAACAAAAACCTCTCTAACATACACCACACAACGTTCAGGCTCTTAGGACAACCAGTGACTACAGAACCCACTTAGCCCGACGCAACACCAGAGGACCAGACTCCATTGAAAGAGAACATACAAGTCAGAACATCCCAAACTTCATTTCCTAAAGCGTGTGGCAATTTTGAACACCTTCTGTCAAGAAAACGTGAGTATAACGGAAAGTTAGAATGTACATTAAAGCTATTCTAAACTGGCCATGGTTTGTCTTTAACATTATCCTTATGCCTTTGTTCTCTGCCATCTTCATTTCCATGTTTTTGACTTGCATTTCCAAACAAGAAACAACCTCAAAAAATCCAACCATACTACAATGCATTGTAGTTTTGTTTGATTGGAATATTACATAGTAGATACATAGAACAACCCTATAGCAGTTCACACTTTCAGCTACTTGTGTGCTGTAAGGTGACTCATTTGATACTACATTCCTGCCCATCTCTACAAATTAGTAGTTTACAGAGTAGCAAAAGTCATGTTGCCTCCAATCCTTCTAATTACAGGTTTAACTAAGATGTCTCTAGAGCAGTTACAGTGTTTCCAAACTGATCAGCTTCTATCAAATATAACTCACACCTTACATTTCTACAACTTTAACTACACAAAAGTGACAGTAAAGCTGATGTGTCACCCAGATGAAAATATTTCTCCCCTCTAAACCAGAATGTCAAACTTTCCATGCAATTCTACTCCCTCACTTTGATATGAATTAATTCCTTAACATAAAAAGGCTCTTTGAAAACATAAACACCCAGAAAATCTCACATGGAAAAGAGTTGTCCGTACCTAAGCACATCACACTACAGAGCTGGCAAACAGCAGTTTTGCTAGACATTAAAGGTCTGGTCAATAGTTAATAGGATTGTGTAATTAAGTGTCATTTGGGATTCCTCCAAGTTGCTTAGCAACAGGTGAGCATGTTCAAAGCCACAAACCATTTATCTATATGGAGTAACTAGCACTAGAAGCAGTTACTACTGCTGCTTTGGACAAGAAAAAAAAGCCAGTACAAATAAAATAATGGAGAAAACTCATGTCTCCAACAGGCATGTTGTAGATCAAAAGTTAAACAACAAAAGCAGAACAGTTGCAGTTAATTCCAACTCTCCATACATTTTACATGACTAGCATCTGCTCATGCTGCTGCCTCAGCAAAAAGAGAAAAGCCAGTACCTGTGTGAACTATGATACAAAACAGTGAACAATGAAACAAAAACAAGCTAAACTTGCATCACTCGGCAAATTCCAGTGCCTATCTCAGCTGGGGATATACATCATTACACCAGCTTGCTCTCAAATAGGAAAAGTAATGTAAACCTTTTCAAGGAAAGACATGTTTAAAACACTGCAAGATACCAGATACACCGAGATGTGAGATACCCTTCTTATTTTAATACAGCCTTAACTATCTGAGGGGAATGGAAAAAAAAACCCACACAAAAAACTCCAGAACAGAAAAAAAACAAAACCCAGTTGTCAACCCCCACACCTAAACTATGAAGTGCTGACAAAGCACCTCAAACAGGTGGGCAACCAAAGTCCCAAAACATTAATCTCCTCTAAAAATGTGTGTCTCATTACTTGCCTCCCACTGGAGGCAGAAGTAAGCAATGTCACAGGGAACGGTGTCAGAGCAATACAGCCTGTATCTTACACAGAACCCATTACAGACAGTTGCCTCCCTGCAACCAGTTCAACTTTTCCATATTTTGACAGATTCCGGGGGAAGTATTCTGTTTGAAGGAAGTTATCCTAACAGTAGTGCTATTTCACAGGAGGCAAAACACTTGGAAGCCAGAGCCTGAAAGCCGAGTGACGGGATAACTCATAAAATGAATAATGAAATATTTGAAGATCAAATTGGTACAAGTTGTGAGGTTACCAGCACTCAACTCTTACTAGTATCTTCTGGAAACATTAAGCCCATATGATGGACATATTCACTAGGAACTTCCAGAAGCAGGCTCTTGATCAGGACAGTGTGAAGTGCTAGATGTGTTATGCAGACAGAGGAGCCTTATTAATAACCTTTAAAACCAAGACCTAATAAAACATGAATCTGGATCTTCAAGCTCAACACATCTGTTTCTCCATTCACTACAGCAACTAGCATCTACTGTACGACAACCACGCAAACTACGAGAGGCAGTGCCCAAGTTCATAGGGTACTTGAGGTGTTACAAGGATCTGGATCCTAAAAAAAAAATAATCATGCAGCAGTGGGAATGCTGCATCCTTGGGCAAACAGCTTTCTCAGTGCTTAATTATCCTGATGTTGCAGAAAGGCAGAACAATACCTGAACCTCTGTGAGACATACTGAGAAGGGACACTATAGAAAAGCTAGACATTACACCAACACATGGATAAGCAAAATCAAATTAAAAGCTTAACTATTTCTAATCAAAGCATGCAAGCAATCAACCCAAATTTAAGCAGGCAAAAATATTTTCATTGCAAGATTAAAAAAATAATTCAGAATTACATTCAACACTGCCCATGCTAGTACTGAAAAACCCCTCTGCTTGCCAGTGGCAGATGGGAAGCCTTACTCAGCAGCAACGCACAGCCCTTTAAACACCACAAGAATACAAATAAACAAACCGTGAATTGCTGCAGAAGAGCTATCATTCTAGAAGTCAGCCTGTGTTTTTGCTAACAAAACTTAAGTGTGATCCACAAGTTGATGGATATGACAGAGTCTGCCAGTTTGAAGATAAATTTCAGTGTTTCTTGTATTGCTCAGCTCTGCCAAGCAAGAGACATGAACTGAAAATTTCTACTGCTATTATTTAGAACCTAAAACAGTCACCACTTCAGAGAAATATAATTTCTAGAGCATTAAGCTTAAAAGCAGAGAAACAAAACAAAGACGACTACCTAAAGCATAAGTTAAGCTACTAGAGACCAGCATCTATACCTGTACAGTAAGGAATGTTCATCTGGGGAAAGAAAAAGATACTATATACTATTCCTGTAGTTTGGAGCATAAAGGTCCACCTACTGTCCAAAGATAAACAGCCACTTAGGTCCTGTTTAAAAGGGGAGGAAAAAAAAAGAATCTTAAAAATTTGGTATTAGATGTAAGTCATATCACAGGAGTTTCTCACCAAGGTGTTTTTCTTGGATCCTGCCCTCAAAACGCTGCCCTCCCCGAGTGCCTGGCCTATTTTGGTGTGGGCTTGGGGGTTTGTTTTTTCTTTTTTCCTTTTTAAAGCTGTCTCAACTGGCTTCCAATTTTCTACTTTGTATCACACAATCATCACTTCTATTCAGCAACACAAAAACTAGCGATACAGAGGGAGGATAGCATTTCTGCAGAAGCAGCATAAGCATTTCAGTCCTTGCTTAGCATTAGCAGCAAGAAACAGGTTTTATTTTAAGTTAATATTTGTAACAGCTGTCCTACGCCCATGACCCAGTAAGGGTCACCTTTCAGTAGCCAAATATCTGGAGTTCCCCTTTAGACTGCAGCTAAGGTATTTAGCATTACTTTTTGGAAAGTTCTGCTCTGCTGTGTCACAGGAGAAAAATACTCACTTAGAAGACACATATTTAAGTTATTTCTTATGTTACAAGCAGATCAGCACAGTGAGTTTCACACGCAGTTTATTACTCACTTTTGTTTCAATAATGCATACCATAGATTTATAACCGGGAAGTTACATGTTTCTCAGATGTCTCAACATGGCTTTGCATCTCTCAACAAGTCACCAGAAGTTTCCTACTCATTACACAAAGGAGATACAGAGTAGGCAAGATGGAGGCTATAGGACTAAACACACAAGTTTAAGTTCTTATTACCTAAAAACAACCACCAACCCGAAAAGGACTAAATTAGACAACTTAATCTCTGACACTTCTAGATGCCCAAAAGGTGAGAAGAAAGCCCTGGATTGAGAGCCACTTTGCTAAATTCCTCCTGCAGCAGGACTCTGCCCTTAAAAACAGACTTGCACACAGCCTCAGATGTACAACCTAAAGCTCAATTGCTATTTGGGAATTTTTCAGGAGACACCACCTGCAATAGGTCTCACCACACAGGTCGGTCAATATTTTTATTTTTAAAGCACATATAGACAATTTGATCATCCCTCAACAACAGCTCCCCCCAAGACAGTCGTCGTAGTCTGCACATGTGTTAATTCCTTTGGATTCCTTTGTGCACTTCCAGAAGTACAGTTCTCAACTGCTGAGAAGCTGTAACCAGGTATGTTAGGTAAACAGCTCCAAAATGAACGGAACATGCTTCATCCCCTCTCCTTTTTATACTAGAACAGTTCGGGAGCTGCTCTTATCATGCTTCAGTTTGATAGAGAAAAGATAGCTATGTTGTATTTAGCGTTACAGAAAAAAAATGACCCTTCTGATTTGACAGAAGTACAAAATCTGAGTTCCCTCAAAACTCAAAGCCTTGAAAATTCACAGAAATATGCCTACATTTCTTTTTAATAATCCTAAATCAGATTATCCTAAGCAGGCTCCTCTCCTAAACCTGGGCGAAGGACTCATTTCTAACTAGACCTACTCCATCCTCATCTACTCTACAATTAGAAGTACGGTTTTTCTGTAAAATTACCTTTTTAACCATGCAAATTTCATCCTAAAGGGTAGTAGGATAGTGCTAGTCTGAATGTTTTTACTAATCTCTTTTAATGAGAAGTCAGCTTTATGCCTATACCGCTCTCCAGACTGCTTCATGATAAAGTAACTACTTAGAGCTTATGATTTTGCCATTAGAACAGGTTTTGTTTTGACATCCAAGAGCTGCTCCAACAACTCGATGAAGTTGGCAGCAGGTCCAGTCATCTTCTCTTAGGTCTGCAATTTTTCCATTTGGCTCCACTGCAGCTTCTTAAAGGAAAAAGCAAAAGTTACTCATAAGCAGTCAGAAGAGGCAGATTAAAACACCTAGCTACACAGGCATTACAGTGCAATTCAAGCTCGCTCCCCCTTGGACTAAAACCTCCAGGTTTAAGATTTAACAAAATATTTTCTGCATGTCAAGCAACAGGTATCTGTAAAGAGAGTCAACTCTCTCACTTCTACCCTTTTTAGCCACAGAAGACTCCTAAACTTCACATATAGGCTGATCCACCATGGCATTGTTACACTGTTAGACACTTAACAAAACAGAAAGTCAGCCTAGTAGCAGTCAAAAGTGAAATGAGAAAACGGTACAGGGCAAAGCAGAAGAAAATGGAAGATGGCCACCAGCATTTTAGAATGCAGTATTTCACATTTGCCTCAGCAAGGAATCAGGTTCTTATGACATTATTTGTACGTAACCCACAGCTCACAATCTTCTAGCTCTGAAAGCAGTACCCCACCAGCTATGTCTTTCTGGAGGAGGTCCAGACTTAATATAGCAAAACCAGGACCTCAAACCAGTATAATATTTACTGCCTGCAAAGTTTTAAGGATTCTTTTAGAGTAGTTGAAGATCAGACTTTTAAAATTTTTTTAATTACTCAATGAGGTAGCTGAAGATTATCCAAGTTAATAATTACTTCAATTATGGAGATTTTACATCAGCACCTGTAAAAAAGTATCCAGTCTTCTAAACAAAACTATCACTTTCACCTTTGGTTTGTGACAAGCTCAGCAGACTACAGCCAGCGCACAATAACTAGCACCACCCTGCCAGAGCCCTGCTCTAGTTTGATTTCCTCTTTGATTCTTCATTCATCATGTTACTTAGTCAGACAAAGAGGCACAGGTTTTAATACTAAAAACTAGAATAATCAATTCAAATGTTTTCCAACTCAAACAAACCATTTAGACTAACCTTATGAGTACTCCCTCGATAGGTACTACTGTTATGAACAGAAATATCAATATGCACTTATAACAACACAATCTTTGCCTTATTTTGCTTTCATTAAAGTGTTCCTCTGTATACTTTTGCCTTACAATCTGCAAGGCAAAAAAGAAAACACTAGCTTTCTGAACCAACAGCTTGCTGTTTCATCACGTGCATGAGTTTAAGATGTTCAAGCTTAGAGTATCATCAGTTGTGTTGAATTCTGTTGATGCTCTTGTGCCAGCAGCCAAATGAGCAGTAGAGCAGTGGTCTTATTACAGTACTAAGAAGTCTCGTATGTTTTTGATGCTGCTTAGACTGCAAATGCAAAGAATCCCTACAGAAGATTCCAATGTTTACACTTGACCCACATACACAAAGGAAGTCTTGTCCACCAGGCCTTCTACCTTAACTTTAATCATGTTTTCTAGCCTTCAACTTAAGGAGTTCACACTTAAAAGAATATAACCTAGCAAAAAAAAAAAAAAGTAGTTGCCTAATTCACACAGGTCATGGACTGGACACCACTATTTGGCATTTGATGTAAAAAGAGTCTTTTTAAAATATTTTAAAAGAAGATTTACACTTAAAAATAAGACACACATTTGCAAAGGTTGCAATGTTGACTGGATTCTTTTTCTAACAGATTTTGTACAACTACACTTTCTAGCATGTTTTAGCACGGCCATTCAGGCAAACTAGTCCCTGGAAGACATGTGCTAGCAAGAAAATTGGGATATCAATCAAAGATGCTCCATGACTATTAGGTTATAAGACCTTAAGTACATACTTACAGCTAGCCTTCAATTTAGCTGTATGTTCCATCCACCGAGCTTTTTTTTTTTTTTTAAGAAAAGCTAGACTCACAACTTCACAACACTAAGTATACTGACTGAAACACCCCAGGAAAATGTGAGTTCAGTTTGCAGGATGTGAACAGCCCACTGTCAGTATCACAAGAGTATCACAGAACTATCTTTTTAGCAAAATCATTAGGCTTATTCTTTACAGAGAAGGAATGAGAAAAGTGAAAACTTGGTCAAAGGGAAGATTTCAGAAAAGGTTTGAGATGCAGTTTTCGTCTGTCAACTTCTGCACTCCCTTCTCTTTACAACACCAATCTAAAAAGTCTTCTTAGCTAAAAACAATCCAACACGCACACCACATCTGATTTATGGCACCTGGAAGCATTAGCTTTCAGAGCTTGATAGCAGTGTCCACATCTCCTAAAGCTGTCACTCCTGGCTGTGAAAGCACGGGCTAGACAAAAATAGCATACACTGGAAACATGGCGGCTCGCTGCAAATGCTGCTTTCAACCAATTGTGAACACAAAAAGATACCATTTTTCTTCGTAAGGAATACTTACTATATGTGTGCAACCCTTAACATAAAAGGTCCCCAGGTGAGCCCGTTAAGAGTTAATAAAGCATCAGATCATCCAGATCAAGACTAAAATGCACCTGAAAGATGTAGGGAAGCCTTTTCTCTGGCTTTCCTCCAGCAAGTATATATATCTAAGGCCTTCCAAGAGGCCGGAAAGTCTTCGCACAGGCACTACTTTGCATTTAAATCATGGCTTAATCTCGGATCCGGCCAAGGTCATGCGGTAAGTCAGGGTAAAATACATGCCCTCCTTCTGCTCGAATTATGACTCCCTTCATCTACAAAGTTGGAGGTCGGGAGACACCTACAACCTCATAGAGGGGTACGGGCGGCCTTGCTGGACAAGCGCCCGGTATTACGGCCTCCATCTACTGACACAACTAACTATCCAGGGGATATCTCCGCTGGACGCTGGGCTTTGGGAGTCTCACACCTAACCACCACCCCCCCAGCCCCTCCCAAAAGAACAGCGGATGAAAAGACACGAGAGCCCGTAAAGCCGAGAACAAAGCTCACAGCTCCCACCGCGACTCGCACAATGAAGGCCCCCCCGCCACCCCCTCCCCCCGCAAACACCGCTCCCCCCCGGGCCGCCGCTCCGCTGCACCGCGCTCCCGCCGCCGGAAGCCCCGAGCGCGCCGCGGGGCTGGGAGGTTTCTTCCGCCGGCGGGCCCCGCTCCGGAGCCCCGCGGGGGGCTGTCGAAGCCCCGTCCCCGATGGGCAGGGTAGGCCACCGCAAAGCGCCGCCGGGAGCGGGCCGGGCCCCGCGCGCAGTAGCGGGACAGCGCGAAGCGCCCTGGCGGCGGGAGCGCACCGGCAGCCCCCCTCCCTCAACAGACTGCGGCCTACCGGGGGAGGGGGGGGAAAGGGGATGAGGGCAAGGCGCCTCAGGCCAGGCCCAGCGTGTGCGGCCCGCGGCTCTCCCCGGGAGGCCGTGACCCTTCCGGCGCCCCCCCCCTCACCTGCAGGCGGAGCGGGACAGGAGCGGGAGGCGTCACTTCACCACAGGCCTGCCCGGCGGACGAGAAGCACCTCACGCAACGGCGTGCTCTGCCGCCGGCTAGATATATCCGGCGCGCAGCCTACCCCAACGGGAGACGGTTTAGCCAATCAAAGAACGGCGGTCGCCTTCACTCGGATGCTAGTTGGCCCGCAACAGGAAAAGAGGCGGGCCGATAGCTGAGAGGCAGCGCAATCTACCAACCATGCGGCCTGAACCGACACCTTGCAGAACCAATGGGCAGTGGCGCTCCCACAGTTGGGGTGGGACGAGACTCGATAGATTTCCCCTTTAGCCAATAGGACGACGCTACCAGCGCTCCCAGGCGCGAAGGGCGGGGCAGCCCTGACGCCGTAGTATGGTTGAGCCGCACAGCAGCGCCCTTGAGAAGGTGCTGGTAAACCCCGTTATAGATGGGGGTGGTCCCCTCGGTGCGGCACTGAGGGCGGCGGCCAATGGGAGAGCGTGGCGGGCCCTGACGGACAGACCACCTCCGGCGTTCTTAAAGGGACAGGCAGGCCGCCACGAGGGTGTTCGCCTCCCAGCACCGCCCCCTGCTGGAGGGAAGAGGACGGTGCCCAACATGGCGGCGGCGAGGGATGGCGGGGCCTGGTACTGCCGCCTCCCCTGGCGCCGGGACACCCGGTCCCCGGCCCGCCTCGGGGAAGGGCCGCAGAACCATGACAGCGAACAGGCCCCGGCGTCCCGCGTCGGCAGCTGCGCCTCCTCCAGCTGCCACAGCCTCGGCTGCGCCGCGGGTCTTCCACAGCAACGGTGGGATCTGGGAGCCCCAGGGCCCTGGGCTGGAGAGCCGTGACCGTGGGAGTGATAAACTCCCCGTCAATCCCGACCTTGTGCGGGACTTGCTGCTCCGTCCCTATAAGTCGATGGGGCCTGATGGGATTCATCCGAGGGTACTGGAGGAGCTGGCCGATGTCACCGTGAGGCCTCGCTCAATGATTTTTCAATGCTTTTGGGAGTCTGGAGAGGTCCCGGTTGACTAGAAGCTGGCAAATGTTGTCGTTGGGGGTGGATAAAAGGAGCTTTTCGCGCTAAAGGATTCCTGTGCAGGGCTGCAGCCGTGGCCTCCTCCACCAGAAACAGAAGGAAGGCGGGGGCCACCACCTCCAGACTAGGGAAACACGGGCTGGCTTCCCCTGCCCGACCCCAGCCAGGGCCAGGAGACTCGTGTGGCTGCTTTTCTTTCATAACTTCTGAGCAAAGCAGACGAATGGATCATCTGCCCCAGAAGAAAGGCAAACCAAGCAGGGAAATTTTCTGACCTACCCTGCAAGGGCGAAGTAGTCCTGCAAAGGAGGAGAAAGGCCTCGGAGTTCACAGATCCTTCCTTACCAGCAGATGCTGGTCCCAGGAGCCTGAAAAGAGCAGGAGCCAGCTCCCAGAAAGCCACTGCTTTCCATTTGTGTCACATCCCATCCCAAATGTACGACATGAAGCAGTCAGAGATATATTTCACCCTATAAAAGTGACTTCCTTCCCGCCACCATATCCCTAAATGCTGCTGAAGACCCTCCTTGCTATGCCTTGCAGCTAGAAATATAGTCAGTGGACTGGCATGGGGCCATGAGTAGCATTAGTATCCTTCTCCCCACACACCCCAGCTATTTATAGACTAAGCCACATTGCAATCTGCCAGTTCATAAATCAGTAGCGCAGACTTTTGCAAAATTTAACATGAGACCAGTAACCCAGCACAACAGCCGTCCAAAATAAACTCTACCGAGGGACCCCAGGCATCTGTCCCCAGAGCAAAGGGCGGGACAGGTAATTCCTCTTTTATAAAAAGGTCAGTGCAACGACAGGGTCCTATGCACGCTAAAAGGAATGGCCTTGCTCCCACCATGCAACGGAAGCTCGCTAGGAAAAGCAGTCACATCATCTTCGGCTCAGTCTCCCTGGCAGGGCTCAGCCTGTTCAGTATCAATTCAGTGCAAGGGGAAGGGTCAGCCAAGGCCAGCCGACGTCCCAGGGTGCAGCTCCAGTGGTGTGGCAGGAAATAACCAGAAACACCTCCATTATTTTTCCTGCTACACGTTAGGCTTCTCAACAGGAAGATACTGAAGCCCAGCACGTGGTCAGGAAATATCACCCCCCACGCAGCTCTGCCAGCTCTTCTGAGCCCTGACGTATGGCACTGTCACCTTTCCTGGTAGCCCACAGCCTGCCAAAGCACCTGAGCTGCTCCCAGTCCCCACCATTGCCTCCTCCACCTTAACTACAGTTTTTAAGAAGTCCATTCTCCTTCAAAGGGACAAACAGCCAGGGAAAAAAAAAACAACCAACAAACCTCCCCAAAGCAGACACACAAACACCTTTATTGACCTTTCTCTCAACCTACTCTGAACTAGAGACCCCCCCCCAACCTCCCTCCCTCGATAATCCAGTCTACCAGAGCTCTCCTAAGCCAGTAAATCTCAAAACCTCAAAAGCCAGAGCGGAACAAGCTTTCTGAAGCAGCCCAGCCAACCCTCATGCCCCCTACCCATCTTTCTGACTCTTCCCACCTCCCTCTCTGCAGCCACTTTGTGCTGACCCTGAGCCTGTAAAGGCAGGCAGAGCACCAGGCAGGGTGCAGGCAGCTGTTAGGGATCCACACCGAGTACAAACTTTCTCCACCGCTTTCTCCTTAACCTTTTCTGGCATCTCATGCCTTCTGCTGTCTTCATCCTAACCAGGAAGGCATGGATCCAGCCACAGCCCCCGTGCATCTCCTCACGAGGAGCTGCAGTGTTTTAGCATCAGAAAATGGGAAGAAAAACAACTGGGAGAAGTAGGGCTGTATTTCAGCAATAAATACTCCTAAGAATTAAATCGCTGTCCCCAAAAGGCTACTAAAAGCAATTTGGTCGGCTTTAAAAACAGGCCAAAGTGTGTCTGAACGCCTGCTTCTCACGGCCTAAGCCAGTACATGTCGGCGCAACCAACAGCCACCAGCCCCAAACTCCTGTTGTGCTGAAACCTCCTCTGTGCAGCCGCCTGCCGCCTCGCTGCCCCCCCCGCGCCTCGGCAGCTGCCGCCGGCTCCGGGCCCACGGGTGACTTTGCAAAACCACGTCTTTGGTGGAGCAATGGGGTTAGACATGAAGGCGGCCGGAATGGTGCTGTCCGGAGAGGTCACTGAGAGGGGCCGGGGCTCTCCCTGCCCGGGGAGGCCGGGCGACCTCTGCCCCGCGGCTGCCCTTGGCACGGGAAGGGGCGAGCCCGGGGCCGGTGCGGGGCCGCCGCGGCCGGTGTGAGGCCGCCGCAGCCTCGGCAGCCCCGGGGGCGTTGTACGGGGCCGGCACTCAGAGCCCGGCCTGGCCCCCGAGCAGCCCGGCGCGGTGCGGCCCGCCCCTTCCTCCGCGCCGAGAGCCGGGAGCCGCCGCCGCCGCGCCGCCATGCCGGTGGGTGCCGGGCCCGGGGGGGAACGCGGGCGGTGGCGGCCCATCGCGGCCCTCGGCCAGCCCCGCACAGCGCCGGGGCGCGGGCCCGGCTGGGTGGGGCCGTGTGGGGCCTGTGTGGGGCCGGGGGAGGCGGCGGTGCCGGGCCCAGCGGCAGCGGAGCCGGCGGGGCGGGGAGGTCGCTCCCGGGCAGCGGGGGGAGCCGGCGGGGCTCCCCCGGCCCGCGGGGCTTGGGCGTACAGGCCGGCCCGGGGAGGGGGGACCGTGCGCTGGGACCCCTCCTGCCCCGTCCCCATCCCTCCTTCCCGCACACCGGCCTCCCCTGAGCACGCGGGGTATTTGGAAAATAATAAAAAAAAAAATCAAGAAAATCCTAATTACTCTGGAAAATCCAGATGGGAACGGCTGTTCCCGAACTCCTTTCCCCGGGTGAATTGTGCCGGTGGGGGTTTTAGCCTCTCGGTGGCGGGCAGCAAAGGGTGTTTTTGAATAGAAAGAAACATGGGTTGCAGGTAACAAATTAAAAAACCACAGCTTTTCATTTTTAATGAAAGTAAAAAGCATGTACAAGAAAAGGAAATTAGTATCTGTCTGGTGCCAAAGGTTGAACATACGATTAGTGTTACAGGCAAACATGTTTATGTTGACCCAGTATCTCTCGCAAGTAGTGAAGATAACACTGGGGCCCTGGTGGAGTGAAGGGATAAAAAAATGGCACTAATGTTCCTAAAATTTGAGTTTTGTTTATATTTTTTGAATTTATTATGTTGGGGACCAGCAGCCTTGTAAACACAAGAAGGGTAGGATGGGCAAGCACAGAAAACCTTGCAGACTAAGTCTGGTCAGCAGCTGGAGGAAGGAGGCTCGCTTCTCCTGGGCTCTCCAGGGCAAGTGGAGTGAGTCCAGCAGAGGCCCACAGAGACGGCAACCTCTGCTGTCCCTGAAAATGGCCCTGCTCTGAGTAGAGACCACACAGTCTCCGAAGACCCCTACGGTTATGCTGTGGGGAACAGCACAAGGACACCACAGGGAGAAGTACCGAGAGCTCTTGGTTTTGCTGAGCATCCCTTAGTGAGTGGCATGTGTGGACCTTTGGTTGGGGAGGATTTGAACCCACCTGCCAAAGGAAAAAGGCAAGAGAGGGGGACCAGTGCTCATGGTGTGCTGCCAGCTGCATCCTCCCTGACACCTCATCTGCTTCTTTTCAGAAACACGAGTTCTTTGTGGACATGACCTGTGAAGGCTGCTCCAATGCAGTCACCCGTGTCCTGCACAGGCTTGGAGGTGAGTCAGTGCTGGGTGTGTGACAGCCAGGTCGCTGGAGCAACGCCAGCTTGGGCAGGATGTCAGTGCCCTGGGATCCTCTGTCTTGCAGGGGTAGTGCTGTGGGTAAAAGCTGAAAGTGTCTGATTGGAAACCTCTGCCCCCCGCCCTGCTCTGAGCCTGCTGCTTAGTCGGTAACGAGTTGCTGATCATTCGCAGGACTCAAGTGCCCCTTGGAGAAAGGTCAAGGGAGGGAAGAGGTGGCTGCAGGTGGCTCTGAATCACCAGGGCCTCATCCTGAACCCTCTGGGAACCACACTGCTCATGCTGCTGGAAGGAAGGGAGGTGGATGTCCTGCCAGGCGTTGTTCCCAAGGACACCTGGGTGTCTTCAGCAGTCACAGAGAAGAGCTGCTGATCAGAGCATTTGGTGGTTGCCTGCACAGCCTGTTTTTAATACCACCTGGAAAATTATAACCTGTGCCTGCTTTGTGCTGGGATTACCTAGAGAGAAAGATCTGACCCACACTCCCCAGTTGTGAGGACCTGTCATCCTGCTCCACTGTCTCACCAAGTGAGAACAGTTTTCAGTCACTGAGGCGAAGGCCTTGCAACTTCTTCCAGACCCTGTTACCAGGTTGTGGTCATCCCACTTCCTCTGTGTGTGCTTGTCAGCACTTCCATCACTCTTCAACATGCTGGCCAATATCAGCCTCATGTGGTGACGTGGCAGAGCATTCAAAGCTGATAAATACTTAGAAGTTTTGTGAAAATACATGGCTGGATAGAGACTGCATGTCCAGTTCCTTTCACTTGGCTGAGAGTGCCTTACCCTTATTATCCACTGGGAAGTCCTCACGGGAAAGTGTCTTTTCCCTCCCTCCTACTAACAGCTGTTAGCTGGTGCTGCTGCTGAGGAAACCTGTCCTGACCCTGTCCTAACCCCTGCACTAACTCCTTTGTTAGTGCCTGTCCATGCTAAACCACAGCACAGGCTGAGCTGGTTGGAGATTATAGTGGTTGGTTTAAACTCAGCTCGTTCTGTTATTGCACGAGTGATTGTGTTGCTCCAAGGTGGGGTGAGCAGATTAAAGCTGTTGAAAATTGTGGTTCCTGATGCAGATCTATAGGAGATCTAGCTTCCTTCGCACCACTGCTTGCAGGACACCAGTTTGGTTTTTTGCTGGCTGGTTGTGGTATCAGGGTTTGCTGGCAGGAAGCACACGCACATTTGACTGATAGCCTTGGGAGCACAAATGTGTGAAGGGGAGCTTTCCCCGTGCTTTTCTGCACAGTTTTGCACACTGCTTCTAGCTGTGCAAAATTTTTTTCCTTTCCTCCTAGGGGTCCAGTTTGATATTGACCTGCCCAACAAGAAGGTGTGCATTGACTCGGAGCACAATGTTGACACCCTATTGGAAACCCTAAAGAAGACTGGAAAGAACGCTTCCTACCTTGGGGAGAAGTCCGCGCAGTAGCCTTGCCTGGTGTGAGGAGGCTAGGTACATACCAGGTGTATGAAATGCTGAAGAGAGAGATCTGAGCTTTTTCAAGCTCTCCCAGTAAAACAGGCTGCTTTCTGGGAAGCACAAAGTAGGAAAGATCTGCAGGTCCAGCTTCAGCAAACCCCTCATATTGGAGAAGCAGCTGGACCACATACGGCCAGCACCATTTCTGTGTGGGACCCCTTAGCTACTCTGCAAAGCCCACGTGATCCAAACTATGGCTGTAGTGGAGAGGTAGAACACAGCCTCTGTGCCGCTCGCAGGTGAACCTAGAGTTTGCCAGAGCATGTCATGCATGAAAACAATCCCAAAGACATTCACCAGCTGACCAGAGAGAGTGGTGGCCCCCAACAAAACCAGGGAGGGTGATGAGACACTAAGACCCCTGTGGGTATGTGATGCAGGGGGTTGTTAGCACAAGGGCCTCCAACATCTGATTCTGTTGATGTCGCTGTTAATCCTCTGCTGAACTTGAGGATGGAGAAAGAGCAGCATCCTACTACCCTCATGGACATAAAATGGTGGGTTTCAGAATAGCTCCCAGTGTACACAGCCCCGTAGCCAAATGGACATCTGTCCCAAAGACAGCCTGATTGTCGCAATGTGTCGATTTTCCTAGAGTCCCAGCACTATGAGGATATGTACGAAACACCTTCCTGACTGTGAAATGTTTTTGCAGACAGGGTTCATAGAAAAGAATGAAGTGGGAGGAGAGGGCTGCCCAGTCTCTGCATGTACTGTTCTTTATTTTCCAAGATTATCATATTGCATCTCTTAAGAGCTTGTTTCTGTCAGTGGAGCTTTCTAATCCAATGACATTGTTTTAAAATGATCTAGTTTGACCATCATGAATACCCAGCACAGATGACTGAAACCAGTTCATGCTGATTTAATTCCCAGTCAGTAAATTAAATCAGGGATTTACACCAGCAGGAATTAAACTGATACAAGAGAGAGTTGAGCTGATACCGATGTGTGTGTGCGCAATAGATCTGCATTGTTTTAATAGACTGACTTAACAGAACAGATTGAAAATCTGCAATTGGTATCATTTGAGCAAGCTCTCAATGCTTCTTAGAAATTGTTTAAAATCATAGCTTTAATCAAATAACATTGCTATCTAAACCAGAGAGAAACATGCTCTGAACTGATTAGTGCCTCAGATAGTTTTCAGCTCATAGTATTGACTGTGAGAGTTGTTTTCAACTTGCAGGGACTCGGGGGGGAACTATGTTCTCAAATGCCTGCAAAAGTTAACCCTTACAGCAAAGCCAGTCTCAAATAATGTGGATACATCCCCTTTTTAGCCTGGCCCTGTGTTCTCCCCACTTTCCTTGTATTACATCAAGGCAGCTGGGGAGTCCGCTCAGCTGGCTGACCTGGCAGAACATTTCTCTGGATGCTTTTGTTTTCCTATTGGATTTTAACAGAAGCTTTTTGACTTACCCAAGGGTCATAAGATCCAAAACAAAGGAGAGGGGTGGCTGGACTGCCCTTGCTAGTAGTTTGCTGCTAGATCACTTCAGCTGTCATGGGAAAAAAACACTAAATTTAAGTTTTACAGCACATTTCCCTCCATAGGGAATATTTTTAGGGGTTCCTCTATAAAAGGAAGGAGGAAAGCTGTAAATCACTGGCATAGAGCTCAGGTGGGTGGCCTTCCTTTGGCCTGTGACCGGCAGAGGGCATCTTTGTATAGCGTTATCTCTTCTGTGCCTTGGTATTTCATTTATTTATATATTTATTTATTTTGCAGGAACAAAAACATCACTTCAGCAAAAAGATGGCTTAACTGTTTGCATATCTCCCAACTTGCTCTGTGATTTGGCCTTTACTACCCTGCCAGATGTCGGAAGGCAGAGGGCTGGCAGGAGGAGACGGCTGCTTTAAAAGTGATGAAATCTAGAGGAGGAGGCTATATGTTGTTTCTAGTCCCACAGTAAATCGAGGTGCTGTTTCTGTCTTTCAGTGCATGTCTGTGTGTCTTGTGTGTCTTTGTACTGCTTTAAGTGGTTTTCTATAAAACAGATGGCTCTTAGGGGTTGGAAACTACCCATTACATGCAAGACAGGTCTCCCAGGAAATTGCACCTATCTTTAGAAGTTGAGTGCAGCCTCTGCCTGAGCAACATGTCTCAGGAGAGCTCAGCTTGAATGTCACTTAGATTCAGGGAATCTGTGTTCTTGGCAGATGTCTTTCCATCACAGAACAGACAAAGTTTCCACTTGGGATGCAAGAGCTGGGAAGAAGGGACTCTTGCAGCCCCTGTAAGTCAAGGGTAGCCAAGTGTCCTTTTGAGCTAGATGGAGCCACAAGGCGGAAGTCAGAGGACCTGGCAACATGGTTGAGCTCACAGGCCAACCAAATTGCAAGTAGGAGCAAGGACCACAGACTCAGCCTAAGTTTAGTACAGTGCTTTTTAGGGCACTGCATGACCATATAAATGTGATGAATCATTCCAGATCCTGGGCCCAGGTCAAGACACCTGGATCAGTCCCTTCTGCTGGCAAGTGTACCTCTTGCCTGCCCACCTACAAAATTTCAACGAAGTAGATAATCACATCATGGGGCCCTGATGCTGGGCAGGATCCCCGGGTGCTGCATGCACCCACAGAAACAGTAGGAGAATCTATGTGCTGATGAGAAATGCAGAAGGGATGGAGGAAATAGGCATGTGGGAATCATCTCCAAGGTCTCTATTTCTCAGCCCAGTGACCAGTGTTACGGGCTGTATTGTCGATTTGCCCAGCTTCTATCCATTTAATTCAGGTTTTCAGCCCAGTGAAAAGATTGCATGTGTCCGTCCCAGTCTGCTGTCTTGTTTCACCTGGGGGATACCTCCTATGCCTACCAGTCACATGTGATTTGTTCTACAGAGAGGAAAAGCAACTAAAGTTTGAAGGAAAAGACTATTCTCTGAGATTTTTCATACTTGTACATTGAGATTACTTTTGACATAGTTTATTCTTTCCTAGAAAGATTTAGTACTTACAAGTCCTTCTTTACCATTGATCTAGAGCACAATAAATTGCTGTGGATGCTCTTGCACTTGCAGGGGCTGGAGACTCTTTAAGTAACATGTTGCAGACACTTTTTATTACTTTTTAATTTAAGGGAAGCTAAAGGTTAGAAGTCTAACATCACTGCATTAAAAACATTCTTGCACTAAAATCTCCCAGTGGCAGGAAGTTTCCAGAGGCAAGGTCCAGAACACCAGCCTATTTCTGCTCAGATGCACGGTGTGACCCCTCCGAGGTTCCGGGTGAGCAAGTGAATCCCATTTCCTAGCCCCGCCTTGTTGGTCTGAGCTGATGTTTTCCCATGTTATTTATTGCTTCCAGCTTCCTCCCAGGCACAGCCAGTGCATCTGCCAGCAGCTGGTTGCCCAGTGGCTCTGCTCTGGTGGCAGTGGTCTGGGGGAGGATGTGTGCTGTCGATTTGGCGTGGAGCTGGATGACACATGGTGGCACAGCTGGCCTCGGAGCCAGCAGTCCTTGTGGCGCTTGCTCTCTGCTAGACTGGCAGGTGGGACCGACGATATTGTGCACACAGAGGATAACTCCCAGTCTGACTTACTGTAAACCAGGCTGCTCATCCTTGATGTCTGGGCTGCAGCTTACGCTATCCACAATCCCACGGCTGCTCTGCTCCCTTCTCCCTGCTCTGCTGAACCATCTGTTCTGGTTAAAGCCTGCTTATCTCTGAGCCAGACAAGGGAAGGCTTCTACCCACAACCAGCTGGGTGGTTCATGCAGATGCCTGAAGGTTCAGCACCCGCCTGCAGGGCCGCAGTCTCCCAGGCCTTCCCTCCGCCATGCAGTGCAGGTGGAGGGGATGGACGCTGCTTTAAGCTCTTGACTGCTGCAAAAAGGATGTTGCAGCTTTGGGTGGAAATCGGCTGGAGTGGCAAGCTGTGGTCATGGCAAGCCAGCTGCAGAGTGTGGTGGGAATGCACTCTGCCTGGAGGAGAGAGGAGCGACGCTTCGCAAAACCTGCCTGGAGCTGGTCTTCATCCACCGAAGCACTGATGTCTGGGCTGGGGACTCTTCCCCTGCTGCTTCCTGCCCTGGGCTTTATGAAATGCTTCTAGCTGTCCCTCACAGCAGGCAACTGTACACTAGGCTGCTGTGCTTTACCCTGGCATTAGTGTCATTTACAGCCCTATAATTTCCCTGTGTGCACAGCATGACAGGGGCTGGCCACAGCTGCTTCCCTGAGGTGTCCCTGCCACTTGCTTTCCAATGGAGACACTGTGTGCAGGGTTTGTGGGCTTTCATACCTGATGACTCGAGGCATTTGATGTCCTGCTCCTCACTGAGTGTCACAGAGCAGAGGGGACGGGGGTGACAAGTCTGCAGAGCCCATACCCTGAGGATGCTGATGAGAGTGGGCAGTTGGTAAAGCACCAAGGACTCCTGTTGAGTGCTGCTTCAGCACTTCAGTGGCCTGAGTGCTCAGACCCTCCCATCGCACCCCTTTTCCTTTCCCCAACCCTGTGGAGAAGGGAGGGGAGCTCCTAGGGTTTCTTCTCCAGCCAAGAGGAGGGAAGTGCTGTCATGGTCGAGAACCCCAGCGTTCCAGGCACCTTTAGTGAAAATACCAAAGAACCACGACAGCTCCTATTAGAGCAGGGCTGGAAGATGACGTCCAAGCTGCTGCTGGTTTTCTCCACCAAAAGCCCAGCAGGACAGCATCAAATTTGCTCCCCCATCAAACTTGCAGGCTTATCGGGGGAACAGGGTGTTTCAACCAAACCAGGCAATCTTCAGAACGCTCTCTTTCTGCCTGCTTTACTTTCCTCCGGATAAGATAAGGTGTTTGGGGATGATGACCTGCTGGTCCTGCCTCCAGGACAGTGAGCACAGGAGGCTCAGCACCAGTGCTCCTGAAGCAGTGGCTCTGCAGGAGCACAGGGTGCCTCCCGAAAGGTCACCCGGCCCATGAACACACAGCCAGAGCTGAGTAATAACACCCTGTGACAGTCCTGCTTTGGTGTGTGGGCTGCGTTTGGGCTGATTACAGCTGGGCTAGGGAAGTTAAGGAAGGATGGTTGACTCCGAACAGAGCAGCCCTTCAGGGTGGCTGTCTGAGTGGCTGATGGAAAAGCTCTGGGACAAAACCCAACCCCTTCATAAAGTCTAAACGGTTAAGACAATCAGTACCTAAGCAGAGTCTCTTTGCTCCACCACTGCCTAACTTCAAGATCTTCATTCATCAGGTTGGCCTGAAATTGGCCACCAGGTGGCATGCCGTGGAGAGGGAGCCCAACAAGCCTGCACAGATAATGTGGTCACAATAACTTCCACAGAAAACAATATGCCAGACACGGAGACTGTGAGGCCCTTTTCAGACGAGGAAATGCTCAGTTTGCAATGCAAACAGGAAAGGGCGGCACTTGGAAAAGAAGCTTTCCTGTACCACAGACACCATGGCTCTGCAGGGCATCCCAGTGATCTGCTGGAAGAGGGACGTGTCAGCCCTGCCAGCTGCAGGATGGTGAGGTGCATTGCCATCCATGAAGATGTCCTCCCGGCAGCAGGAGGTCACTTCTGGTTTCTTCATGAGTTTCTCAGCCCAGCTCCAGCTGAATTGTGAGAATCGTGAACTGCGAGAATCGTGAACTGCCTCTAACTGCAGCACCGGTACGAGCTGGGCAAGCCCAGAGGGATGGGCTTTAAAAGTTCGTTTCCCCTGCATCAAAATTATCTTTGCTTTCCCCCTCTGTGGTGGTTCCAACAGAAGGCATCTGCTTTTCTTACCTGCCTCGTTGCAATTGCACCACGGCGCTGCTTGCAGTGCTGCCGTGCTTCTGGGTGTCATTTTTCACCCAGTGTTACCTTCCCCCACTTTTTAAACCAAAACCTGATTTCAGTGGAAAAGTCTACAGCCTCCAGAGCCCAGTCCTTTATCCACAAAAGAAAAAGCTGCCAGAGCCGCCTTAAGCACCACTGGCTTTTCGGCGCTTTCTAATTATCAGATGACAGGCAGGGAATGATTTTAGCCAAAGGAGCAGTTGTACTCAGTTGAACCACCCAGTAAATGAGAGAATTTCCAAAATAGCACTGCAGGCTGCAGAGAGCAGACAAGGGAATGGAGATCCCCCTCGGTGCCTGCAAACGGTGATCCCTGATGGCTTGGAGAGGTAAATTGCTGTGAAATTTCAGGGTGGGAAAGAAGGGTTCAGTTTGCAACAATCTCAGGAATTCCACAGGCGTGGCGTGTCTGCGTGTTAAGACTGTTACACAGGGGTTTTGTTACCAAAAGATGGGGATTTTCTAGTCTTATTTTCCTTTTGAATGTTTGCTGTAAGAAACAACCCACCTTAGGCTTCCACCTTCGCTTGCCTGCCTGCTCCCAACCCAGGCATGGCAGTAGCAGAGCTGGGAGCTGGATGAGCACCATGACTCATGTGTGACTTACAGGCGGGATCATACCCCCATGCTTTTGGGATCAACATCTGCAACGTTGCCCTGCCCAGCTGCTCTTTGAACTAGAGCTGTGCAGCTGGACCTGGAGGTCCCCATTGCACTGGCCTGGGCGTTCATAGTCACGAACATCACCCTAAGTGGTTGTACATCTCTGCTGATGGAGGCCAAGCATGATGAAACAGGCAGATAACGTGGTCCCTTGGAGGGACTCAAGCTCCCAAACTGGTTGGAAAAAGCTTGGTGGGGCGCTCTGAACTAAATGTGCTGGTCTTGCATCTTTTCAATAAGGTTTACAAAGCCCCAGTCATTCGTGTCGTGAGGCCACAGCCAGGCTGAGGCCATTCTGGAGTGGGTGATGCACTGACCTGCCCTGATGCTTGCTCCACTGACATACAGGGCAACACCAAAGGCCCTTGCTGGTTCCTGCTCCCCTGTCAGCACACACAGATTCCCTGTGTGAGCATCATAGGCAGCTTTCCACATTGCAGGTTCCCAAACAGCAAAACACATGAGGACTTGACAGACTCCCCCTCCAAGACTGTGGCAGTGTAAATAAAAATAAAACCCAAACAAACAAAAAACAGGCTTAATTAAGGACTTCAAGAGAAGGAAATGTGCACATCCAGAGCACAAATATTTTTGTCTTGGACCTGCTTTCTCCAAGGGTTCAGCAAGGTGATCGAGGCTGGGTTACAGAGCAAGGGTAGCAAATAGTTCCCAGCCCCTCCGGAAGGCAGCGGCCACAGGACACTGCCGTTCTCCTTCCTTCCCTGGTGCTCCAGCCTTTGGCTTTAGCCTCCCACAGTATATACTGAAGCTATTCAACCATTTGGCTAAAAGCAGATGGGGAGGGAGGGAAAACAAAGTCAAATGAGAGGGAGAAAGGCAGCTTTTGTGCTTCCTCTGTTTGTAAAAGGCAGCCCAAGCCCCTTTTGGGCTAAGTTTTAATTTATTGGACTCCAGAGAGCTGAGGTTCAGAGCCCCACAGCTGCTGGTGGTGGTGGCATTTTGGGGCAGCAAAAAGAGGTAGGTAGGGAGCCGGCTCTCTTGGGTAAGGAGCTCGCTCAGAGGGGCTGTGGGATACATGGGACATGATGCAAGGTCCCAGGCTGGTCTGGGGAAAGCAGATCTGCTCTGTGACTGTTCTGCTACATGTACCTTTCCCAGGTCACCTGGAAGGGACAAGGGAAAGTGGTCTGTATAGGCAGGAGCCTTCAGCCTGGCCCTTCCTGCAATTGTCCCCCTGCTCATCATGGCTGTTCCTGAGTACCTCCCAAAAGACTGCTGGGTGCTACATAGCTGGGTTTGCATTTCCTCTTCACCAGTCCAGGCCAGTAGGTTGCTGTGCTGTCACTGGGGCAGTCCACAGCCAGAAGGGAGATGCTGCAGCATTTCAGAGTTCTCCACATTTCCCTGTTCCCAGCTGGTATGAAGTTCCCAGGGCAGGACCATCTCTCTCAGCCCATCTGATGAGAAAACATTGAAACACAGCTCGTTCCCTTGTGAATGAAAGGAGATGCTTGAATGCAGCAGGAATCCACTGTGCCTGATTACCCTCCTGCCCCATTTCAGATGAACCAAAGTCCCCCCTTCCAAAACCCCTGCTCAGCCGCCAGCAGAGCTTGGCCCACAGAAGCCAGCGTCAGCATGCTGCACAATGCCCGGCAATCACAACGGGGCCGCTGGCTTAATCTGTTGTGCACAGCTTTAAAAAAAACAACGCACATAGCTATTGTCAGGGTGACCCCACAGATTGCATCAGAACTCTGCATGGGACACAGGGCTTTCTCAAAAGCAGCCAGGGCTCAGTGCTGGGGTGCCTGGGGTGCTGCCTGCTCAGGACGGTGTTGTAGGGAGCAGCCCTCATGTCCCTGGGGCTCGCTCTCCCAGGCTTGGCAGACAAGCCACAGCATAGGCTTGTGCTGCGCCGCTGACCTACAAAGAGCCTATGGTCCTTTGGCTTTTGCCTCGCCTTTGTGTCTCAGCTGAGCTGGTGGGGGTTTGTTCTTCATATCAACCCTGCAAAGGCATGGGGCAAAGAGCTTAGGGTTTCCCTTTGATGGAGAAAACCCCAATTCCACTATTTGCAGCTATATTTCCCTTTATTTTTTCCTTCCCCACTTCCTCTGCCTCAGACCAGTGCTAAATGCTTTTGCTGTCCCAGGAGCAGCCAGCAAAGCAGGCGGCTCGGTGGGAACGATCCAATTTCCAGGGCAACCAGGACGGGACTGAGTCCAGGGCGCCCTCAACTCACAGTGCTGCTCTTATTTCTCTACGGTTTCCTCTCCATTTGCTTTCTTAATTCAGCCTCTCTTTTGCCAGGGGAGAAGCCAAAAAAGCAGAGATGTGGCACATCCAGAGTCCTACCCGCTGGCTTTACAACTGCTGGGGGATTTTTAGCTTTCCAGTTTCAGGAGTAGCCCTCCAAGCTTGCTCTGCCCTCAGGTCAAAGTACGTCAAAGTACAGTCAAAGCAAGAGCATAGGAAGCCAAGAGGCCAGCTCTGACTCTTTAAAGGCTCTGCGCTGAGCTGTTGGCTCCTCACCAAAGGTCCATGTGCTGAAGACAGGGATGTGTATCCCCAGCAAAGGATCACCATCCTTTGCCACTAGGACTGGCCACCCAGGGCCACCTCCACCATGAACCAGCTGGGGACAGCTGGAACTACAATTCCTGGTGTGTCCAGAGGAAAACCAGAAAGGTGGAGCCCCTGTACCCCACCAACCATCTGAGCTGAGTGTCTCCAAGCCCCTCCTGCTGTCCACTTGCTTCCCTCCTCCCTGGCAGAGCCAGCCTGCCCACAATTCCTCTAAACAGGGTCTCAGCATGCCAGTGCAGCAGTGGGTGCTCAGCCACGTGCCAGGCAGATCAGCAGAGAGGCTGCATTAGCAAGAAGCCAGCAAACCTTCCCTGTAAGCTGCCCCAGAGCTCCAATGAACTTGGGATAGATACTAGAAGAGTCACTTTGTGGCAAAGGGAGCTGGGCACGAACTGCTCTTTGCTATGGAAAACAATAGTCCCAACCCAACCAAATGCAACCCAGTGCAGGAGGGGTTTAAATTCATCCCTAGAGCAGGATAACACAGAAAACCTCCAGCTGTTATTTCCAGATTTACAAACCCAACGGAGGAGCTGCCAGTTGCTGCCAGAGAAGGAAACTTCTTTGTGTGTGTGTGCGCGCACAAAAATGAAAGCCAGGTGTTGCTCTCCATGCCCAGCATTTTGTCTCGGGCCCCGACTAGGCAGCGGCTCAGCCCCGCAGCCTGTGGGGGAGCGGGGAGGGGACGTGTCCCATGCTGAAATGGGCTTTCCCAGGTTTGCAGAGCAGAGCTTGCTCCCATGTTGGCAGTGAGGTCTGGAGCCTGCTCCCCAAGACGTCAGCCTGGAACCACGCTCCAGATACAGCTGTCAGTAGGTGCAAAAGAATAGGGGCCGGGAGAGGAAATCTCACTCCCTGTTAGACCCTCCGTTCCTTTCTTCCACGCAGACCTCCAGCAAAGTCAGGGGGAGGGATGCACTTTCTGATTCTACTGGAAAAGGTTGAACAAAGAGCGATTTGAGGAGGCAACAGAGAAAGAGATGTCCCTTCCAGCCTTTTCACCCTCCCTTTCCATCCAGAAGCAGCACAGATTCCCTCCGTACCACTCACTATTTCTAATTCCTTGGAGGAAGAACAGCATGGGGGGCCAAACCTTGAGCGAGGTGACATCAGTGTCAGTCCAGGCACACCTCAGGCAGCGAGGACCTTTCCTCTTCAGAGTTAACCAGGGGGAGAGAAGCAGGAAAGGGGCCCTTGGGCACAGGACAGAGCCAAGCTCCCTCGCCTGCTACAGGGCTGCCATTGCTGTGCACGGCTGCGTTGGCCTCTGTGTGTGTTAGAGAAGGAAATAGCTGAACATCCCCGTGGCAGGTATGGTGTGAGCTGCTTGGATCCAGCCATCCAGGTGGTCACCATTATGGTTGCCATCCATAATCCGAAAGCACAGTGTGTTCTCCCTCCTGTTTTGCAGCTGGGTATCTCCAGAGAGGCCAAGAAAATTCCCTGCACCATCCCACTCATCGGGAAAGTTGGTGTTTCCCTAATTTCCCAGTTCCCACTTTTTTAGCTCCCAAAGTGAACAATATATTTTTGGAGATCCATGCCTTTCACAATCCGCTCCGTTAACCCTGACAACAAAGCCTGGGCAAGCTCACTCCCCGGGGTGGTGTAGGCGGGCAGGTTAGCGCAGGGGAGGGGAAGCGGCAGGCACCTTTGGGCAAGTCTGAATCAAGGGGCTGGGGGGTGACATCACCAATGCTAACGTCTCACCTCTGTAATTTTCTAGTTACTCTTTGCAGATACCTGATACGATTAATGTTCTTTAGCAGTCTCAACATCACAGAGAAAAGAGTCCAGGGGCCTCTCCCCAGAGCTCCCATTTCAGGGAAGAATTTTTTCCATCAGTTTTTCCCATAAAAGAGAAGCTTAAAAGAGAGTTCTCCAAATCTAATGTTTTTTTAAACTGTGGTTCTCGTCCCTCCATCTCCTTAAACAGCTACTGATAACAGATGCAGGTCATACAGCATGCAAAACCACTGCTAATTTTAGTAGAAGATCCCGAGGGAGGGACCCAGCTCTGGGCCAGGTGCAGGATGGAAAGTCACAGCGCTCACTTAGGGCCCCACATGACCTCGCTATTTTGGGGCTGACCATGTCCCACCTTGCCCCAAGCCCACAGACATGGTGCAGCATCAGCTCTGAGCCTTCCCGCAGCCCAATTATTCCTGCCCCTGGTGCCGCTCCTGCCCACAATGCCAGCTCCTGCCAAACCCCGGCCAAACTGGATGGTGGCTTTTGAAGGGAAGTAAACAAGTTTCAGGGCTAAATTGAGATCCCCAGAATTCATCATACAAGCAGAGACCAAAGAGGTATTTTCTGCGTATGCCCTCATATGGCAGCTATATTTTCATCCAGCTGAGGCAGTCGTGTCATCTCAGGTTTCTTTTACCCTCTGAACAGTGAAATCCCATCAAACTCCAGGCAGATGAAGCAAATGATTCCTCCATTGACCGGCCCTTGCAAGGAGCAGAATATTTATGCATGGCCATAAAGACCTGAAATTGCTCAAGGTAGGAAGACTTTAAGGGACCTGAACTCCCCGGTGTAAAATCCAGGCTGGGCAGGGTAGCCTATAGGGTTTCAGAAGTGCACTTGGAGATGATCTGGAGAAAGCCAGCAAGCAGACACGGCAGGGAGGTCAGTGCTTTCACTGTTGGTGTTGGCCTGGAGCGGCTGTGTTTGTAAATCACAGCATCATGAGATGCTAAAATCCTCGAGCGCTTGTCAGCACTGCCCCTACCAGCCCAACCTACCCTCCCCCAACAGCCCTTCACGTGGTTGCTCCATGGCAGAGATGGCTCGGTCTCCCAAGACATCCTGCTCCAAGGTCTTGCTGTCAAAAAGCATTTCCTGCTGTCTCCCTGATAACTACTTTGCTTGCTTCCGAGCCTACCCATGACTGGCTTTTTCCTCTCTATGGGATCCTCCCAAACGCATGTTGCCAAAATCAATCCTATTTTGTCTCCTTTAAGGGACACCCTGTTTATGGAGCCTCCAGCGTCTGGCAGCCTGGCTCGTTCACCTGGTATATCTCAAGCTGGGACTTGTTCTGAAGTGAGCTCAGCTCAAGCAGAAAGTGGTAGAGCAGTAGACTGAAAAATGCCAATTCTAATGGTAGATATGTGCAGGCTCAGCCAGGCGTGGCCTGATCACACCAGGCACCCTGGACACCCCCGCGCTGTGCCCTGCCTGCTGTGCTGGGGTGCAGCTGCAGCTCCAGCATGGTCCGATTCCCATCCAGGGATGCTGTAATAGCTCATCCCTGAATGGTGCTAGAGGGGATGTGGCCTCTTGGGAACTCTCTGCACAGCGTGAAGCTGCATTTCCTGGCTTATGCAACAGCAGGATGGCCGGGGCTGTACAGCTGGCAGGGAATGGGGACTGTGCTGGGAACACCAAGCCATACACAGACTGAATTACTGCAAGGCAGGGCTGGCTGGGAGAGGGAAATATTTTGATAGGGTTTTGCCAGAAAGGAGGGTTAATAGGAGGACAATAAAGTCCTGTTCTTCAGCCTCCATGGGGAACTGCTAAACTTTCCAGATTTTAATTAAACAAGCAGTTCAGCCTCCCTGTCACCACCATGCCTTGCCCTCTCCAAGACCATCTTTCCCTGCTCCTCTTTGCCTCCAGCAGTGCACAATCCTGCAGCAAAGACAGCCATCGTTTAAAGCCCATGTTCTCAGCTACCACGCTCCTGCAGCCAGAAAATTATGCTGAGGACAGCATTAAGCCCTGCTGCCTGCTTTGCCTCAGCCGTGATCTCCATCCATGGCAGTTCTGCCCCTTCCCCGCTCAGCCCCACTGGGCATTCACCAGTCTGCCCACTGCATCATGACCCCAGCAGGGAGGACACCTAAATGGGCTCCCAGCAAAGGCATGGCCCAGGAAAACAGCTGATTTCACCCCGAAGATGTAAGGCTGTGGAGCTGATTAAACTAAATTAAAAGGGGTCTGATTAACAGTGATTGCGGAGTATGTAGCCAACTCGTCTGAGAATCAAGATTTTCTAAGAGGACCTTATGCTCATGGCCCAAAAAAGTAGAGGCATCTGACCCCAGAGAGCCTTGTGAACCCTGATATTTGCCTTTCTGGTCCTTTCCTCGCCCGTAGTTATTGCCGCTGCTTTCCAGATGGCATCTGGATGCCCTGGAGCTGGCACAGCTTCACCTGGGTACTCCCATCAAGGCTGCCTTTTATGAGAGACTTTTAGGCTGTGTTTATCCATGCAAAAGAGCTGCCACTGCAGCCCAGGAGCTTCCCTCTCCCTGCATGTCCCAGGGGCTTGACAGTGGATTCCTGTTTATTTCCTTAAGCAGCTCTATTCATAGCCTTAAAAAGCTGCCAAGCCGCATCTGTCAGGCCCAAGAGGACCCGAAAGTGCATCTTAGGTAAACACCAGGAGCAAGGTGGGACTGCCCAGAGTTAGTGGCATTTGCTCCAGTTCTCCCTCGGAAGCTTTACTGCATCTTCTGCAAGTCATATGCACATCTCCAACGCAAGGTCTCCAGCAAAAGTGAAGTCATGCTGAGACACCAGACTGTAAATCAGGCACACAACATCCCAATGTTCAGGATTAATAGAGAACAGCCCCCTGTAGCAAGGGAGAAGTCCTTTTAGAAAAGGCAATGGGGTCCTTTGGATATTGGAGGTATTGGACTGGGACCAAGCTCAGCCAGGCTGGATGTGCCCAGACCACACATAGGAGCTCAAAGTGACTGAAGACCTGCCCTGTCTGCTGCGGCCTGGTGTGACAGCTCCAGGCAGTTCTGTGGGGACTCTGCTGCAGAGCCACGGTGAGAGGCTACAGCCAGAGGGGTTATATCTACCCCCGTGTGTAGGTGGGGGCAGGCACAGCTGTGATGGGCAGACCTGATGCCCATGAGAGGCATACAGGGCAGTGTAGGGGTAGCTGTGGCACACAGAGCTCCCTGCTTGCACCACAGCTGAGGAAGGTGATGGATTTTATTTTTCCCCTGCTACTTTGGGCTCAGTTGGGTTTCAGGGAGGACAAATGGGCTTCTCCCAAGCCTGCAGCCCCACATGTTTCCAAGCGAGTGAGATGATCATTGCAGGGGTAGTTTTAAAGAGGTGGGGGACTGATCCCTTGCATGAAGCATGGGAAGTGTCTTCACCAGAGACCCCAGGGGACAGCTGTGAGAGCCCACGCACACCATGGAAAGAGCAAGCCATCCCACAGCAGGCTTGTCCTGCCTCCTACCTCTGCAGCCTGCTCCCAGGTTGTGACTCACCGCAGAGCCATGTACAGCTGGATATCCACCCCCTACCCCGCAGACCTCTGGTTTACAGCTGAAAGTCTGCAATGACATCCATTGCTCCTTCTCCATCTGCTTCTGGCAGAGCCAGCACCCTGTTTGCCTGCATCACTCCATTGGCCCAGCTCACAGCCAGTCTATCTGCAGAGCACTGAGGCTCGGACTCTCCTAGTCCAGGCACTGGAAGAGACTTTGGCTGAGTGTCAAACTGCTCCATCTGGACCAGGCACCAGTTCCCCTGCGAGTCGAGGGGCAGAGCCCATCCCACCGTGGAGAAGTCCCTGCCCCATGTAGGACAAAGACAGCCACACTCGGGCAAGTTCCCAGGACAGCTTTGTTCATCCTGCCCTGTGCAGGTGGTGCTTCTAGCGGCCATGCATCTGCTTAATATGAGTCTAGAGAGCACAGCCGATCTGCTTCTGAAATGGAAAAAGCCAGAAACCCTCCCACAGGGCCTGCTGACACACTCCCAGATAGCAGGAGAGCTGGGACATTCCTGGAATAAGCAGATTCCTGTCTGCGCTGCACTTACTCGTCTCACTTGCCTTTCCTGAGCTGGGTGCTGGGTTCCCACCCCAGCAGCCGTTGCCTTCCCCCCCGCTGTCCTGTGCCTGTGAGGAGCTCAGCCTCCCGCCACACACCCGGCGATGAAGACCTAGTAAATGACATTCCCGCAGCAGTTGCAGGGCATCCTGTTTATTTATATGCATTTTGGGTTCATTGTTTTGTAGCAGCATCCACCAGCAATTAACATAGAAACATCCTCTCCAGAAAAACTCGTTAGAGAATCCCTCCCAGAGCAGAGGCACGGAAAGGCTTCTCAGACGGACAGACCTGTGAGTAGGAGACAGAAGGATTATTAATCCTCACTTGTATCACTTCCACCAAGCTGCTCACTTGTATTTCTCTCCTCTTGCAGCAGAATTGTTCCCTTCTTGGAGAGCACTGGGGTTTTCTCAACTGCCCAACCAGGCTTCAAATGGGATGAAGAAATCTGGATTTTGAACTGGGGTTAGCTGGAGTTCAAACCTCAGCCTTGCAAATCTCTTGGCTTTGCTGTAAACTGAGCTCAAGCCTCTAGGGGTCTTGTCCTGTTTGCTGTTTCCATCACAGTTTGAGCAGTCACTTGAGCTGGGAGCAAGTGCCAGGAGCCCTGGGGTGCATCAGGTGTGCCTGAACCACCCTGCTGGCATGTGGTTGGAGAGCCAGCACTGGACCTGTGAGTCTGGCAGCACTGCAAGGGCTCCCAGGGCTGATGAGGGCCCTTGGGCAATCTCCTGCCTATCCAGTGCCCCACATGGCATAAGAAGACCTTCTAAGCATGTGTGAGGTCCAGTTTTCCTCCTGGCAGCCTGACACTAAGATCTCCTCTTTGACCACCCCACTAGGCCTTATAATTGTGGAGAGGACTTTTCAGGACTTCCTCTGCAAGCTCTCAGTCACTTCTGGAACTTCTTAAAGCTGCTGAGATTAAAGTGTCAGCCAGTTGCTCCAGGCTCTTGTTTCCCTCTCCGTGCAGTCCCTCTCCAGCCCACTGCTGACAACACACACCCGGGCCTGGCAGTGTGCCCCGCACAAGATGCAGGACCCAGCTGTCCCACCATGTGCACGGAGGACCATGAGGACCCCTCACTCCCACCCACCCAGCGCTCACCGCCGTGAGCTCGGGGGCTATTTCCAGATGTGACTGTATCACTGCGGCAGGCTGCTTTTTGTTTTCGCTCAAAACCAGTGTGTAAGCCGCCACGTATGTAAAGAAATCCCTGTTATAATTATCTTCCTGGCACTGTCATTTGTCTAAGCCTTTAGAAGAGGGCTTAGCTTCAGGCTACAGTGAGGAGCACTAAGCAATTGCCACGTTGTCAGTTAGAAAAGACGTGTTTTCTTTTCTTTTTTTTTTTTCCTCCCTAAAATTTTTTCCAGATGTCTTTTTTTTTTTTCCTTAGAAGAAGTACCAGCAGCTGTATGATTTCAATGTGAGCCATGACTAATCCAACGCAGAGTGCATTCAGTGAGAGCATTCAACTTCTCAGAGTGCAAATCAAGGAAATGTAACTTTGGCTTAGGTGACGTGTGACCTCTGGAGCCAAACTGGACCCATGAATGGCACTGAGCTGCACGTCGGAGCTATGGACACTTGTGGTGGGAGGAGAAGATGCTCCAGATGCTCCAGGTGGTTGGCTGCATTAGAAGGCTCCATGGGGTCTTAGACACCATCACAAAGCTGGCCTCAACATGGACCCGAAAGGGTCGTGTAGGGTGTTTATGGGTGTCTCTGTAAGTGATGTCAATATCCATATATCAGCACCCAGGGGTGGCTTTTGAGTGGTGTGTAGCCAAGTAAAAAAATGGGTGAAGAAGGCTTTCTTCTCTCACTCCTTGCCACCAGCCTCCCAAGATGCCTGCTCACAGAGATCGACCGTCTCACTGGGAAGTGATGATGGTTTCTCACCACCCTCCCCATCTTTCCCCTCCCTTCCCGTTCTGTTTTTTTTACTTTTTGTTTCTTGTTGGCCATATGGATATTTAGTCTTAGCTTGGTTTCTTTCACAAGGAGTGAGCTGATAAAATCACAAATCCCAAAGTAACAGACGTCCTACAGAGCAAGGAGCCAGCACAGCCTGGCAGGTTGTGAAGGCCAGTTCCTATGTTGACATCTAAATCCTCAGCAACAGCAGTGGGAAGAGTTAAACACCCAGCTCGGTGTCTCAGTCCCTCTCAAAGATAGCGTGTAATCATGAGGAATGAACCCAAACACCACACAGCCAAGACAAAACACGATGTTGCATTTTGTTATGGTCTTGGGTGTCCTTCACCCAGCATCCACCATCAGACTGCTGGTGCCCAGATGACTTGGCCTCAGTCCTGCTGGCTACACGAGCCACCATCCTTCCAGCAGCCCCTGGAGAGCATTCTTGCATCGCCCTTGACCAGGTGAGGGTTGGTGACACAGGTGGATCACAACCTGCAAAGAGCCGAACTACCTGCAGTGCTCAGGACAGCCTTCTATGCCATGGAGGGACTCTACAGGGACACCCAAATTCTAGCAATCTGACAGCCTCGCTTTTTGGCTGCTGGTTTCACATTGCAATGCAGCGCCATGGCCATGCTGGTGCATAAAGATGCTGTCCGGTTCTGCCAGGGGAGCAGACGAACCTTGAATCCTCTTAGTTGTGGTGAGATGCAAGGAGAGAGGAGCTGGGTTTTCACCCTGAGCATAGAGGAACAGATGGGAAAAGTCAACTGCAAACAGCTTTGCTGTCTGGCTGCCTCTGGCTGATCAGCTGCCCCAGCTGAGTTATGATCTGTAAGGTCAAAATACTTAGTGATGTCCAAAGAGACCATCAGATTCAACTGACTGGCAATTTCAAATGTGGGTTTTGCTCAGTCAGTCCAGATCTGCTGGACGATGGCCACAGCAGAGAGGCCAAGCTGCTGAGGGTCACATCTACCAGCCCAGCATTTCTCTGCCTACTTGGAGCATATTTCAGACATGTCATAACTCTCCACATTCTCTGGATCATTCTTTCCTCTCCCCCCTCGCAAGGCAGTCCCAGACGGCAGCAGTGTTAGGAGCGAGGATGGAGGAGGGAGGACTCTCCTGCCTTCCTCTGCATCCCCCTGATGATGGGAAACACCAGCTCAGGGACTGAACTACCCCATTGTGAAATGACAGCACTTAACATTTTAATTGCAGTCAGCCAGGGTGCTAGGAGGTGCACAAACCACGCAGAGAGGTGGTGTTCCTCCCTGCTCTCCCTGTGCTGTCAGTCCGAGAGAGCAAGAGAACTGACAAACTCATGGCAGCAGTGCAGGCAGCTGCTGTGAAAATGACTCTGCTGGGAAGGTTGCGCTGTGGGCTGATCTGTCCCTGCAAGAGACCCCCATGATCTCCAGCCCCGCTTGATTTCTCTGGTCTATCCTTCAGACCCAGGCTGTGCCTCAGCCTGTCTTTCGGGCGGGTGGGACTGCCCACTGGGGAGAGAGGGAGAGGAAGAGACCGATTTGGAAAGATAGCAAGGAGGAGGAGGAGAGGCAGTGGGAAACCCAGCCCACCCTTTGGCTTCCTCCTGCCTCCTTCTAAAACCTGCAGATTCCTCCAGCCTGCCCAAGAGCCTGAAGTTTCCTCAGCCCTGTGGTCGGGACTGTGAGGTATGGCCCGAGACCTTCGCGTTTGCCTTTGCTGTGCTATTTCTCCCGGCATGGGGGTCCCAGTAGCCCCAGTCGCGGGGGTCCCTGGCCTGGGAGCCGCTCTCCCGGCCTGTGGCGTGCATCCGATGCTCAGCAGTACATCGCTTGGGGTCGGGAGGTGGACGCTCCCCACCCCAAGCAATGGATTTAGAGACCCCTCCTGACTTCTCTTTCTCCTCTTTGCAGCATCTCCGCTCCTAAACTGAGTCTGTTACTGTATCTCACTGCCGGATTACCAGCTTTAAAACTTTGGTGTCATCTGGCTGTAAAGCTTTAACCTGCCCTAATTTTCTCTCTCCTCCCTTTTTCCCCCTCTGGCCTTTCAGTTGTGGGGTATTTCCTTAGCAAGATGTGTGAGACCAACCTCTGGGCACATCAAACCAACCGGCAGAGCAAATCAGACCTAGTTACAAACCAGTCCCAATTACACCCAGCATGAGGTACGTTGGCAGGTGTTGTTTACTCACCAGAATATCTAGAGGAAGAACAAAAGAGCTGTTGACTTCATCTCAGCTTTTTCTTTTTAATGCAGCCACTCTTATTTCTCCTTATAAAAAAGGAGGAAGACACTCAGCTTTTTGTTCCAAGCAGACTTTGAAACCATTTCAAGTCCTGCTGCCCTGGTTTGCTTGACTGCAGCTGATCAGCTGTTAGAGAGATGGAGGTTGCAGGAGAGGAGGCACAAAATTTTTGGTTTTGTTTTTGTTTTTTAAGAACTTGGTCTCAGTGAGGCACAATTTTTAGGTCCACGCAGAAGAGCTGAGGGCCTGTTTCCTTTAAAGGCAGCCGCTGTCCTTCCCATCCCGTCCGGGTGACGTGCGTGTCAGTCTAACTCTGCTCTTTGTGTCCCTCCTCTGAGAAAGCTCCACTCTGTCGCATCCAGCCAAGAAAAGGAAACTTAACAGGATAGGGGCTGAATTCCCACCCAAACCGAAAGGCAACAGTTTCAAGTTGGAGTGAAATCAGGGGCACTGGGAAGGTTGCCAGTACCCTAAGCCCTCAGTTACCACTAACTTGAAACAGCCCTAAAACTCAGCAGCCCCGCAAAAGGACAAAAGTAAATCGCAGCTGTTTGTTAGGGTCGATCAGGAGAGTTTTAAGTGGAAATAAAAGGCTGTCACGTTCTGCGCAGCAGTTAAAGCCAAGCTATTGTCTGCCACATAGGCAGGAGCAGGGATGCGGGCGGTGTTGGGAGGGGGAAGAGGAGAAATAAACTTTGCAAACCCCTCCTTCCACAACCCTCTGCTCTTCCATGACTCAGCCCCAGAGGAATGTCGGCTCCCATGGAAACCCTTTCTAGGTCCTCTGGTCGGAGAGATGTCGGGGCTGCTATCGCTGAAGCGGCTGTGGCAGGACGAGCCTAGGGAATGCTTTGAAGATGGTTTGCATTTTTGCAGAATATTTAGCGGACGGTTTCTTCTCTCTCTCCATTGTGGAGCTGTGCGAGATCAGCTTTCTGTATCCGCCGGGAGCCAGAGGGACCGCTTGAACCTGGCATAGAAGTATCCAGGCTGCTTTTGGCACTGCCCCATGTGCAGTCCAAACAAAAGAAAAAGCTCAGGCAGGACAGCAAAATGCTGTATCGCCTGCCCTTCTGACTGAGGTCTGCAAAGGGCTCGGCTTTGCACAGCTGCTTGCAGCCCAGGTCTCATCCATGCCTTTTCTTCCTGTTATAGATGCAATTTGCAACCTAGAAAAAGGATGACAGCTTCAAGCCAGCACACAACTAGAGCGGCATATAAACTTGTGCCTTTATATCAATAAGGTCTGTAAGATCTGGAGCATTTAACAAGTGCAATCAGAGCTGCTCAACTCCCTGCAAGGGGAATGGGGTAATACAGTGTTGTGGTGTAGACGTGTCTTTAGTGACTCTGCAGGGACAGATGTGGTAGATAGATAGAATTTTTTTTTCCTGTGTTTTACTGGGAGTTTGTAAGTGTATGCATCAGCTAAAGGGAATTTCACTTCTATCTAAACCTAGCTTGGCTTTCTGAGCCTGTACACTGCATGCAAGGGGACTGTGCAGGTGGCAGGACCCAGGCTGGTTCTGCCTCGTCCTCTGCTCCTGCCCTGCTCCCCTGGGACCCAGTGCAGCTGCAGCACCTCTGCGTGAGCTGGCACCCCCAGCAGCACGGCCCTGACATGCAGGGGACCTGAATGGGGATCACGCAAACAACTCTGACTTCAAACTAAATTTTAGCTTGGGAGTGGCTGGCTGAGTAAAGCTCAGAGGTTCTTGCTTGCATAGGGAGGTCAGGGCCAGGCAGCGGGGTCACAGCCCTTGCATTGCATCTCTGTGGTGGCCACACTTGGTCACCCATCTGCACCTTGAAAACTGTGTCCTACAGTGGGGTCTGTAGGCAGAAGCTTCTTCTGGACTGATTCTGCCTTTGCATTCAGTCTGAGGTGCTGGGACATGCCAGACCCTGCAGAGCCTTGGAAGAGCAATGAGCAAGTGGAGGGTGGGCGCAGGAGACCCTGCTGCTCGGGCTGGCTGCCTCCTGCATGGCTCAGCTGGGGTGCAGGTGGGAGGCCGAGACATGGGAGGGTTTTTGCCCAATGATTACCCACTCCTGCTCTCGGCTGCTGGCGATGGGAGGTAGCAGCAGGGCCTCTTGCCCCGGTTAGTGGTGGAGGCAGATGGGGTTATTCCAGCGGCCTCAGGGAGGAGCTGTCAAAGTGGCCCAGCAGAGACTCCTCCCCACGCTAACGTGGCATCCCAAAAGGCTTATGCAACACTGGCCAGGGCCAGCGCCACATGGGCCACGCTCCACCATCCACGGACCCTCCTCTGGAGGTTGCACCCGCCCGGTTCTTGTCCTCCCGCAGCCCACAAAGGCCCCAGACTGGGTGGGAGGAGACAAGAGGTCCCTCAAACAGACCCCAGTGGCACAGACTCTCCTCCATGCATAACTGCAGGGTATTTTCCCCAGTAGGAGAAACTTATTATGGTGCTACAGGATTGGGGGAGGGAGGTAAAGAGCTTGCCAGAGTAGCCTGCTTTGAATTTATGGACGTGCTGAGGGTTAGTGTCAGACCTCTCTACATCCCGTGGCCCTCTTGTTAGGGACATGGCTGCAAAATGCAATGAGCAGCCAGTGCTGAGGGATAGCTTGGGCCATGCTAGAAAGGCAAACCATCCAGAGGGGTTTAGGGGAGCCACAAGACTGTGTTTAGACAGAGACTGGGAGCTGAAGTCCCCACTTAGGGTGCAAGTCAGGGCAAGCATTAGAAAGGCAGTGCAGGCCATGGGTCCTTCAGCCCATGGGTGCCAGGCGCTCTCCTCCATCAGCAGGAGGTAGGAGGGCAGGCCTGAGGAGGGGGTGGTGACTGTTGAGACTTCTCTTATTTTATATTCAGCAGCCCTCTCTGTGCCCACAATGTGCTGGTTTCCAGCATGCCTTGCAAAGTGCTGGCTTCTGTTGATTCTGTTACGATACAGAAGGACATAAGTCCCTGCTTGCTAAAACCTCTTTCCCCGCCCTGTTTTCCTCTCTCCAAGATGACTCCCTGCTGTGCCCCATTGCTCTGTCCCTCATGCTGCCCTCTGCCCTCCGTGGGGCTCTTGCAGAGCAGTACCAGGCATTCCTAGTGCAGGGCCCCTCACTGGGATCACCCTGAGCCCCTCAGGCTGGCAGATGGATGCTGACCTCATGGTATGGCCCAGCTGTCAGCTCCAAAGAGAATCTGCTTGGATAGCAGGACCATGGTGGGTCCACAAGGAAACCTGCATGAGTGACTTGCACTGTGGGCCAGGCTCTTCTGCAGGAGCAGCTCTGCGCGCAGGGCGTCTGAACCGTTATTTCAGGACTTCTGGCCACCAGGCATTCAGGAAAGACCATGCCTTTGCAAAACAGCCAGCGGCTCACAGACGCTGCAATGTCTGTGCACAGACTCTGCCTCCAGGATGATGTTTTTTTCAAATAAACTGTTTTCCCATTTCCAGCATGAGACAGCTCTGCAGACCTTGTTTGCTCAGACTCTTTCGTGCTCCTTCTTCCTCCAAACACAACACTGGCAGCTCTCACTGTCTGCTGGCTCCTAGCAAGCATGTAATTCCCTGAGCCCAGCTCACCGCATGCCCAGACTTTGAAATTCAGGGTTTTTTGGGCTTGGGAAAATGATCTGAGAGGGCCTCGGTCTGGGCTTGGGTTCTTAATGCCATCTTCCACGTGTACATGCACTGCCCTCTCTTCCAGGCTGGGCACTGCTGTGTTTCTGCCCAACAAGCATCACTGAACCTCAGAGCATCTTCCAAAGCAAACAACTCCCTTGGGAGAAGCCCAGGAGGAGCCTTTACAAGCCAGGGGATGGCAGCAAGGGAGGAGGTGGCCAGATTCACCAGTACTTTTCCACCTCCCCCGCAAACCATCCCTCCAGATGTGAAGAACCAGTGATCTTGCCTGGCAAATGCCAGGAGAGGTCTCAGCAGCCTCCAGAGCAAATAAAGGCAAGGGGAAGGGACAGCATGTACGGAGCAGGAGAGGGGGGAGCTGCTCAGCTGCAGCCTTGCCAGAGGAAATGGGCTCATCTCATCCATCCCCACCACAGCCCTTCTCTCCACAGGTCTTCCATCCCACCATGGCAACCAGCCCCACGACTCCATGCTCCCAGCTCTCTGATGTCCCTGGGAAGCTGCCCTCCATGCCCTGACACCTATTTTGCATGGGCACCCCGCCGGGGTTGGGTGAGGTGCTGAGATTGGAAGGAGGATTTCAGCCTCTGAATGTCTAGACCTTGCTAAATTAGGAAGCACAGCACAGCCTGGCTGGTGCCCTGGCAGCGCAGCATTGGCATGGTTTTATACCCAAAGAGCTGCCATGCACAGGGAGGAAGGGAAAGGATGGACTGGCAAATTCGATATTCATCCATTCTTGCTGGGAGAAAAGACGACACCTTCTCCAACACTTTCTGTCCCATCAAAACCATCCATCCACCCAGCCCCAGGGAGCTGGTGGGATGCGATGCCCCAGCCACACAGGTGGAGCGGAGGAGGGTGAGCGGAAGGGAGACAGCGGAAGCCTTGGCAGGGGGACAAGTGCCCTCTCTGGCAGGAGACAAACTGGGGGTGTTCTGCTCTCCCGGCAGGCGGAAGGGAGCAGGCAAGCAGGCAGCCCTCACTGTCAGGAGTGGGGTGCCACTGGCATATTAAGCAGACAGCTGAGCTTCTCTCTGCCCTCACACAGAGGGGCTCAATCCTGCCAAACAGGAACCGGGGAGGACAAGGACAGGGTGATTTCACCAGCTGCGCTCTCCTTCTGGCTCACATTGTGGCCGGTGTTAGCTGGGCTGCCCGACTTATCCTATGGACTCCCTGCAACAGCCCAAATCGGGAGGGTGCAAAGGGCTCCTGGAGCTCATCTCCTGGCAGGACACAACCCCAAGGCACCCTGGGTCCCTCAAACCCAGTTTGGGGACCCTCAGGTCTGAGCAGGAAAGGGAAAAACTATAGCAGAAACCCCAACATTTGGGGGTGCTGAGGACAGGGGGACTGGTCCCTGCCAACCCTAGAGATGTCTGTGTCCATGTAGGAAGGGGTTTTCTACAGGATTTAATTCTCAAATGTCCCATCTCATTGTCTTTCTGTTCTCTCTTTCCTTCCTCCACTTTCATTTTTTATCTGATTGACATATAAAATAGTAGAGTTTCATTGCCTGCACCTGGGTCTCATACCAGGGGCTTTTAACATGAAAAATAGGGGTTTTGATCCAAAATAACTCTGTGATGGAATGGGGAACTGCCATTTTGACTGCAATTTTTCTAAAGGCATCCAGGAAAACAACAGAAATCTAAACCCCCACCATCCCATTTGGCAAAATCAAAATCATTTTTCTTGGAAACATGATTTGGCTTAAGGTTTCAGCTAGAAAAGCAAGCATGTGGGGCTGTAACATTGAACAGATGAGGCAGGAAATGAAGAAAACACCCTTTTCTAAGTGTCTGACTGCCGGCCGTGAGCTCAGCCTGGAGCCGAGCGGCACACAGTGGCCTCCTTCCTCATCCCTCCTTTTCCTTTCCTTTATTCAGGGACTGCTGAAAGATGAGGGCCTGGGTTTTTTTCCTTCTCTGCCTGGCAGGCAAAGCCCTGGCAGCTCCGGTAAGTACAGGAGACAACGGAGCCTCTCTGCTGTGGGGGTTGTCCATCCAGTGTATCTGATGGGGATTTTCTTTTATAACAAATAAATCCTTGAGGGATGGTGGCAGTGGCGGGACTGTCCTCCCCACGGGCTCCAGCTCATGGTCATTTTTCCCTGCAGCAGGAGGCTCTGCCCGATGAGACAGAGGTCATTGAAGACCCCACCACAGAGGTAGGTGACTCTGCTCCTCCTCGTCACCCATTCCTTGCAGCACCCATCGCTCTGGGAAGAGCATCTCCAAAGCACAGGGGAGCAGGGGCAATGGGGGGGATGCTCTGTCCCCCGGGAATGAGGCCCAGCTCTTTTTGCACCTCTACCAGACACACTGACCTCTTTTGCAGGAGCCCGTGGGGGCTAACCCCGTCCAGGTCGAGGTGGGAGAGTTTGAGGAACCCACAGAAGATGTAGAGGAGATCGTCGCAGAGAGTAAGTTGCTCTTCCCCTTCCCTCCAGCAGGCAGAGGTATCATCCCTTCCCTGGATGGGGGAGATTTAGCCACCTCAAACAACTAGGGACTTCTTTGGGAGGGGCTGTAGCACAAGGATGATGCCAACCTAGATACACACTTAAAAGCAAAAGAAGGAGGTGCATGACCTCTTTCCAGCACTGGATTCTCTGTAACACCTTTTTTTACAACAGAAAAGTAATTGTGTTATTGTGCAGAAAGGAGGCCAGAATTAGCCCAAGAGCCAACATGGGCTTCTGGAAACCCTCACATCTTCCCAGTGCAGGGAGAGATGCTCGGGGCTGTCCCTGGTGAAGCCTCTGTCTTCCCTCCATGCTGAGATGCCCCAGGCAGCCTGTGGGAGGTGAGGATGGGGCAGGCTCTGATTTTGCTCCCTGCCCTCTCTCAGACCCCTGCCAGAACCACCACTGCAAGCATGGCAAGGTGTGTGAGGTGGATGACAACAACTCGCCCATGTGTGTGTGCCAGGACCCCTCCAGCTGCCCAGCCACCTCTGGTGTCTTTGAGAAGGTGAGGACAAATGCTGCCTGATGGACCGGAGCAAGGAGGGACCTCTCACGGGACATTGCCAGAGATGGTG
Organism: Phalacrocorax carbo; assembly: GCF_963921805.1. Taxonomy (NCBI): domain Eukaryota; kingdom Metazoa; phylum Chordata; class Aves; order Suliformes; family Phalacrocoracidae; genus Phalacrocorax; species Phalacrocorax carbo. The sequence goes on along the minus strand of NC_087520.1, from coordinate 7,409,894 downwards.
GGGAGACAGTCAGAGTCAGGGTCAGGGTGGCAGGTCCCTATCCGGCCTTGGCCGGTGGTGACCAGGGAGCTGTTGTTCACCCCAGGAAAGAAGTTAAACATCTCCTTTGGAGGCTCTCCCTGCTCACCCCACAGCAAGGCTGGCCTTCGCTGTCCCTCACACAGCATCTCCCCATCCTGAGCAGGTCTGCGGCACTGACAACAAGACCTACGACTCCTCCTGCCATTTCTTTGCCACCAAGTGCACCTTGGAGGGAACCAAGAAGGGACACAAGCTGCACCTGGACTACATTGGGCCTTGCAAATGTAAGTGGAGCCATTCCCTTAGTCAAAAGGACTGCCAACCTGAGCACAGCCCCTCTGCCCATGGGCTGACGGAGAGCAAAGGGCTGAGGTGGGAGGGTGCTGGGGGTTTGGGGCTGCACATCCAGGTGCTGTGCTGACCACTGTATATGGCTTCCAGTCATCCCTGCCTGCCTGGACACAGAGCTGACTGAGTTCCCCCTGCGCATGCGGGACTGGCTCAAAAATGTGCTGATCACCCTGTACGAGCGTGATGAGGACAACAACCTGCTGACCGAGAAGCAAAAGCTCAAGGTGAGGGGCTGAGTAAGGAGCCTGGGAGCTCACCTCACCAATGGAGCCCAGCACATATGGGGAGCCTGTCCAGAATGACCTGTGGACAACCCATGTAAAGCCCCTCCCAGGGAGCCCCCTTGCACCCCATTCCCCTGCTGACAAGGTCTCCCTGGCCTCTCCTACAACAGGTGAAGAAGATCCATGAGAACGAGAAGCGCCTGGAGGCTGGTGACCACACCGTGGAGCTGCTGGCCCGTGACTTTGAGAAGAACTACAACATGTACATCTTCCCTGTGCACTGGCAGTTCGGGCAGCTGGACCAGCACCCCATCGATGGGTGAGTGTCAGCAGAGCAGGATGGAGGCCCCTGCCCTGCCCTCTTCCTGCCTGAGGACCGGGGTGATTTGGTGGCAGAAGGTGTCAAGGCTGGAGAAGTGACACAAGTGGGTGGCTGGTGGCAGAGGCACAGGCAGAGCCCTGTGGAGGCACAAACCCTGCACACATCTGGCAAGGGCTGGAGCAAACCAGGCTAGAGTAGAGGCAGTTTTACTTTCTGCAAATAGGTCTTCTGCAGAAAGAGGGGCCTCCCCCAGCCCCAGCTGCTCCCATCTCCTTTGTGTGGGGTTTCTGACTTCTCAGATTTACTGTCGTATGATAGTTCCCTAAAATATCTCAGTCCAAAGGCCCCAGGATAACTTCAGCAGCTGAAATAACAGCTGCTGGCTTAGCTGTGAGCTGGAGACGAGCATGAGAGTTAGCACACACACAGATATACCGGGTGGGGGCAGCCGGTGAGGCCCCCCAGCTGCTGGCTATTTTATGACTAGCAGAGCCGGTTGCAGGAGCAGATACCAGTCCTCGACCTTCATGACACTCAGTGTTGATACTGGGAGGGCACTGGGCCAGCAGCTAAAGCAGACGGGATTGCTGGGGCCAGCACCTTGCCTTGCGCTGGCCCTCACACCTGGCAGAGCATCTCCCCTCCTGTGGGAGGGTGGCTGGCGGTGGCGGGCAGCGCGTTGACCGTGCGGTCACCTTGGCAGGTACCTGTCCCACACCGAGCTGGCCCCCCTCCGTGCCCCCCTCATCCCCATGGAGCACTGCACCACCCGCTTCTTTGAGGCTTGTGACCTGGACAACGACAAGTACATCGCCCTGGAGGAGTGGGCCAGCTGCTTCGGCATTAAGGAGCGTAAGTACTGAGTGAGAAGGAACAGGGACCCCATAAAGCACCCCCAAAGTCCCCACTTGGGATGAAGCAATGCATTACAGCTGGTCCTGGGGAGGGAAAAGCAGGGGAAAGCGGGGAGGCGGGGATCACAGGAGCAGTGGGACCCTGGCAGCATCCGCCTCCTAACCTCGGCTCTCTCTTTTCCTTCCACAGAGGACATAGACAAGGATCTTGTGATCTAAACCCCCAGCTTCCTTCTCTGCTGCCAACTTTGTCTTGTTTTAACCTTCCCACTTCCTTCGGTTTTTAAGCCGCTTTTGTTTTGTTTTTCCCTGGGAACAAGGTGCTAATATAGATCTAAACATATGTAGTAACGGTGCTAAGAGAAATAACAGTCCTCATTCATAGCCTAATCTATCACCACTAGATTACTCACTCGGCTGTTTCCACATGCTCTTACCAGTCCTTTCTCTCTCTGACATGTCTACCACTGACTGACCCTGTTCCTCTCCTAAATATCCACTCTGTCTCAGTATCCGCTCTCGGATCAACTTCGCTTAACTCCTTGCTAACAGCATAATCGTGGACACACAAAGACCTCTCAGCTGATTCACCGCCCCCAGTTACAGGCCGCCAGCAAGGGAAGGCAGAGCCAGAGGATGTAGGAGGACTGGGCTTTTTGAGCAGAGCAGCTGTGGATGACGTTGTGGTCACCCAGCTCATGGTAGGGGGGATGGAGAGAGGGGAGAAAGACATAGAGTGGCAGGATTTTGTTTTCCTTTTTTTTTTTTCATTCCCAGGGCTTGAATTTAACAATCATTGGGCACAAAAGAAAAGGGCTAATCAAACAAATAGGGAAGTGCATAAAATTTAAAGTAAATAAAAAGAAATGCATACCATCCTGTAAAATCACCTCAAAAAATAAAGGTTTGGAAGTGCTACCTGCTCTACCATTGCTCAGTGACTGCTGTTGTGTTTTCTGTGCTGCAAAGGGAGATTGGGTGCGGCCGCAGGTTCCCCTGGGGTGCGCGTGGCTGACCTTGCTGTTGCAATTCTGTTGTAGCTGAGGTAAAGCTCTTGGCTCTCCCCAGATCACAGTGCCCTTAAGCACTTCCCACCTCTGCCTTGGTTGTGCTTAAATTCCAGCCCTGCTCTCCCAGGGAAGCTGTGTCAGGCTTAGAAGGGACATTTCTGCTCAGAAAGAGGCGTGCTTGCCACACACTCGAGGCAAAGGCTGTAATATTTTTTTCCTGTTGTGGATTTTGGGGTTTAAGGGATGGGTGGGAGGGAAAGGAGAAGGTATTTGGATTTTGCTTTATAGAGAGGGTCCTGACAGGAGTGAAGCGATGGTTAAGTCTCACAGGCTGAGAACTCTGTTTTTTACCTCTGAATGTTTCCTGTGCCTTATATTATTAAATTTCTGCCACAGTGTGAGCAACCTGATGAGTCTCTGTAATAAAAAAATCATGATTTGAAACACTGACAATAAACGAGCTTGCAATGTTCCTCTGTTTCATCCCATCCCGATGAGGGGGATTGCACACACATCACCAACCTCATGCATGCATTCAGGTTGTAATGCAGGCACCCCAGCCCCAGGGAAGAGTCTGGGCCAAGGTAAGCTGAGGTGCTTCTGCCAGTCACAGCCCATCACTGCACTGTAAATGGGTTTGCTGGGGCATATTGGATGGGTAATGCATAGACAGATGGAGCTGGAGCAATGGAGATAGACAAGGCCACTGCAGCAGCCACTGCAGACTCTCGCATGGCTGTAAGGCCCTCGCTTTCACAAGCAATAAAATGCCTGGGAAAGGTGAAAAGGCACAACAGTAGAAAAATAAACACCCCCATTTGCTCAGGCTAAAAATATCCACGTTGCAAGGGCTCTGGTTAAGCTGTGAGGTTCCCCTGTTAACAGCCACTTGCTGGGTGTGCTGTGCAGCAGGTGGAGCTGTAGGGTCAGATCCTGCACAGGTCGGACCCTGGGCATGTCCCATCCGAGACAGTCACTTTACAGGTGCTTTGCCAAGCTGTTTGTAGCCAGTGGGAAAGCTGGTGCCCAGAGGGGCCAGGCAAAGGTTTTTCATCCCTGCCTTGAACCCCAGAACTCGTTCTACCCAGCCACACTGCTTCCCAGAGCCGTTACCCAGAGGGGGATTTCTCAATGGAGTCACAGCAAATGCCTCCTCATGTCGGGGGGCTGCCACTGCGATTTGGTAGACCTGGCACAGCAAGGGGCACTGCTGCCCACGACCCCCGCCTGCAAGATCCAGCAGCCGTCAGCTGCCAAAGCACCTCTGGGCCAGGACAGCTGGCAAGAGAGGATTTGGGCAGGGGGGAGGACAGGAAGACAGGCAGGACTGAAGGAGAGCAGCTGCCCTGTGCAAACCTGCTTTCCAGTTGATCCCTCTCAGCCAGAAACTCCTGCTCGCGCCCTTCTGCCAAGACACAGCTACATTCCTTCCCACTCCAGCCCTCCCTGCCAGCACCGCCGGACAGACACAGGCAGCCTCACTCCTGTGCAAGGGAAAGCTTTCCAGCCCTCCTCTCCTCTGCCTTCCCCTCTTGTGCAGGAATCGGCTCTAAATCACAGCAAGCTCAGGAAAGTCAGCAGGCTCTGCCAGGAGACCCTGCTCAGGAAGGCAAAGGGATCCATCTCTAAGGCCGTGTCCCATCCCAGGGGACAATACTCATGTCCCAGCAGTCTGGCAGAGCCCGAAAGACTCAACTCAAGGGTATTACAAGTGCAGCTGTCCCGGCTTTAACTGAGCATCAAAGTGAACTCAGGAGGTTCATCTGGGCCTCCCTTAACCCTTCAAAGGTCGCAGCCTGAAGTATCAAGTTGCTGGAATTTCACTGCCTTGGGGCAAATGCCATACATGGGGTTACATCAGGACTTGAGGAATAAGCTGGCCTTTTTAAGCTTTCAGACCTAGATGGTCAGCAAGGGTGGAACAGAACAGCCCTTTCCCTGTTACAGCCGAAATCAAGCCTTCCAGTGCCTGCACAGCAGTAAAGAAACTCGCCTGTACTTTCCAAGTGGAAATTCTCCCTGTGGTTAGTGCTGACTGAGGACACAGTTTGTAAACTTGAAAAAAAGAAAAAATAACGGAGAGATCTGAATCCAAAACCAGCCTGACACAAGCACAATCTGACCCAAGTGCTACAGTGCATCTGCAGGTAGAGGTGGCTAATACTGCTGTAGTTACTCAGGGCAGCACCACAGAACAGCTTACTGAGCATTGTCCTGCATTTAACAGAAAAGATGGGAAAGTCAAAGATTTGTGTAGAGATTAGTGCTCTTCTGTCTGTTTTCCTGAGCCTTAATTTTACAAAGAAACAAACTGTGGCATAAATGCTGCATTAAGGTTTGTGGCTTAATTATTCAAAATGCAGATTATGCAAAAAGGTGGTGAGCCAGGAACACTCTGACTACTCCAATCACACAACTGGAGACAGCCTGGACTCCAAGGTTCCCTATTTGCAAGGTGTAGCTGCACCTGGAGATGCTTCTGCTCTAGCTAACAGTGCCACTAGAAACCTACGAGGTTAAACCCATCCTGCAACATGCGTGAAGGCTTGAGCCTCGTTAGCTAAAATCAGTTCTGCAAAGGAAGATATAACCGAGAGCTCTGACCCAGATTCTGCTGGCCCATGGTTATGGGGTTGATGGGTTCGAGCCCAGACTTGCTGCTGATGGGGATCTCATCATGAGCCGCTGTGTTTGGCGCGGGGTGGGTCCCGCAGCACTTGGCCCGGATGATGCCAGGACCACCTCCACCCCTCTGCCCTGCTCCGGTTGTCGAGCAGCTCCTGAACTGTCCCTATCCACTGCAGAGCCCTCTTTTGGCTTAAACCAGCCTATATATTTCAAAGATGGACAAACTCAGTAAAAACAAGCCCTACCTAGTGACGAGACAACACCAGAAGAAAACATGTCAGGGGATGCACGTCCCTGCGGCCGGCCGAGAGGGAGAGCAGGAGGGACACAGACACCCCTCTGCCCCGCTCCCGCCCAAGCTGTGGGAGGTGCCGCCTCCTCCTCCTCCTCCTCCTCCTCCTCCTCCTCCATCCCGGGCCGATGTCCATCCCCCGGCGCGGCGGCAGCGGCGCGGCGCGGCCGGCGGGGGGAGCGGCAGGGCAAGGCACCGAGCCCGGCCCCGCGGGGGGCTGCGCCGGGGCCGAGCGGGTGCCCCCGGCCGGGGAGGGCGGGCAGGTAGCTCCCCTGCTGGGGCAGGGGCTGCCGGGGCACAGGGCGGGCGGAGGGACCCGCTTCCGTGGGCGCATCTCCCAGCCCAGGGCTTTGCCCTTCGCAGCGGAGCAGCAGCAGCGAGATGTGGTCTCTCCAAATGCAGCCCTGGTCCCTTTTGGGGCTACATCTCCACCACGCTTGGCCATCCCATCCCGAGCAGGGACCACTTTTTAGCCTAAAGGACACATGACTTATATGATCCCAGGCTTTGTGTTTTGCTGATCAACCTGCCTGTCGCAGTACCATTCCCTCTAATTTTTGAGCCTACTGGCTAGTTTTGACTTGATTTGATGGGGCATAAAACCTCAAAGGCATCACATTCCTCTGGGTAGCATTAGGACAGAGTGAGGTCATGCACATATGGACAAGTACTTCGCTGCACAGTGACGCTGAACTCTAACAGGAGCTGGGCTAGGTCTGCTGCCCAGATGCTCTGGTGCCAAGGTAATTGCACAGTAAGTAATTATTTGTGTTGGGGACTATCCAGTTTCTGCATTGGCCATGGAGAAGTTACATTATTTTCTAGTTCATGGCCTACCACATAAACCATGGCCATTTCCCAATTAAGCCCACTTGCTGTCAGACTCAGTATTGTGCTCCCAAGAATCACAGGATCAGAGTTTCCATGATTCTTGAGAAACAACTTGCCCCAGGACGTATTTTTATGTGCATTCCCTACATTTTTCTTCATTTCATATTCCTTTTGATCACTGCTTCAGTTGAACCTGAGCAACTATACAAGCGTCTTGTTATTTCTTGTCCAAACACCTCGCTGATCATCTTTACTGCCTGGGTTTTGGAGACTTTGCTGCCGTCAGCTACAGGACCAAAATTCCCCATGCACAAAGCCAAGCCTGACCGCAGCATGATGGTGGCCATCTGCGGCCTGCCCAAGGCAGCCATGGCACCGCAGCCGTGCCTGGCGCGACACTCCCCAGTGGCTGAGGCTGTACTGGCCGCTCATAGGACATTTCACAGGTAGGAAGAGTGTAAAAACAACACAGGACTTCTAAAATGAGTATTCAGTGCTGACCGGCCCCATGGTTCATTTTTCCTCCCATGAAATGAGGGGTCTCCTGGAAACTGAAGGCTCTTTCTCCCCCAACACTAATGTCCCCAGAAGAGCTGCTTTGGCTGAGAAGTGCCTGAGCTAGACACTGGCTGGAAGCTGGGTTAATATCTGGGGCAAGTATCACCACATGTCTGCTCTTCCTGAAGCATCTGCTGTTGGGTGCAGTGATGAGTCAAGGCAGACCTTTGGTCTGACCCAGTCCTGCTGCTCTTCTGCACTAACTGCATCTGCAATCATGTTCTGTCTGCTTGGGCTTGAGCAGCAGGATGCATCCTGCAGGATTCCTATTGTTTCCCCTTGATCACGGTGTCCCTAACGGTATCCTTACCCTATCTATCATCAGATGATTCCTCCATCACTTGGGAGCCAGCTCCAGGTTTTAGCTCTGGTGCAGATTTTCATGCCCTTCAAAGAGCCGTTCCCTATTCTGAGCACTGCCCACATGAAGTCTGTTTGGTGAGCCTTCATCCTGCTCCACAGGAATAATTTCCTTTTCCTTTACAGCTTGCTCATTCAGGTTGGACGCTGGAGTATTTTTCTTAACATGTCTTGCTTGCATCCTTCTCCTTAGCCTGGCAGCTGGCATCTGATGAACTACCTGTGGCAGGAAGAAACATGCTGTAATAATCAGAGGGGAAATCTGGAGGGCCCTGGTTCACTCCTCCTCAGAGGCAGATGCCCATATCCCTTGCACGTTTACCATAACACAGGGCCTGCACATACAGATGTTCTCAAGCCAGTGCTGGCTTCAACCCCCAGCCGTGGAGGGTTAATTCCCCTGGAGATCCTGGCACACTGGACAGACTGGAAGGAGCATGAAGATAACATTCCCCCTCCATACACAAAGGGCAGAAGAGCAGGGGAGGAGAAGACCATACTCCTCTCCTTGGCTGCCTCTACCTAAAAACTGGCAAGGGTGAAAGTGCTCTGCATACAGCTCACACCTGCAAACCCCTGCCCATGCTGCTGCCCACACGGGAGGAGCACGCTGGTGAGTGCCAAGCAGCCTCTGCAGCCCCCAGCACTGCTGGGCTCAGCCCAGCACTCCCACGCCTCTGTGCCCATCCCTTCTCCTGCTCCCTCCACCCTGGCCTCCACACACCTATCACCACCATGTAGCTGCAGTGCAGTGGCAATGAACCCCTGGCAAAATAAGCCCTCCACCTCTGGATGGTTCATCTCCCCCAGGATGCTCAATCCTGGCTTGAAAAGCCAAATATAAGATGAGGAGGAACTCTTCTGGAGAGGACCTGTGATGGGAAGGCAGGGTACGTGTTGCTGCTCCAGCTGCACCAGCTGCACCAGCAGCCAGACCCCCTTCCACAGTCATTGCTGGGTGCAAGTGCTGAGCTCTGGGCTCTGCTGATGGCTCCCCTTTTCCTCTGTGCTGGAGCTGTGGCTGGCTTTCCCTGCTTTTTGCCTCCAGCTGTACCTTTAACATGTGTGGGCAAACCCAGGCTCTTGAACGCAACTTGGTTCAAGGCAAAGGTGTTGGGGCACGTTCCGTTTGGGAGAGGAGGAATGGTTGAATTGCTGGGGAAAGGCCAGCCTTGGGCTGCCAAAGCTGGGAGAAGCCTGGCTTCCCAATCCAGCCCTGTCTGGAGAGGCTTGTGAGCAGACTCAAGGAGGAGCCAGTGAGGGATCAGCTCTGCCTAGCAGGCACAGGAGCAGAAGGAGCAAGGTGGGGATGAGGCAAGACCCGTGCTGCAAAAGGTTCCTTCTACGAGAGTGCCAAAGGATTTGCAAAAAGAGTGAATGAACCCACCTTGGCATCCCTGCAGTTGCTTCTTTGTAAATGTCTCCTTTTTTCTTCCAGGTGGGAGAGCAAAGATTTTCCCCTTGTGTGCAGACAGAATGGAGACTGCATGGCAGAGCCATGCTTAATACGCACATGTGCACACACACAGAGACACAGGGTTTCTTGGGTTGTCTGACAAGTTTCCTCTTCCTCCTTCTTCTGCTCCCTCTCTTGCTTCTCCCTGGGCACAGCTCTTCCTTGCATAGCCCCTTGCATCCCAGTTGCTGTTACACCAGAGTAAAGCTGAGTCCAGGTGGTCCAGGTGGCTGGGACTCTTCATGACAGCCCCACAGAGAACAGGAGCTGGGCTTGTTAACCTGAACCACAACCCTGTGGGTGCCTCTGTATGGGAGTCATCTGTTCAAACCCTGCAGCCAGCCAAAACCCATGCCCATTTCTGCAGACCCTCTCCCTGTCTCCCTTCCATCCCGCTGAGCCGGCTGCATGGGGCTTGGGGAGGCAGCTGCCCCCACACTGCCCTCTGCGCAGGGCTGGAGAGCTCCTCTCAGTGCCTCAGGCTCTGCGGGGTTGGACACCCATCTCTCCTGCCCGTTCCCCAGCCTGCCTTCTCCAGAGCCCACAAGGCTTCCCAGGAAATGCTGGAAGGGATTTTCTGCCTCTGTCTGCTGGGGTTTCTGGGAGCCAGAGCAATCTCCCCAGTATCTCCAGATCTAAATCACTGGAGATGTGCCACAGTCAGTAGCCACCCCAGGTCTACTCCCGGCTCTCTAAAGTGAAGTCAACCTTCCCCCAGAGCTAAACAGGAGGCTCTGCTCCCTATCTCTTTGGCAAGCCTGTTGCTCACCCACAGGCCAATGTCAGCCTTCATTGTCCTGGCCTCATCAGTCTCTTCTCCCCCTCTCAGCCACCCAACAGATGCTGGGAAGGAGCAGGAATTGATCTCTTGGGCTTTCTCCTACAGGCACCTGCCTGTGACCTCTCGCTGCCTCTCCCCAGAGATCTGCAGAGGAGCAAGGGTGAAAAACCTGAGCACAGGCCGAAGGGTCTCAGCTGCCTGCCTGAGTCAATTTATATGCAGGCACCCCAGGAAAGGGATTAGCTGTGGAGTTCAGAGCTCTTATCTAAGAACTTTTAGTTTGATCCGGAGTTGCCTCAGAAGAGATGGGTGGATTTCTTGTAGATTATTTGGGGGATCAGAAGTAGCCAGGCAACAAACTTTTTTCTTCCTTGCAAAACTCAGAATTAAGCCATGTGCTGCTTTGGAAGTGGTGAAATGATGATCACACAGGTGATCGTTTGCAAAAAAAAAACCCCAAAACCAACCAATTCAAAACCTCCCACTGGCTTTTACTTATTTCCAGTGCCTCCCAACTCTCCTGACTCCAATAAAGACAAGAGCAATTCCAGCACAGGGAGGCATTGATTGACCACGTTCTTCATCCTTTTGTTTACTTTCTCATCCACCCACAGGTGGCCAGGCTTTGATTCTCTGAAGAATCAGCCCTCAGCATTCTTGGAGACTCATCTACAGTGATAATCAGCACAGATGCCCTCAGCAGGGTTGAACCATTTGCAGGAGGGAGTGCTGATTTCTTGGTGGGAATCCAATGAATTATCTCATCCTAGAAAGGAAGCCAGAAATCACCAACTCCACAGGGCAAATCATGGCGTTCGCTGTCAACTGCACAGACAACCCCATGCTCTCTGCAGATGGTCCGTGGTGCCTCTCCACCCCTCAGTCCCACTAACACCTCCACCTCCACATTCTTCAGCTTCAATTTCTTGGCAGAAGTAGTCAGGACTGCTGTTACCACTGTGACTACTATCAGAGCCACTGTACCACCAAACACCAAGTGGACATCAGGCAAGCTGGCCAAAGAGTAGAAGAAAACCAATTCAGTGTTGGAGAAGCAAAACAAGCCCCAAAGAGGGTGGCACAAGCAAGCGGTCTGACTGACAAGGACTCAGTTGTCATGTGTGATGTGGTAGATACTGCTGGGCTAGAGGCAGATCGTGCATCTCTGCAATGGTCCCATCCCTGCACTGTCACTTCCCCATTTCCCTGCCTTCATGGTGGCAGGGCTGCCTGGCCATCATCTACAAAATCAGGTGCTGTTCTGCACCTCAGGTATTGTCCCAGTCCCCTTCTTTCCTTGGCTGTGGGACTATCAGTAAGACTTTCCTGTTGCCTGCTCAGGTGGTAGCACATCAGTGGCACCATGTTGGGGCACCATGTCTCTTGTGAAGCACTGCAATGACTGATCTTCCCAGCTCACCATATACTGCTTTAATTTCTCACCTGAGTCCATGCCACCTCCAAGCCTGTGCCTGTCTGCCTCCCAGCTGTGTTTTCTGAAAAGGAGCCTTAAGTCCTCTCTTCACACTTAGGAGCTGTCCAGGTCTTGCAATGGTCACTCAGCCTCCATCACACTGCAGCCATAGCTCTACTTTAGACCAAGCCCCCAGTCTTTTGCTTGCTGACAGAGCCTGCTAACGTCCTGGAAGCAATGAGTGAGAACACCCTGCCAGGGTCAAGGAGAAGGTAGGGAAGAGATGTGGTTTGTGCATGTCCACAGACACCCATTGCAATGCTTTCACTGCCAGCAGGTCAGAGGCTTAGACTGGTTAGGAAGATATTGCTCCTCAGGGTCCCTCACTGATCAGCTACCCAGGTGCACCCTCTGCAGCAGGGATGCCCCGTGGTGAAGTGGAGCCTTCCTGGTCCTGGCCCACCTGGCCCCCTCACACTTGTTCATCCTCTCATCTTTGTTCTCGGAAACATTGTGATCTCTTTTTCCCCCTCCACTCCATGTCTCCATCCAGTCCTCTGGCTTTTAATTCTAGACTCTGTCCCACATTCACTGTTTTAATTCTCCATTCCGATGCCTTTTGCCACAGCCACCCATTCCACACGTCTCATCTATTCTATTTCTGTCACTCACAGGCATATCCCTCACCGCCTTTAATTCCCTCTCTGGTTCCACCCCAAAAACCACCTCCACCCCCCTTCTGTCTGGTCCCAGCTGCACTCTCTGCCCACCTCCACCCACAGCTTCCGACAACACTGCCTACCTCACAGGTGGCTTTCCAGGCCCTCGTTCATCCCTCCCATCTTCAGGCTCTCCAGGAAGGCATGGAGCCAGTGAAAAAGGTCTACCCCTTCAGAGAGAGATCAGCCTGCCCAAGATCCCCTTCCATGACTGTAAGAGCCAGCAGGAGGGTCAAGGTACTTGAGATGGGTGCCTCCCTTCGGTGGAAGGAATTGGGGTCCACAGGCAACGGCTTTTTCTCTCCTGGGCTGGAAAGCCCTGTGAGACCTCCTACTCTCCCTGCCTATCAGCTGCTTTTTCCGGAGAGCCCAGGGTACCCCCTGCCAAATGTGGTGCAGCTCCTTCTCTTTGTTTCTATTCCAAACCTTTGCAATACCTTTGTTGACTGCAGATTTCAAATTGCTGAAAGATTTATAAGACCGCAGTAAATCGCAAGATGTAACACCCAAACGGGGCTTTAATTATCATCACAAATGTATTAAATGTACATCCAAAAAGAGAGGGGGCTGCTCATGTCTCCGTGATGTGTTTGGGTACATCTCCTTCCCCCCACCCTGCATATTTGTATACCAGTGCATGAATTCATCTTTGAAGGCTTTACAAGAATGTGTAATCTCCCTCTTTTATGTGCTTCCATATCTCTTCTCATCTCGATTAGCACGAGTACTCCCCCTTAGTCATGTTCGCACCATGCCATGAAAGGCATCTGTGCACATACATGGAGAAGAGCATAAACTGGTGTTTACTAACTCAAGATGTACTTCCACATAAATACGTTCTGCACAAATTTCTGCTTTAGCACCTTACAAAGATGTTTTAACATATGTGTGCTCATGTATTTATTCTAGGTACCTAAACCCACTCCGTGTATGCACAACTTTGTTGTTGCTTTCTGTACCGTTGGTGTCATAGGCTTGCATCAGTACTGTTCCCCTACGAACCAACAGCAGATGCCTGAGCCTCTGCATGCTGGCTGCCTAGCAGAAGATAAAGCAGTGATATGAAGTCCTGGTGTATTTTCCAGGTCACTTGTTTTATTTACACCACCTACCCTTGGTTAACACAAGATGCCCAACCAGCTTTGAAGGCAATCTCTTGATCCTGAAACCACCAAAACACCTATGTTCTTTCCCTTGGAATTAACTCTGTCCTCAGAATTGGCTCTCAAAGGCCCTGGCAGAGAGCAGACTTCCCCCCACCTTCAGTTTACTATCTCCTGAGCCTCACACAGGTCCACATGTCTCCCTAAGAATAAAAGCTTCCTTGCACACTCAGAAAGGTCAACTCTTCTGTGTAACCACCTGCTGCCACTTTGCCTTTACACTCTGTTTACACAGTCCATATATGCATAAATCCACAGAAGAAAAAGGCTTTGGCCAGGTACATCACGTTAAGAGTTTACAGGGTATTTGTCCATCTGGTGCTCACGTGCTTGCTGAAAACCCATGCTCTAATTGCCTTGCAAATGCTGCTCCATTCCTGTGTAAGCAAGAGCAAGCTGTGTCCATGTTGTTGCTGTTTCTGTGTTCCCTACAGCCTTTCTGTGCTCGGCTAAACTTGGACAGAAATACTTTGGAAATTATAAACCACAAGGTAATATAGAGGGCCCTTTCACTGCTGCTGGCAGTCAGATAAGAGGCTTTCTTTTCCTTGTCCTTCATGATCTCAGGCATTTAGAGGAAGGAGATAAATCAGAGATATCAGAGCTCATGAGGATCCATGTATTCTCTGGTTCTGCCAGCAAACAGAGAGCAGACGAATTTCAAATCCTGTAGCCAAGCAGCAAATGCACCCCCATAGGCTGGGGGGCTGATATCCATGCACGCATGCTATGCTGGATATGCCGAACCACATTCAGCCAGAGCTTCAGAGCTGAGCCTGGCTGGCTGGCTGCTGCAGAAAGCCCCCTGGCCTGCCCTGATCTTTACTAGCACTGCAAGCTTTGGCTCAATGCACATGTTTTTGGGAACTGGGGCCTGTCCTTCACTCTACACCAGCCTTGGCCCAAGGTGCTTATGCTGATGGATGTCCTGCTTCCCAGGATTCACAACCAGATCCACAGTGTGGGCCCAGCACAGTCATCAAGCACCTGGTTTACCCCTGAAACCACATCACACACTGGGAGGGGAGTGTACCCCAGCGGGTAGTTTCTGTCCACCTTATGCCCCCTGGGCTGGATAATTTAAAGCAACCCTGAATCAGGCCCCTCGGGGATGCAGTCCAAATAGATGGTGGGCTGGTGGTTCTTCCCCTCACCTGAGGATTTAGTCACAGGCAGCGATGCCCTCACAGGTCCCAGCTTTCCTCAGTCCCAGGAGCTACAAAGGCTGATCTGCCCTGGGATGGGCTCCCAAGGGTGTAAAGAAAACTTTACAAATCCAGGGTCCTTGGGTCTCCCTCTTCCAGCTCTGGGGACCCCTGAGCTTGCCTGTACCCCAGCCCCAGGGAGCTTGCACAGGTGCCTACACGGACACAGCATCTAACTCTGCTGCACTTTCATGTATTGCTCTGCTGCCCTTTCTGCCGCAGAAGTACATTCACTGCTAATCCCTTTATAATTTCTCCCATTAACACAGAGTTCTGCTTTTGCAGAAGGAAATCCTTTCTGAGTGCCTAACAAAGCTATGCCCCATAATTTCTATTCACTGGGGAATTCTGCATGTTGCTGGAACTGGTACTACGATGAGCTGTGCTAAGGCAGGGAGCGCACGGTAGTGTCTAAAGTAGAATTTCTTCTATAACCAGCTTAGGGAGTATTAAGAGGACAATAATAGCAATCTGGGCCTGTTTAAGGATCAGCCATTGCTGATCCACATCTGAACACCTCATGTTGCCAGACTACTCAGCAGCAGTGAACAGCAGAGCCAAAGTGCATCGGCACGATGGGGTGTGTTCCCAGCTGCAGTCAGTCTGGGCTCCTTGCACCCTGGGGCTGTAAGTGTGAAGTTCTCCAGACTTAAAACTGGATGAAAACCTTGGCCTCAAGCTTATCTGAGAGCAATCCTATGTCTGCTGCTGGGAGAGCCACAGCTCCTTTGTCCTTGGCACAGTTCCAACCAATGCTAAATGAAGGGACAAGGGGTGGCTGATGGACTGAGGACAGGCACCTCCACCAGCAGTCCATCACTTAGCCAGGCACACCCTTCCTTTCTGCCTGCGACAGCAGTGCAAAAGATATAGGGTGCAGGATCTGTCCCCCGTGCCTGGAACAAGATATGACATTAAGCA
This sequence comes from Phalacrocorax carbo, assembly GCF_963921805.1. Lineage (NCBI taxonomy): Eukaryota > Metazoa > Chordata > Aves > Suliformes > Phalacrocoracidae > Phalacrocorax > Phalacrocorax carbo. The sequence continues at coordinate 7,394,784 of NC_087520.1, read as the reverse complement.
GCACCGTGTGCCCTGCATTGTGCTCCCACAGCATTGCTCAAGTGGGACTTCCAGCTGAGCAGAGGCACAGCCGAAGCACTGGGACACCTGAAGAATTATCCCTCCCTGGTTGTGCAACACGTTTGTGATTTGCATAACAACAAACTATTGCCCAACAATCACATTTAGGCTACTTACAGTCATCCTATGTACACATAGGCCAAACTATGGCATTATTGGCCAATAAATATTAGAAGACCTCAACCATCCATCTCCCTGCCTACATGACTGCAAAGCTTGTGCTGAAGCGAATCAGGAGGCGGGGTTTCCCATGGTCGGTCAAGGAATTGGTTATTTCTCAATTCCTGCTCTCCTGGTGCTTGGAATTCCTCATTTCAGGGACTTTACCCCTCTGATTTGATACCCAGGATGTTCAAGATGTTTGCCTGCAGCACAGATGGATACATGTCTAATAAAGATGTCATTTGCCTCCTGACCAAAGACAAGTTCAGACACTAGTGTTCAGGAATAACCTTATGCTTTGAGGATGCAGGTGACCCTAACAGGGTAGCTGATTTATCATGGGAGCAAACCCCAGATTTTGTCCTCCTTTCCTTTCCAGAATTACTTATTGTCCATTAAAAGAAACAAACAGCAAGAAAATGCAACTGAAAGGAGATGCTCTCCAGGCACCAGGGAAAGGCCCTCAGAAGGCAGAATGAACCCCGTGGTCAGCTCAGCCACCTGAGGCACAGACAGCCCCTCCAGAGCCCTGGTGTGTAAGCCCTTAGGTTAATTCCCTGTTAAAAGCCACCTAGTACCTGATGACCTCTCCTCAACCTCAGTGGCAAACCTCCACCCTCAGCTCAGGCAGTGATGGTACATAACGTTCATTTTTTTAGTGCAGCACTGGGCCCCATAGAGCTAGACCCTCCCCACGAAACCATGGAGAGAAAAGGCCCACCAGAGTCTGGAGGAGTTAGGGATGTTGAATGAGAAGATAATTTATGCCAACATACCAGCCTAGGCTTTAAACCTCAGCCCAGGATGATCTGGAGCCTTGGCAGATGGTTCCTTTGCTGCTTCAGTGCCCTCTGCAGAGCTCATTTGCTGGCACCCACCTGAGTCACCTGCAAGTCAGCGAGGCACAAACCCTCCTACTAATGCACAGAGTGGGGCAATGCATGCTTTACAGCAGAGCTTTCTTCAGGCAAGTCATTAGGTGTCCGGGAAATAAAACCCAGTGAGAACTTCGCTCTGGGTGGCACCCACAGGAGATAATTGCTGCTGGATAATTGCCCGGGGCTAAGGAGAAGTTCCTACATCAGCACAGCAGAGCTGCGCCCCAGGTACCCCCTGCTCCTTTACATCCACATTTTCCCCCTCCAAACTGCACCAAGGGAAATTTGGACACATCATGCAATTGTTACAAGAGTGTCCAGCAGCCTCAGAGGCTGGTCAGGCGAGATGGGTTAAATTGCAGTGCCAGCAACAGGAGCCCATCGCCTGCAGGAGCAGTCCCCTGTACAACCCTGCCCCACCTTGCCTGGTGGCTCCTGCCTTTTCCCGCTTCCCCCAGACGAGTCCCAGTTTGTCCTGAGGTTTGCTTGCTCACCTTGTTTATATGAATGATAATTTTGGATGTGGTAACGGCAGAACTGTAGCAACATGCCTCCCTCCCGCCCCTCGTCCTCCCTCCGCAGCGTAGGGCACAAAGCTGCGTGCTGCCGCAGCCTGGCCATTTGGAGTCCCGGGAAGGACCAAGCTCCTTGCAACTCGTTCCCTCGCATCCCCTCTTAATCCCAGGTCCCATCAGCAGACCACAGACCCCATCGTGGCCAGCACTGCGGGCTGTCCATGGAAAGCCTCCCTGCAGGCTGCCGTGCTCTCATAGCCCTCGCTGCGGTAGCAGGGGTTGAAGCAGCTCAAGGGCATTTCAGGGTTTGACCTGGTTTATTCCATGAGTCTTCTATGGGCCTGTCCCACACTGGTCTAATAAATCATGAACAAGATCCTCTCAGAATAATATTAATGGCAATGTTTATAGTCAGCAGATTGCAGGAAATTCCCTACCCACACCTATCAGTGTCAGATTTATCATTTAACTTTCAGGGGCCCTGATTTTATTGGGACACTTGATTCCTGTCCAGAAATACATGAGCTACAGGTCCCTTGCCCCAGAGATGTGTATCTGAGATTAATCCCCTGCAGTTATTAAACGTGTATTACCATAGCACCTTGCAGCACTCGTCCTGGGACGCGTCAGCACCAGCTGCATGCACGTGCACACATCTGCCGGCAGTGCCTAAAGGATGGTGCACCAGCCAGGAGGAGGTTGGGAGTCTTCTTCCCAAGCCCAGAAGGCAACAGCCCATTTCTTGGTGTCAAATAAGGGATGCTTGGCCAGGTGGGATAAGCCATGATGCATCTTGAACGTGAAGGCAGTGAGCTGAGTCTGATGTGATACAAGGTGGGGACAAACAGGCAAGTGCATCAGCACTGTCCTTTAGGGACCTGTTTCCAGATCAGATACAGCTTTGCTGTCGTCCAGGTCTCTCTTTGGGCAGACTGAATGGAGCCATCAGTGAGGCCCAGCAATCCTGGCCGATATTCGCACCACAGCCAAGCACGGAGCCTGAGAGGCACCTCAGAGCACAGCTCCGCATGGGACAGCGCTTGGGTGGGCTGACTGCAGTCCCCAACACCTGGGTCCATGCACCAGTACTGCCTTTTCTCCATGTGCTCCCAGGGCAGGAGGCTGTTTGATTATTGGCCATAAGGCTGCTCTGACCTGATAGGGACTTCCCATCCCCCCAGTCCCATCCAAGCACATGCTCACCAGACTCATCCATCACATCAGCTTGTTGGGGAGCACAAAGCAGCCTTACCCTCAGCTCCCAGCTCCCTTCTGCCAGGACCCAGTAGTGCAAAAATTATTTTGCTCCAAGTGAGTAATACTCGCCGTGCTACAGAGTGCACCAAAACAGACAGGTCAAAGGGAAAGACTCAGCAAGTAGCTTTCTTTTAAAACTGATGTCATTGCCACAACTTATATTTATTCTGGTAGTTCTTAAATTAGATGTCCTTAACTGCTCTGGGCCACTGTACAGCAAATGCAGACCACAGCAAATTAAATAACACAGCAGAAAGAACACAATGAAAGCTTGTTCCCTCCACTCAAAATGCCACCCACTGCCCATCAGAGACGACAGCTGAGCAGTCAGGATGGTCCCATACCAGCTCCCCAGCTTGGAAAATCCCCAGCCTCTAGCTCCAGAGAGTGGCTGTGGGAATCAGCAGAGAGATAAGCCCAGCATCAGCTCAACACATGACAAAGCGGACGTCCTCTCCTTGGTGGCCGTGTCCCAGCTTGCCTGAAGCATCAGCAGAGAACAAGCCACCGGGCCAGAGACAAGCTGCAGCTCATGCAGTCGGAGCAGGGCAGGCACCAGCTGCTCTCTGCTCCAGGAGGACAGATGCCGGGGTGGCCTGCAAGCCTATACAAGAGCAAGCAAACACCACATCTCCCTTGACTCTTTTTCCTCTGCAACCCAAAACCTGAGCATTGCATTGCAAAGCGGCCCTCGTCCCAAGTGCAGGAGGAAGGTTTTCTTGCCAGTGAATTCCCAGCTGCGTTCGCCGCCTTCTCTCCTCTTGTTCCCCTTCCTGCTGGCAGCAGGCAGGGCTGGGTAAGCCACTCCTGGGTGATTCACTCCCCACCAGGTAGAAATGCTTTCTTGGATACACACAGCTGGGCACAGGGAAGAGGCGCAAGTCCTCTGATCCCAGCTGAATCACTGAGCCCCAGATGAGCTCCTGCATGCAGGGACATGGCTCCCACAGAGGTCGTGGCAAGGTGAGTATTGCAACAGTACAATGCGTCACTCACCGGCAGAGAAAAATGCAATTTGGGGTAGGAATCAGGAACACAAGGAGGAGAGCAACCCGCCGGGGCACAAACCAGGGGTGCAAGTCACGGAAACACCCAGGTCTATCCCAGGGTGAAGAGGAGAGCAAACTTGTGCAGAGCAGTGAGAAAGCATAGGGAACGGCATTGGGCCAGCGAGCCTGCCTTGGGAGCAACACACCTTGTTAGGCTAATGAGGTTTGTGCATCAGAGTCCCAGCTGAGCTCAGGTGGAAAAGATCCTCCTCCAGCCACAGTGCTGAGAGCTCTTTCTTCTCTTTCAGGATGGAATCTACCCACAGAAGTCCCCACACAAACAGGATGGTCACATAAGGTTTGGGCTGGATGACGCCAGGGTGCATCTTGCTGAACTCTGCCACGGAGCCAGGCTCTGGAAGAGACACACCCACACTAGGCTGCAGCACTGGATGGGCTCTGGGCAAACCAGCCAATGGCACCTTCTTCTCCGCCCCTCCACAGGCCCTGGGGCGTCAAGGGTAAGGCCTGCAGCCATGCCCCAGCAGTGAGCCAACGTCCCCGGCACCTGGATGCCTCCACGGGCCTTGCTTTGGGTAATTCCAGTTGCATGCCCTGCACCTGCCCTACAGGATAACAGACTTTTTCCCACACCCATGTTTTCTTGCTTGTCCCTGAAGGCAAGGCAGCCTTGATCAGCATTTCCATTTAGTGTTGCAACAAGACACAAGCTTGCTGAAATCAACTATCCTAACAGCTTTGCCAGGGGCAGCAGGAAAAACGGGCAGAGGTTACCCTTAAGGTGACAAGGCTTTCCTAATCCCTGCTAGGAAATGCATGTCCCTAGTCTGGGCACAGTCTGGTCCCTGTGGGGAAGGTGTCGTCTTGGAGCACTGATGCTGAGATGACAACAGTCATGGTGGAAAGCTGTCAGGCTGTCCTCCTGCACCCCTCCAGGCCAGCTGGATTTCTTCGTGGGGACTGAAGAAGGGAAAAGGAGTGCCCACAAATCATTCACACTCAGGCTAGCAGCTGAGGCTCCCCTGTGTCCCTTTAGCAACTGCAGTCCTTGGAAGATTTCAGGTTGATTAGGCTGAGTCATTAGCTTAAGCTACAGCTCCTTGTTCCACAGGGCCCTAGGACTTATTCTGCCATAGGGCAGAGCCCACAGCATTTAAGAAGCAGTGAGCAGGCATGTCCCCAGACCGGTGGGAGTCCTCGTATGTATGACAACAGCATGTCAGGGCAGGGGTACGGAGCCAGAGCCCTGTTGTGCAAGGTGATGTACAAAATGAGGAACAAAACGAAAAATTCTATCTATATAAATAAACCAGGTGTATCTCCACTGGGAATTTCTAAAAAAAATCATCACCTTTTGGGATGCAAAGCAGCTAGGCCTGGAGAGCAGCTAAGCATCATTATTAAATAAATTAATTAGCTCAGCAGAGCCCGCCAGGTACTGAACACTTTCCACTTCCAAGCAGGTAAATGAGTCCGTGGGAACAGAGGCTGCTTCACGCTTGCCAGGCGGTGCAAGCTGCATTTTAATGGTAATGCAATTTCTGCAGCTCTGCCTCTGGAAGCAGCACACCAGGGTGCCAAAGAGCCCCCTGCTGCCATGGGCCACAGCCACCTCCCTGTGGGCCCTGACGCAGGAGAAAAGGTTGGTGACAGAGGGATGTCTGTCCTCAGTGTAGCCCAGAGCTTTCCCCCTGTGGGGAGCAGCGCTGGGAGCAGCAGGTCTGGAGCCAGCACCGCGGTCGGGGGGAACCACTAGCAGGGCTGGGAGGCCAAGGTGTGCCTGCTGTGCAGAGCTGAGCATCGCCTTGGAGAGCGCAGCCCTGGCTTTGCATCACCAACTGCTTCTGTAGGCAGGCAGGACGCCTTCGATCCCCTCCCCAGCCCTATCTTGCTGCCTTTAAAAAACAACTTTCACCACCCTGGGGTCTGGAAGGAGTAGGTTAAGCAAACTCTCCTCTCCCGCACTAATTGTGGCCGTCAGACGACACTGGCAGGCACAAGTCAGGCAGGCAGCGTGCAGGGCAGGCGACAGGGCAATGCTGTCCTCCCTGCCAGCACCATAGGTGTGAGCTTGGCTTTCATCCCTGTTTAGGAGGAGGTGGCCCAGGGCGAGGCTGTGGGTCAGAGCTTGTCAAAAGGATGCAAAGGAAGTTGAAAACAGGAGCTGGGGAGGTAAGGCAGAGGGTGGAGGAGGTAAGAGGGGACTCTCCTTCCCTCCATCCTCCCTGTGGACCAGGTCCATCTGCGATGACCCTTCCTGCATCTCCCTTTCCAGAAGTCATGCAGCAAAAGGTGTCCAAGTCCCTGTTGTCCTGCAGCAGCTTAGCTAAAACTCTGGGGATTTCAGTGGGACTTTAGAAAACTCACTGAAAGACACCAGCACTGCTCCAGCCTCCATTCCCAAAGCAAGTGTTCACCAGGGAAGCAGGAAAGTAGATCTCTGTTGTAAGAGGAAGTTCACAATTACAGTACAAGTCGTTACTGGAAAATAAAATTCCCTGGCATGTTGCAAATAAAATCTGAATTCCCCAGGCTGGGGTACAAGACAGCCCACAGCATTCATTCCAAGACCCATTTGAAGGAGAAAATGAGACAATATTTATGATGGCGGAGACAGATAAAAGTTGGTAGGGGAAAAACTGCAGGAGAGCATTTCAAACAATGAGTATCATATCCAAAACAGCACAAGATCCACTTGCAAAAAGAAGTCCCCAGTCAACATGCATTGCTGACAACTCCTGAAATTAAATCTCTGCACACACATACCCCCCTGTAATCTGAGCAGCACTATTGCAAACAGCTCCAGAGAGCACTGTCATGCTGTTTCTTCCTCTGCTCAGAGGAAATAGAATTATTCAGACCCTGATACCCTTGAAATAGCACTTATGTTTTGCCCACAGGTGAGGGTAGCTGTTCTGCAGACAATAGCTTTGTCCAGAGCATAAGACCAGCAGCAGAATTGGGACTGGGAGGGGGTGGGGGTAGGCTCTGCCTTGGCTCCAGCACCAGGGGACCAAGACTGACCCACGAACAAGTAGTCAGCCCTCTTCCCACCCAGCAATGGATGACCATTGAGCCTTATTCCTTACTGCACCCTGATCCCCACCCTGTATCAACTGCCAGCATCCCCCCACAGGGGCTTCCCTCAGAGCAGAACATGCCCACCCCTCCCAAGTGCTCCTGCCTGCCCATGGAGATGTGACTGCACGTGCAAACACATCACCTGCCCCTTTCTCCCAGCCTCCTCCAGAGCCACAAGAAGCCACATGAACTCCCTGACAGGCTGCAGAAGCATCTCATGTCACCCCACAATCCACAGATTTGCCCTGACTTGGGCTGGATTAGGCAGAACTGCTGCTAGGCTGAGCCACCCAGGGAGGACTGATTTTTTTCTGCCAGGAGCCTGAAAAGGGACATTGTTTCAAGGATTATTTGCTGTTTCTCTTCCCGCCCCAACACCCCCCCCCGCCAGGTCTGTTGCTCCAGTCTGGCTTTTTTGTGAGGTACCTGCTACCACCCATGGTCAGTGATAAGATCAGAGACAGTCAATCAAGGAAAGAAGGGAGGAAAAGCCAGGCCAGTTGGCTGAACCTGGGATGCTATGCAGAGGGCCTGAGCCCCACCAGCTGCTCCAGGTGTTGCACATTGATTTGAGGGCACCCCAGAGCAGTGGGGAGCTCCGCTCCCCTTTCAGGCCAAACCCTGGCTTCCAAATAACCCTCGCTATTGCTCAGGACCCATCTGTACTCAGTCAGTGCTGGACAGAACAGGTTGCAATACGTCGCTCCCCCTCCCCAGCCCATCTTGGCTCGGGGCACACTGGCAGCTAGGAAGAGGCAGTGTTGAAATGGTGATCTCAGGCCCTGCAGGAGCTTGATTTGGGAAGGCAATGTACTTCGGGCAGCACAGGAAGCCCACACCAAGGACTGCCACGCTGTCCTGGCCTCCTCATGCATGGGCTCACTTCCTAAGGCCAAGCCCTTTGCCAAGCCACAAGGAGCAGAACAGAAGGCAGCCTCCACCTCTTTTTAGCAAATAAACTGCTCAGTGGGGTGCGATCTGATTTCAGAGACCCTACAACAGCATCCCAAATGCCTCACCCCCAAACACAGTCCCTCAGGGCTGTTTACCCATGAAACCTTCTCCAGGACAAGGTAATAGCTTAAAGCTGGTTTCACACACTTGCTCCAGCTACAGAGGACCATTCCTATTTCTTTACCCTGGGAGATCCCCTGCACCCCTTGCTCACAGCAGCACCTTCCTCTACCCCTTGGGCCAGCTAGTTCCTCTGAGTTGGACTTACCCTTATCCTTCGGCTCCAAAGTCACAGCTTCAGCCTAGCTTTGGTCACACCAAAGCACTCTCAGAAGCAATGGACAATCTCCTCTCCTACCGTCAACCTCCTGCCAGCTGCTCCCCTCCCCTTTATCAGGCAGCAAAATCCCCACTTGCACCAGCCACCAGCACCATTTCCCCATACCCTTTCTGTGCCAGCACGATCCCTGCCCAGAGGCGGTGCAGGCAGACCCACATCAGCATGGCATACATCAACCTGACCTCTAAACTTTGGGAACTCAAATAAAAATGGGCTTGAGAGATAAACTAGCCTCCCAGGTTTACTTTTAAAGCTCAATGCAAATTAATGCAGATGACATTTTGCAAAAATCAACATTGCCTCCTGCTGCAGCATTTCAGCTGTTATGAAACAATGAGAAAGCCCTGGTTTATGGGACAGCTTGGTACTGGGTACTGTCAACAGGTCAGGAGCATCTGTCAAATAGGCAGCCAAGCAAAGAGGTTGGAGAGTGATTTGCGTCTGCTGAGCAAGGAGCAGTGCTGGGGGCTGCCCTCCTGACACCCACGGTCACCAGTGGTGAAGGTTGCTCAAGCTCCGGGGCACCAGGGTTCAGCCCGCACTGCTGGGAATGGAGCAGAAGCGCCAGGCAGAGGACTCACGTTTGTGTCCTGTGCTACCTCCAAAACACTCGTGGGTGTTTTGGAGCAGGATGCCAGAACTACCCATCATACTTCACTTTTTTTCCTTCAGTCTTTGCTATAATCCTTTAATTAATTAAGTGGATGTCCTCGTTTTGGCTGGGATAGAGTTAATTTTCTTCCCAGTAGCTGGTACAGAGCTGTGTTTTGGATTTAGCATGAGAATAATGTTGATAACACACTGATGTTTTAGTTGTTGCTAAGCAGTGCTTATACTAAGTTAAGGACTTTTCTGCTTTCCATGCTCTGCCAGCGAGGAGGTGGATGAGAAGCTGGCACAGCCAGGACAGCTGACCCCAACTGGCCAAGGGGATATTCCATACCATGTGACGTCATGCCCAGTATATAAACTGGGGGGAGCTGGCCAGGGTGCAGCAATCACTGCCTAGGGACAGGCTGGACATCAATCAGCAGGTGGTGAGCAGTTGCATCACTTGTTTTTCCTGGGTTTTGTTCCTCTCTCTCTCTCTCTCTCATTGTTTTCTTTTTCATTACAATTTATTGTTAGTTTTATTTTATTTTATTTCAATTATTAAACTGTTCTTATCTCAACCCACAAGTTTTCTTACTTTTGCTCTTTGCGTTCTCTCCCCCATCCCAGCGGGGGGGGCAGGGTGAGCGAGTGGCTGGGTGGTGCTTGGTTGCTGACTGGGGTTAAACCACAACAGTGGAGCAATTAAGCAGGATTTTAATTTTTTTTTAGAAGTGAATGCGCATGAAATGGAGATGGGTATTTTTGCCGTTCAAACACTTAATATGATAATTAATGCAAAGCCCCTCAGCTTTAGGGATTCTCCACACCTCTCACCCAGCCCTTTGTCTGTTTATCTTTCTGGCAGACTGCCTTTCATATTTATAATGAAGGTCGACCCTTCCTCTTGCTCAGTTATGCCCGAACTGTATGAGACAGGGGAAGGAGGGAAGGGTGGGGACTCAAAGCTGCTTCAGAGCAAAAGCCCCAACCCAACATCAGCGGTGGACAGCCCTGTCATAGCAGAAAATGGAGAAACCTCCATTCTGGGGGAATCCAGAGGGCACCACAACGTTAGGGCAGGGTCAGCATCGTGGGCAAAGGCCTGGCACCATGGGGCTGCTCTGCAGCACTCTCAGGGCTATGTCACCCGGTGTTACAGGCAAAGAAGGGATGCCTGATGCCTTCATCCACTCCCCTTGCATGGTCTCACTGCACACATCCTGCACACATTCAAGGCAACCCAGGAAAGCTGTGTTTACAGGGGATGCTGAAAAGACACTGTATTTCTTATCCAGTAATGTATCTAGCCTTCATCTCAAGTGACTGAGTTGATTCCTCATTCCCAGCTCACTCCGGAAGGATCCACTGGACAGTGTGACAAGGCAAGCACCTTTGCCAACTCTAACAAAACAGAGGGTTTGGCTTTGCAAAGGATGCTGGGCAAGCTCACCCTCCCAAGGGAGCCCTTTGTTAGCCTGCATCTTCTGGCCCCACCAAACCTCCTAGTCCTCAGGCCCCTTCTCCATTTCTCTGCTCCCCCTCACCCACCTAATCCCTGTTTGGCTTAAAAAATTTGTAAGTATAGTTGAACACCTCTGTGCCTCAGTTTCTCCACCAATGAAAAGGAGGTTAACAGATCCCCCTGCCTCCCTTGGAGGATGCAGACACTGGGAGATGGCAAACATCTGGGAGATGTCACTGGCCCAGCTCAACACCTAGAGGTGCCTTGCCCCTCCTGCTCTCTCACAAGTGGTTTACCCTTCACCAAGACGACTGTCAGATATTCTTATTCCCCCACCCCAGCAACGATGGGAAGGAGCCCAGGAGTGTTAGAAACCAGCAGCCCAAGTCCAATGGGAAACCACTGGGACATTTTTCTGAATGTTTGGGCAAAGTGATTCAAAGATGAGCAAAATCTTACCTTTAACTCCCATGGACAGTTAGCAAATGTGGCTCGCCCGAATGCAGGCAGTGGGTCACTGGTGAATCCCAAGTAGACTGTCCCCTCTGGGGTGGACGGTGTCCCTCATCTCTCAGATTTGCTGTTTGGGGTGGGGAAATGCCTCTGCAATCCACATTTTCTCACTTTTCACTTGTTTTTTTTTTTTAAACTTCTTGTTTTGATCAAAAGGCATTTCCTGACACAAAAAAGGTCTTGGTAAACATTCTCTGACTCATCAAACTGGACAAACAGATCTTCTGCCTCTACAGGAACTGGACCATCCTGTTTGTGGGTGCAACAGCCACCCCCAGCTGTGTGCCGAGGGCTGAGGAAGGCTGTTCACATTGCAAAACACCCTCTGCCAGATGTGGGCAAGCCTTTTGCCACAGCTGGATAGCAGTCAGCCATTTTGATTTTCTCTCTGTTGCCTTGTCCCGGAGCAGGAGATAATGCTTTTGACCCATTCCTGCAGAGCAGTCTACCAGCTTTTTGTCTGTAGGAGCATGGTTTTGTAAACCTGGAAGGAAGGTAATAACACTCCCTTAAAATTAGCTTCACTGCTGGAAAGAAGTTTTTAACCCATCCTTTGATACCCTATGAGAAATCAGTGGGAGTTTGGACAGTGGAATTGTGAGTAGCACAAGTTCACAGAGATTTGGGCAACTGGTACTGTGCCCATTGACGGCCACCCCTCTTTACAAGAGACCCTTCCTTTCTCCTTACCAACACACAAAGAGTGCTGCCTAGGTGCAAAGCCTGCAGTGATCATGGCCAAACATAACAGTCAATAAAGCTGATGACCCTTGCTTGATTGTCCAGTTCAGCCAAAACAAACACTTTTCCACTTGGGCTGCTGTGCAAGATGCTTCAGAAATGAGGGAAAATGCTCCCACAAAGTCCCTGGGAAATCTCAGGGACACACCATCCATCAATATCTTGCAGTCTGAGACAACAGCAATATCTCCTGCTACACTGGTACAAGCCCAGACACTGTGCTCTGGCTTCCTGTAAACAAGAGCTGTTTAGCTCTAAATTCTTCTTTTGGCTCTGGCTCCCCTGGTTCAGTGAGGATGGTATCGAGATAATCATCATGAGGATTGTATTCCTGGTACAAGACTCCGTTGCACAATGGCACCTCTTTATAATGCCCTTGGAGCAAGGAAGTTCCAGACCAGCTTCTCTGTCAGGCATGACTGGGAGTCAGGTCTCAGCACCAAGCAGAAGGAGAAGTGGTAGACAGTGAGGATCTGAAAGGGGAGCAGGAAAATCTGGGGCTGAGGCAACTGATTAATAGAGAAACATTTACAGACTGCTATGCAAAGATGAAGAGGGTAGAAAGGATCTGGGCTGGAGTAGAACAGAATTTTTTTCCCAAATCAAGACAGAGCAGAGAGGGAGAGGAGAGGTCTTTCCTAGGGAAAAGAGTGGGTGGTCCAGGATTTTTCAGGCCAGACCAGAAAAAACACAAGTTGTTTTCCTACTTGAAAATTAATCTCCACTTTGAAAGGGTTTCTGCTTGAGCTGAGCAAAATGGAGACCTCGGAGTAAAGCAAGAGAGCGGGCAGTTCCCTGCTCTGCCCATGCCTGATCTCCCAGTGCCTGTGCAATCCCCAACATGTGATCCAGTGCACTGGACTAAAAGTTAAACATCTGGTCTAAGCTACTTGTGTGGGGCCAGTGAGGGGAGAAAAGCATCTTCTGGGAACAGCTCATTCCCCCTCGACAGACACCTGAACTTATGAGGTTGTAATTTAACCTCTCGTCCCTGCTCTACCCTACAGAAAAATTAACTTGCTGTCCTCTTTCCCCATCCCCCAGTAAAGACCCAACCATTTCCTATGGTCTCCCCTCTATCCCCTCCACCCTTATTCACTGCCACTCCCACCAACCTCTTTCTTCTGCACAAACACCAAGCTGAAGCTTGGCTTCTCAGCCAGGGCGATGGAAAGGCATGTCTATGTTAATCCATCCACCGCAGTCCCAGCTCCTTCCTGAGCAACATGGCCATGAGCAGGGACTTGCTGGGGCCCTGCCTTGGCTGGAAGCCACCATGCCTTGCAGTGCATGGTGGGGAGAAGGGGCTCCAGTGCAATAACTTCAGAATGACTTATGGTGGCCTGGGACGTTCCTGGTGGATGATAGCATGACCCAGCGAAGTCCTGTGAAGAGCACCATCTCCTTAACTAATTAAACTAGGAGGGATAAGGATTCTGTGATGCAAGGGGCACTGGCTCTGTAGGCACTCTGGGAATGCAAGACTGGTGATACTACCCCAGAAACCGAGAGCGAAACTTCCTGCCAGACCTGGAAGTGAGAGGCTGTTCCCTGGGCACATCGGCAAGGACTTCACCTCATCCCCCAGCACGCTCTGATGAAATCACCCGCTCAGGTCTGGTGGGCAGTTTTGCTTGAGGTCACTTCCCTGTGCCTCGCAGGGACGTGGTGGCTCCTTTCCCCAAGCTGCCCTGACGGCCGCCCTGCAGAGACTGCAGTCACACACCACTCCGGATTCAGTCACCGCCACCCCAGCCAAGGATGAGATCAGCCATCCGGCATGTGGTGGAGACTGATTGGCTTGAGATGAGCTAATGCCTGCTCTGTGCAGAGGGATGGAGGGGGAGGAGGAGACACGCTGACTCGCTAGCTCAACCCATGACGAGAGCCATGGTTCAGCCCATGCCCTCCTGAGGAGAGTGCGCAGCTCCCACCTCCCAGTGGGGCTCCACTCGGCATGGATGATGGAAGTGGGTCTGTGGCACATCCTGGTACTCTCTGCCAACAGGTCTTCACTGCCTTCCCTTGCAACACCAAACCTTCTCCTGGGGTCTTGCACAGCATCTCGCCCCATCCCATCAGGGTCCCATCTGTCCGTAGAGCGATGACATCCCCTCTGCGGGCTGGCATCCCAGCCTTCTGTTGCGCTGAGCTTCTGACTGTCCCGGTGCCAGATGGCTTTGGAGGCAGATGACTTCATCTCTTTTAAAGGGGCGAGGGATCTGTCAGCAGTGCTCTGTAGGAATCAGAGTGCATCATCCTCGGTGGGAAAGCCAATGAGTGGAGCATGGCACAGCAGTGGTTAGAACCTCACAAAGGGCCCGAAGAGACTTAGATTCCAGTCCAACACTGCCAACAACTTTGTGTCCTTCACTCTTAGCAATCCATTGTGTTTGATCTGTCCCACACATTAGCCTTGTGCAACACCACAGAGAGTGGGGGACCCAATTCCAGCATGAGCTCTGTTGTGATTCCCTCTTGTGCACGTAACGGCAGGGACTACCGGGAATTTTGCCTCAAAAGCCAAAGTTGTCTTAGTGGAACCTGCACTGGATGCTGGGGAGACCAGAAGGAGAGGTGTGCATTGCACCAGCCTCTACCCCCAAAACTAAGTGTGATGGGTGGCCTGAGTCAAACCCACGCATCAATGGCCTCCTCTTGGACCTCAGGCCAGGATAACTTGGAGCTGCCCTAAGGAAATCCCAGTTCAAATTTGTGTTGGGAAAAAAAGGGTGAGTCTCAGAGTGAGAATCAGGTTTGCACACAGAGATGTGGTTCAGGACCTTTGGTTACCACTCAGAGGGTCCGCTGCAAAGGGAGAGATGGATCCATCCTGTGCCCACTGGGAGGCTTCATGAAAGAGATGCAACCTGCCTGTCCATCTCTGCAGACAGCACCTGCCTCGCTCCCCAGTGTGTTCTTCCCGGCTGGGAGCTGCACAGTGGTTTGCAGCTCCATGGGAATGATCCTGACTCATTGGAGCAGCTTCATGGGGGGTTATTATCAGCGCCGGTCAACGCGGTTGCAGTGCACACACAAGCACAGGGAGCCAATTCCTGCACAGGGCTGGATCCTCCCCTCCCCCAGTACACACGCTCTCGCTTGTTGGGGAAAATGCTGCTGTTGTTCCAGGCAGATAATCACCCCTTCCCTTGCAAGTCCCTGCACGCTCCCATGCAAACATACCCACAGCGCATTTCAGCACAGCAGATGCTGAGGCTCGATGGCCAGACCCACAGTCTGGCTCCCCATTTTGCAAAGGGGAAACAAAAGTTGTTTGTCCCTGAGGGAGGTAACTCTCCTTCTGCCTCGGCTCTGCCTCAGGGCCTGTCAGATCCCGGCACACCGGTGGGCGGACATTTGCTGTAGATTTGGAGGCGGCCTGATAAATCAGGTCAAGGTCCATGGGAGAGCAATGGGAGCTGGGACCGCTTAGGAAGTGCCCACCACGAGGCTGGCTGCCCACCCTCACCCCAACAGCTGGAGCATTTCAGTCCCTAGCTGGGCCAGCTCGCTTAAAGAGTGCCAAGCCCTCAGCAGGGATGATAAAGGGGGTTGCACCTTCCTATCTGTTTCTGAGGGCAGGGGGGTTTGGAGAGACACCCCAGTGGCACATGTCAACAGCACTACCCTGACGTCGAGATCGATGGAGGCAATGCTCTGGCGGGGCCAGTTGCAAGTGTTGGCCAGGAAGGGCACATGTTTAGGAGGATGAGCTGGAAGATGGGCCTGAAGGCATGTGTTCAGGAGGGAGGCAGATCTGGTCCCCAGGGCAGTGAGTAGGTATAGCCATTGGCGGTGAGGCCCCTATAAGTGTTTCTTGTTGGTCCAGAGAGGCCTGTGGTGATTTCCCTACCCTAGCCTGAACATGCTGCTTCTCGGTAAAACTCTTTGCATGCAGCTAATCCACAGCAGAACGTCTTGGCTTTATCAAATTGAGATCTTGGGTGGAACCAGGAAATGAAATCTCTCCCCATGATTAGGGAAGAAGGAGCGTCCTTGCCAGGCAAGTGATGGAGTTCTGACATTCCCCATGCTCTGGAAAAGGGCCCGTTGCATCCAATGGGGCGAGATCCAGGCAGCAGGATGTGGAGGCATGAAATGTTGACATCAGCTTATGGAGCTTTTGTTGGCTTGTTTGATTGACTGTGTGAGCAGTGTGAAGCAGCACTCAGGGCAAAGCCAGGCATCATGCATGGCTCCTTCTTCCTTCTTTCTTTCCTCCTGGCACAGCTCCCCCAGCCTCTCTGCTTGCAACCACAGGTAATTCTGCAACCCATCCCTTTCTGTAGGAGCAGGAGTTGCTCCTTGGGGCAAACACAACACTTTTCTTCCCAACCCAGCCTGACTTCAAGTTGAGTAGGGGAGCAGAGAAGGCATAGCCAGACAGTTTTCACCAGTCCCAAACTCTCAGACACCACTGATAGAGAATTAACAGCTGGACCTCAGGAGAAGTTCTCCTATGCTTCTTTCCCTTCTTGGATCACTGGGATAGTAAGCGATCCAAATGGGCTCTTAGAGCCCGTGTTTGCCTTTGTATGGAAGGCAAGAGTCCATCTTAGTGTCCTAGCCAACTATAATGTGAGGATTTTGGGGTCTCTTCTCCATAGCTAAAGTGTTGCTCACCCCTATGCTGTGATTTAATTAGGAAACGCATAAACCATCTGGTATATTTGTTAAAATAGGCATGCTTTTGGACAATCAAGTTCTCCTTCACTCATGTCCCCAAAAAGACTGTCTTTTTTTTTTTTCCAGCTACACCTGTTCGGCTAATATGATGTTTCTCTTCTCCATAGACAGGGGGCAAAGTCTTCTCTGACAACTGATACTAAGTCCCCTGCAGCCCCTCACAGCCGACAAGGCTGGTACCACGCCCTGCCACTGCTACAGATAGGAAGACCTTGTGTCACCAATCTGCTGGCAACAAAGCGAAGTTGTCAGTGGCTCTTGCATTCACCAGGCGTTTGTATGTATTTTATAAGGGTAGCAGGTAATACCCACCCCTAGCTTATGCCCAATCTTTCTGCAGGGTCTGCCTGACACATGGGTCTTCCATAAGCACCAGCTTCCTCAAACAGCATTTCATCAGCAAAGCACGGCAGAGAAAAAGGACTGATAGAGGGTCTCTGTGACCACCTGGAAGAGCAATGAGACAGCGCAAAAAGGAGAGTTGTCTTGTGGATGGCACAATAGTCTCTTGCCTTGCTGGAGATCAGCACTGCTAGCCTAGCTAGCTGAGAGTTCACACCTTGCTACACCAGATGAGACCAAGTCCCCAAGTCCAATGTCTCCAGGGTTACCTGCTGCTCCAGATGCAGGCAAAAGGAGTTAGGCACCTGGCCAGTTGTGAAAGGCTCCAAACACAGGGAAATGCTGGTTCTTGTAGCAATCAGCTGATGCCCTGAAGCCAGAGGTTTGCTCACTACACCTTGGTATGTCTAAATATAATACAAGTATTGTTCTGAGCCCTGCCTCAGCCCCATTGAGACCCAGTCACCAATACCTGATTTTCTCACCTTCCACGGCTGCAAAAGATGCAGCTACGTGAAGGAACTTTTCCTTTCATTCCTCCCCAATGCGCCTGCCATTGCCACTACTGACTGATCATCTGGCCTCCTCTCATGAGACATCTTAAAGAAGAGGAGCTGATTTTCAATGTCAAGACACTATTACTTCTACAATCATTTTTATATTCCTCAAAACTTCCCTGCAAGTTCCCCTACAAGTCATCTGACTAAACCAGCTGGAAAAATGGACAAGCTGCCCATGTAAATCCAACTGGATTTATGCCCTCTTCTCATTCAGTTCAAACGATTTCTGAAAGGCCTTGATGAGCTTGAAATCAACATAATTTTCCAAGTGGAGTTAAGATGCTGTGAGGAGAGCACGCAACATGAACATTTGTAGCACAAAAGCTAGCAGATCAGTTCCCAGCCCAGCATGGGTCCAGGGTCCCGGCATGACCCCAGGGGGATCATTCAGTCCCACCATGCCATGCAAATTTCCTTTCTCATTCTTGGTACAAACTGTTCATCACATTTAATCTAAAATGCTGAATAATTTTGCTTCTATCAAAAATGCATTTTCTGGTGAATTTACCAGATTGCTCAGCCTCTTCACATCTTTTGCTATTTGCACGATGAAATCACATGGATTTTCCCATGGATTCATGTCCCCTGATTTAATTCAACAGTGTCTAGTTTGAGACAAGTTCCGGTCAAAGTTGTATGTGTGGCTGGAGGAATCATAACGTGCTGTACTGGGGATTTGCTATTGACTAATAAGGTGCAAGTTTGCACCAACCACTCCTCCACAAAAGGGATGTTAATGGGGTCTGTCTGTCCCTGTCCTCTACACACTCCTGTGTGCACTTCTGTCATTGTCCCCTGCACAGAGCCCCAACAGGAACGGCTAGGCACCTATTCAGAATGTTTAAAATTAAAATTGTCCAGTTTTCATATTCTTCACTTGGTTTTTTTTTTCCTAAAAATATACAGAAAGCTTTCTAGTCATTTCATCTGTGAAAACTCACCACAGAGGGGAAAAACTTCACCCAAACCTGAACATTGATTTCCCATGTTGAGACCTACCACTGTATCTGTTCAAACCCCACTGCAATCAAAAATGGGTACATTAGTAATTGCTGAGGGTTGGAGGGAAAAGGAGGAGGGGAGGGGGACAAAGAGGACTGAAGCTACCCACAGACAGCCCTTGTCCTAGCCAATGTGGCAAGGAACACCCACAGAAGAGTCTGTGTCCCTTCCCTCAGTCCAGCCCTGAACAACACCCCAGAGTCAGGATGCTCTTTCTTTGCCAAGAAACCCCCCCAAAGCTCCAGTACAATGTTTGCTCTCCCTGTACTGCTGTCTCTCCTTGCTGCCTCCTTCCCTTTTCTCTGTCTCCTGCCTTTTCAGGACAGAGACCATCTTTTCATCCTCTGCCTGTACAGCACCGAGCACCCTGGGGCTTATTGGCGGCAGCTGGGGTTTCTGGGGGCTCCCCCAACACAAACAACAACAACCTTCAAAGTGCCTCTCCACACGCAGCTGCTCTGAGGGCAGATTCAGGTTTCCCCCACCCCCTTCTCCCCATCCCTCCTTGCAACACCCACCTGGCAGCTAGTTAAAAACAATCTTTGGGTTTTTCAGGTGTGTTGGAGGGATTTACCTGACATGTTCCATGCCCCCCCCCCCCCCGTTTGAGGTCCTGGATTTCATGACAATACCAGTTAATCTAATAGTAAAAGGCTCTGCAATTATTTGGCTCTAAGGCTTGGGTGCTTGCCCAGCTCTGACATGCACACGCACACACATACACACACACAAGTGCACCTCTCCAGCACAGGAGCAGGCGATGCCTCTCCTCTTCCTCCTCCTCCAGTCCGTCACGGAAGGGCTGGCTCTTCAGCAAGGGAGTTCCACCTCCTGCAACTTTCTCCCTCGCTGCTCTCAACCCGTGCTGCCGGAGTTTCAGTGAGCAAAATCCCTTCCTGCAGGAATTTCTCCAAGCCCTCTCCTCTGATTTGCAAGCACCATGGACCCCCAGCAGCCAGCAAGGTGCTGCTGCGGGAGAGGATTTTCAGCGGTGGTGGCAGAGAGGCAGTAAACTTCAGGAGAGATCTCTCTCCTGTTGCAACAGGTAAGGCATGATTTTCGCTGGTGTGGGAAGTCGAAATGACTCAGGGAGCAGTCAGTCTGTACAGCATGGATGGAGGAAGGCATGGACGATGCAGAGATTTAGTCATGAAACTGCTTTTACATGTGAGTAACTTTTGCTGGAAATAGCCTTATCCTAAAGATATGGATTTGGGATGAAAAGGGAGAGCCTTTCATCTTTTCCTCCCTTCTGGCAGCCCTAGTATGGAGGGTTATGGAAGGAGCCAGGAGAAGCTTCAGCTCTGTTTGCATGGAGTTTGCATCTGGTCTTAGCTGGGAAACTTTAGCACGCTGCAGCCTGTGCAAGCAGGTGGGCTCTGGGTAGCAAACACGAAAGCCACGCTGCTGAGCACGGCAAGCGAGGAGGGACTGAACAGAGAAGTACTCCAGGTGTCTGAATAGGGCAGGATTCCTGCAGGGAGCATGCTTGTGCTGGAGTAAATGGATGTGCGGCTGCAGGAGCAGTGATGGCGTCCAGCTGCAGGCTCAGGTGTTGGCCATATTCAACTTCACTAACCAGGGCAAGGTGGTACCCCTCCAAGCTCTGTCTCCATGTTCCCCATTAAGCCACTTCCACTGTCAGCTCGAACTCAGCTATGCCTTGGGGATCCCTGCACGTAGATGCAATGCTGGCATTTCCCCAGCCCTGTGTCCCTGTTCGGCCAGCCAAGAGTTCCTCGCCTGCCCTGGTCCCCCTCCGTGAGAGGCAGCAGAAGCAAGGAGGAACTGAAGCAAGAGCCACGGTCCCTGCTTTGCACGGGAGCACATATATCAAAGTGTGCATTTGCATCAATGCAACTTGGTTCCCTATGAGGTATCTGATGGCAAGCTAAGATGAAATCTCAGAGCAAATCCAATCCCAGTTCAGGGTGTGCAGGAATTATTTCCCATGTACATGTGCAGTGCTGAGAAAAGAAGTGAAAATACAGGGAGGGAGGCCTGGGCATTTGGAGCAAAGGGGACCCTTCCAAACAGCAGTTATCAGCTAATCAGCCTCCAAGGGGAATTAAAGACAGACTCAGTGAAGTGCAGCGCTCCAGGGGGGGCAAAGATCAGCTGTAACACAACAGGGGTTGCTTTGGACAAAACTCTTGAAAAATCTGGCTCTCACTTGGGTTTGCTGCTGCAAAATGCTGAGAGTTTCCAGGATGCGTGGAAACTCAGGCAGTGTGGTGGCCGGAGCTGGGCAGGCTTTGCTGGGCAGACAGGGCCGTGGCCGACACGCTCCTGCTTCGCCCGTGGTGCCCTGGATCCAGGCAGGGGGGCATGGAGCCCGCTGCATCCTCTGCCCTGGCACTCAGCGGGGCAAAGAGCAGGCACGGGACACACAGGGAGCTGCCACAGCTCTCCAGGCTGTCAGTTAGAGAGACCTGGGAGGTTATCGGAGCCTCAGGACAGAAAGCAAATAGTCTGTATCGGGCTCCTGAGGAAGGCTGGGCTGTCTCGGTATGCAGGGAGGCAAAATCACTGGGCTTGGTATTGTGCACCCTTATCATTTCCTAATATGCAGCGCACCTCATCTTATCGCAAACAGTTCAGGGACATCCGCCTGTCTGATAAGTGGTTGGGGTTCCTGAGGGACTGATCAGGCAAGAGGTTTCTAACCCAGACAGGGGCTTCAGTCCCTCTGTTTCTCCCTGTCCATTTGTTGTGCTCTAACATACTCCCTAACGTTGCAAAAGTGAGCCCAACCACCCTGCCTGCAGAGGAGACAGTGCACCAGGATCGGCTCCTCTCCTCAGCCTTTCCCTTAGCGGC
Source organism: Phalacrocorax carbo (assembly GCF_963921805.1). NCBI lineage: Eukaryota > Metazoa > Chordata > Aves > Suliformes > Phalacrocoracidae > Phalacrocorax > Phalacrocorax carbo. Next base: position 7,373,804 of record NC_087520.1, on the reverse strand, counting down.
AGCTTCCTTCATGAATGTGTTTCAAATCCCAGTGCTCTCAGAAATCAGTGTGTCTCCCAGCCCTCCAAACAAACAAGCATCATTCATGTACGAAGGGAGAGTTCAAAGGAGGTGTAACACCTGGAATCAAACATCTGTTAGAAACTAATGCATTTTGCATCCTACGCTCCTGCCAACTGCTCCAAGGCAAGTCCTAGAGGATCGTTCCAGCTACCGCCGTGCTCCAGAAATGGCATTCCCTGCTCTGCGCACCTTGCTTTGGTTTTTGCCACGTGTGGAGTATGCAAGTACAGCTGCACCTCAAGCAGTAGTGGGCTTTCTTCTGTATCATGCACGAGCATAAGAGGATTAAATACCCTCAGCTTTTTTTTTTTTTGCCTTTTTTTTTTTTTAAACTGGGATGGCAACACCAATGCTCCATTGTCTATTAGCAAGCTGATTTGCTGAGCAAGCAATTTTTCTCTCAACCACACTTCTTCCTTGGGAATGGGGCACACTCTGGTTTATTAGCAAAGAAACTTTCTTTCCTAATTCTTGGAAGAAGAAGCTCCAGGGAGGGGCAGGTTGAAAGGGCTGTTAGGAAGGTTTGTAGCTTAGAAATGAACAAGCAGCAGGTTTGAAACAAACCAAAGGAAGTTGGGGTTTTTTTCCCTTTTTTTTTTTTTTTTTCTCTCCACACAGAAGGCATAATTAAATTCTGGAACACGTTGCCACAGGATATTGCAGAGGCGAAAAGTGTACTCGGCTTCAAACAAGGTTTCGATCCATTTGGGATGGATAGCTCCAGTGGAGTATTAAACACAACAGCCCAATAACAACCATGTACTTGCACTGATGCTGGGAAGTGGGAGAAGGAGCACATGACACGTGCCTTGTTTCTTGTGCTCCTCCACTAAGCAAAACTGGCCATTTTGGGAGACACATTATAGTGAGATGGCCAAGCATGGCTATTTTGATGTTCTTATGTTGTGGGACTATTTTGGACTGACCAGACCGTGCCTTGGATGGGTGCTGTGACTCAGGCAGCCTGGGATAGGGTAATTATGCCATGAATAGGTACTCCATATGGCTCAGGTTGACAGGGACGTCGTGTGCCCAGCCTGGTATCTGGTTGCTGCAGGTGCTGCAAGCAGCATCCACGCACAGCTACCTGCTCTGCAGAAGTGCTGCAGCGGTGAGAGCTTTCAGAAATGTGCTTCCAGCAGACAGTCTGGAGTGGGAGGTAGCGCCTTGTGCTGGGAGCATAACAACAGCTGACAAGGACACGCTGTGTCAATGAGAACTGCCCTGGGCAAATATGCCTGTCTCCGGGGTTGATCTTTTCTCTGGTGAAACCCAGAGCTCCCCAGGCCAGGGGATGGCTTTGCAACAGCGTGTATGGCGCTGTGGGTACAGCAGAGGGGGTGGGCTGCTCTAGGCAGGTTTCCTGAGGGCAGGCAGGTCTGGGAGCTGAAGGTTTTCTATCAGCTTGCAGGTATCTCTTTGCATTCAGTAAATGCCTGCTGCGGGGAATTTCTGTGGCACAGCTACTGGCATCCTGGCCAGCCATCCCTTTACAAGGGAGGATCATGCCCTGATCATCTCATTCATTCTCTGTCCTCTGTGTCCTTATGCTGCCTCCAAAACACAGGAGAGGGACGGGAAGGAGCAGCGCAAGGCAAACAGATGGCAACAGAGTGAAAGAGGCTGCAGGCAGAGCGGAAAGCTGCTCTCCGTGCTCACCTTCAGGCACCAGAAGGGAAACACCAGCAGGGTGCTGGGCAGGGGAATGAACAGTTTTTCGTGTCAGCGCAGGGACAGGTCTGCGGGTGAATGAGAATTGCTTGGTAGGAGAGAAAAAGGTGAAGGAGGAGGCACGGCAGCCAGGGCTGTGCTGCAGGGCAGAGAGAAGTCGAGCGGTCCACATCCTGCTGAGCGCTGGGGCTCCTCGCTTGCATCCAGCGGGGCATGTGGTCCCTCACACAGTTCTTCATGCCAAGATGCTCTTGGACTCCTTCCCAACAAATGTTACTGATCATAGGATAACATGTATGTTTCCCACAGGGAATCACAAAAAAGGGCATCAGAGAACTGCCGGCACTCAGGTGATGTAGCCCATGTCCTTGTTGTAAACATCCATGTTGAGTTAAGGTACAGATGAGGACTCACAGGGTCAACCAGCTCAGGATTAGAGCCCCTTCAAACACTAGGCAGAGCCTTTCCTCTCACGGGGCTGGGGTGGGAGCTGAGCCTGGTCTGGATTCACACATCTGGTGGGTCAGATGGGAGTTGTGTGCTGGGATCCCAGAAAGGATCTCACGGGCTTTGCAGCAGCTAAATAAACAGCTGTTTTGTGAGCAGCAGAATTCATGAAGCTTGGTTGCCTGGGGCACACTCTCTTGTGTGGATTCTCTGATGTCTAATAATCGGGTTGGGTTCACATTAGAGCCTTTTCTTCCAGCTGGGAGTCCTAATTTGGATTTCTCTCCTCTCTCCTTCTGCTTTTCACAAGCTTGTGCAAACCCAACTCCTTTCAAGTCTTTACCTATCTGGTTAAATTTGGCTGAAACTGGCCAGTGGCTCCAAAGGGTAACAGGGATGACCAACAATGTGGTCCCAAACACCAACTTCCCTCAGCAGTCTGCACACAGGGGAGTGATTATCACTGCAAGATAATTTGCATCCCAAGCATGAGGAAAATGTGAAAGACCCAGTATGGGTTTTCGCAGAAGTAAGCAATCAAGAGCCCAGGATCCCTTGTGGGCTCTCACAGCTTGTCCGGATGGCCACGGCATGCCTGCTGGGCCAGCTAGTTTGCAGTGACCGAGGTATGTAGCCCTTGGCACTAACAGCCTCCATGGGAGCTGAATCCCAGAGAGGTGCACGGTCCCAGCAGCAGCAGGGTCAAGACACATTCACATGAGTACCTGGCATGCTGCAGCTGGCTTTTGTGCCAACATGTTTGGGCGGCTGCATCTCAGCGTTCAGCCTCTGGGCCCCTCGCACACAGGTGAGCAGGTCCCACTGAGCCCCCTTCCCACTGGCACTGCCCATCTCTAGCCTCCAGGCCTGTTTCTTTTAACAGGCAACAGGTACCCCGTCCCCATCAGAGCCACAAGTGGGATCTGCTGTTTCCTCCCCACCTCCTGGCTGTCCTAGCCACTGCCCTTGACCAAGGAGACAGCCACCACCCCTCAACACCTCCCTGTCACCTGTGCAATTGCAGCTTCTGGACAACAGGCAGGATTTATTCCCCCGTTGCCAATAACTGGGGAGGGCAGAAAGCTGTCAGTGAGGAGGGAAAAGCAGCTGATCTTTTCAGGGTAGAGCAGAGGAAGGGGAGTAGGAATAATGCATAAGGCTACTTCACCCTGCCCTTGGCACAAGCAACTCAGCCTTGTTGATCTCACACTTTCTCTGGGACAGGAGGCAGCAGCAAGGCAGTTGGCACTGCAAAGTTCCCTCAGACCCCCACCGAGGCCTCCACAGCTCTGGAGCTGTGTGATTAACTCTTGCTCTAGAATGATGTTACAATGCCAAGACAGATAAAGATCACTGACCCTTATAACTCTACAGGGAGTTCAAGCCTGTTCAAGTTCTCCTGTGCTTAATAGATGAGCTCCTGGAGGCTTACAACAATGACAGAAAAACCTCAGCTATGTGACATATCTGAGGCAGGCTTAGGTGTTGGCAGCAGCGCAGGATTGGGCTCTCCCTGGGTTCTTCACAGAGCATTGGACAGAAACATACATCACAGGTGGAAAGGCGACAAGAGAAAGCCTTCAGCTTCACATACAAGGTAGTGCCTTGCTCACAGACAGAGGATGTCTTGGAGGCAGACACATAGCGCCTGCATGCTCCAGTGGAGGAGCAAACCAGGGCAGCAGGTAGAGGGGCAGGGCACAGTCAAAGCCATGGGGCAATGGACAAGGTGTCCGAGCAGAAAGGGAGTGAGCGCTGGAGGCGAGTGGCTGGCCAGGGGATGCCACAGTAAGGTCTCATGGAAGAAAGTGCCTTTAGAGCCAGTCTGGATCTGAGCATCCAACTTGTGAACAACTGACATGGTGACAACAGTAGCAAAAATATTCGGCTGTATGGGGGGAAGGAGGAGTTGGACATCAGAGTAACTAAACACTTCCCAGCCGCCCTTCCCATGTGGAAGGCCACCCCACTCTCTCCTTTCCTGCGCACTAACCTATGTCTTGCGCATCTGCTTTCACTGCTCCAGAGAAGCTGTCCCACCATGCTCTTGCTGCCAGCCCTAAACGGTGGTCCTAGCAGGACCCCTTGCAGGTCCACTGGCTGCAGCAGACTAGACCCAGGAAAGGCAGCGCTGTCTCAGAACAAAACATTATTTTTACCAACCCCTGCAGCAATACAGCCTGACCAGAGAAAAAGCATGTCCCAGCACCATGCCAGGTCTACCAACCTGGGGCCCAGCTTGCCCCACACAAGTCAATGACTCACAGGCCTCCCCCAAACACCTTCACAAGAGTGTCTGTTCCTCCAACACTGCTTAGAGGCTGCTGGTCCAAGATCCCCAGGATACCCAAGCTTCCCAGGATAAAGCACCTGCCTGGCCCAGCTAGCAGATGATGGGATGAGCATCTCTGTGGTACTTACAGGACTGTATCCATTCTGATCAAGGACTTGTGTGTGACCCCCTGCCCTGCCACACAGTCCAAGCAAGAGTCATTGCTCCACACACCAGTGTGACACATTAATTCCATGGCTTTATAGCTCAGCAGCCCCCAGTACAGCCCACCCTGTCAGCACACAGCCACTTTATCACCAGGAACAGAACTGAAGCATGAAATGGCTACAGCACCGGGTCTGGCACTGCCCATGAGCCACTCGCTGCGCAACAGGAGCAGCATTTCACAGGTCACTCCAAGCAAGGACGTTGTAAAAGGCACACACACCAGGTTTTAAATGATCAGCCACTTGCTCCAGGCTGTCTAGCAATCTGGAAAAAAATTTCCAAAGGTCTATCCAAGTCATTTGGAGATTGGAAAGATGAGATGGGGAAGGAACAGACTGGCTGCACCCTGGTAGAATCTGCAAATCCAGCAAAAAGTCATACCCACATGAACACAGCACCTGAGCAGACTGGTGCAGGAGAGAGTTCTGTGAAAATCAGCCCTTTGAAAACCATCCACAAGCACTGGAAAACCCCGAGATACACTGAGCAAGGAAATACCTAACTTGAGGGGCTCTTTTCATTAGTTTTCTGGCTTTGTGTAATACCTTCAGGAGGCATTTCTTCTGCTTCACTGCAAAACCTAGTAGACTCTACACAACTGAATGCAGGAGCAGGATCTCCAAGGACAGTGACAGCCACTAGCCCAGATTCAGAAATGCTGCCAAGATCATGGGAACAGCTCTGTGCCATGGCTTGGGAAAGGATGGGCTGGTTTGTTTTTCAAAGTCCAAAAGAACCATTCAAAAAATACCTGTCTCCCCACGGAATTCAAACCCTGCATGTCCAGCTTTGTGAGCAACCGGCAGGGAACTCGCCAAAACTGAGTGAAACACCAACTGGAAAAGGATCTAAATCCCACCAGCATTACTGCAGCAGAGGAGAGGGCAAACATTAACCAAGCAGCCCAGCCCCCACACAGGTTGTACATGGGTTATTTCAGTGCTGGGAATCAAAACAGCTCACAGACATGGCTCAACACCTCTACAAGAAGCATACTTTTTAGATCTGTAACTTTCCAATCCTATTTGGCAGGTGGCTGTAAGGACATTGCTCCAACTGTAGCTGAACCCTTTCTGCTCAGCTACCACCTAAACCAGGAGGAGGCAGAGTCCCAACTCCTACTCACTTTTCCAAAGCCTTGTACCCATCATCTTATAGGATTTGCTTCCTTTGCTCTCTGTCTCTGTTCCCCAATAACCAATGAAATTCAGACCTACCATTAAACTGCCCCATCATTGATTATTTGAACAACCAAGCATATCTCCCTTCTCCCCCCCTCACCCACCCCACCCCCACCCCCGTGATCCCAGTGCTTGTAGCCTCCAACAAAGACTTTGATGTGCTTGGGGATGGTTTTGATCGGTACCCATCCCAGGGGGGAGATTGCCTCTTGTAGGGAAGAGAAACACAGGAGCCAGAAAAGGGTAGGGGGTAGAACAAGACAGGAAGAAAGAGGAAGAAAGAGTATTTGGGACATATGTTGGCAAAAGAGCAATACGGGAAGAGTTGTCCTTATATTCCCATCAAAATGACTATTTTTCTCTAACCTTCTGATCTCAAAACTTTGGGTCAAGCCCCCACCACAGCCAGCAAGGAGAATGCTGCTCTTGGTACACTCAGCACTCAACATGTTTTGTGTTTTGGGGTTTTGTTTCTTTTAAATTCTCCTCTTAAAGGGAACTGAAAAGTGGGACTGGGTACACACCTGCTTCCTGGCAGGCTACAGCACTTTTCAGTAATATGGCTGACAAATGTAACATGGCCACATATCACAAGAGACCCCCACAAGGACCCCCCAGGCCATGCCCCAGCCAGCCAGAATAGCTGTGCCCTGCACTGATCCCCCTGAATCGCCCATCCCCACAGCCTCCACACACACACACTTTGAACCTCAGTGCTATGTTTGTTCCTTCATTTCAAACCAACAGATTTGGGCATGTCTTTGACAGCAGCTCACAATTTGGATGTTAAATTTAGATGCACACTTAGGCTGTGATTACAGATACACAGAGTGTTTACTCGCTCTGCGGGGAGTTTGCATCTACAGGGCTGAGGGCGAAGCCCCTTGAGGCTCTCTGATCCTTGCCTTCTGATTAGGAGAGGAGGCTGAATCACCACATAATGATGCCCTGGTATTTCCCTCAGTTAGGAGCATGCCTTACCTGCCTCGCTCCATCCCACCAACAGGCTTTCTCCAGTGCATCTGCCTCCCCACGTGCAACCAGCTCCAGGAGGGCATTTGTGCCAAGGGGAACCATGAAAGTGAGAAGCAGAGAGCTTTCAGGAGTAGCAATAATGGATCCCATGAGATGAGGGACCAGAGGCAAGTGAGGGTGTTTAAGTGTTTAATGCTTGCAGCTGACATGACAGCCCTGAAGTGAGTATGGCCCTTGCCACAGGTTCCATGGATCACGCACTAATTACTGTCAGCGTAAGAACATGGGGTGGCGCAGCTCAGAAAAACAGGAAAAATAGTTCTCCTAATCTACATGGAAAATCTGTCACAAGCACAGTTGATTTCACCCAGTTTCAATGTGGAGATCCTTGAACTCCATTGCAAGGACCCTTGAACTTGGCAGTGCTGCTCCTCCTTGGCAGCCCACCTCCCTCTGGGATTTTAAGTGCTAGTAAATTGATTATATTCTGTTTTCACATTATGCATAGCTTTTCCAGCTACAGTACAAGAGTCACAGAAACCCACCTCGTTTCTGCTAGTTCATTACTGAAACCTTCCAGGGGCGGTTCCACTGGGGCTTTCCCTGGAGCTGAACCAAGGCCGTACTTAACTAGATTTGCTTTTTCTTCAGAGCACTGTGCCCCGTTTTTCTGTTGAGCTCCACCACGGCCTTTGGAAATGTTCCAGTCCCACTTCTGGATGGTTTTACATTGTGAATGTGGTGTAAATGATCCCAGAAACAGCAGACAGAGCAGGGGCTGAACAGTTATCTCCCGGGACCCCTATTACTCTTCAACTTACATTAAAACTATGCTGGAGAAACAGAAACATCCAGTGTGCCATTGTTTCCCTGTGCAACAAGGAGTAGGTGATGATTTCCAGTCCGGGAGTGGGAAGTTGAGAGCTCTTCCAGAAGCCCAAGACACTCAACTGGAACAGGCCAACTTCTGAAGGACACTAGTGTCACCAACCCTCTCCATCTCATTGTTCTACCAAAGGATAAACCAAGAGAGGGCAAACATGGGCTTGTGTGGAACCGCACAAACAATGGTAGGATTACCCCAGCCATATTGGTATAGAAATTGTCCAAGCAGATGCACATGCCGTAAAGAAGGTGAACCAGCATGTCTCAGAGCACAGGCAGTTGCTGTCAGGGGACACAACAGGCTCTCTGTGCTAATGTTGGGGCCTTGGGCATGGGTTCTGCCACAGAGAGAAGCTATTAGGCTTCAAAAGCTGATAGTGATGCCTCCTAGAAAATTATCGCTAAGTTTTGGCTGTGCCTTTCAATGTTTCAGATAATTTCCAGTGGAAATGAGGCTTCTGCCTCATGCCCCATGTGCGTAGTTACTCTCCATTCCTCATAAAAACTGCTGAATCCATTGATTGCTTTTAGCCCAGCTTGTAATTGAGAGCAAAGCTCTCAGAAATATGAGGTCATGACAGGTTTTGTAAAATAATTAGCTAGACAGAGGAGTAAAACCCTGCTAATGCCCCCACAGAGGAAAAAACACCGACCTAAGTGAAGCCCTTCTTAGACATCAGGAAATCTAAAGACAAGAGTGAGGTTAAGGACATTCCAGGATAGATTCAGAAGAAAGTTTGCGTCTTGCTAAATGCCAGAAAACCCACTTCTTGCTCAAGGTTATGCTCCTATATTGAATTGCTAGTGCCTGAAAAGGCATGTGCTCTAGCTCCAGCTTTTCTTGTGGTTGTGGAGTTCATAACGTCTCTGCCTTGTGGGTTCTCTGATGTCTTATAAGAGATGAGTTCACATTGCCATTTCAGTACAATTCAATTAAAAAGTCAATTAGCCCAGATACAAAGTGATTGGCTTCATTAATTCTGCTGTTCAAGGAATAGCACTTGTTTTTGTTGCTGTTTTATTCTGCTGTCTTATTCTACTCTGAATTGTATGTGACTTTTCCTGCTCCACAGTCCTAGTAGACACACGCGCACACAGCATGCATACATCTTCTTTCCAGGTTCAGCAGTTGAAAATGTTGGAAGGGAGCAGCTCTAGGCAAGTCCCTACATGCTGCAAAACTCTTAAGCACTGTTAAGTAACAAGCAGAGCTTTTAAGAACATGGTTTTCACCTTCTCAGAAGGAACCACATGCCCTTCTGGATCACCTAGCCCTGTCCGCCAAGATTTTCTTTCATTTGCTGTGCATTTGGAGCTATGTCGTATTTCCTAGAAGTGAAATGATGTAATAAAAAAGAGTCTAAATGTTATGGCAAATCCAAATTGTGTTGGCTTCTCTGCAAACTCTGCTAGTTTCACTTCCTAGTGCCATAGGCTGCAATTCAGCTTCAGATTATTTCTTTCAAAAAGGAATGACCACAGCAGGGGGATTGCTGCATGATTGGCATCTGTTTACCAAGGAAAAAGGGATTTGAAGGAAGTTTGTATGTCTTGGTAATTAGCTATCTCAGTGAGAGAATATAACACACATTGTTAGTTAGGCTCCGATAATTTGTTCTCAACATTTGGCTTGACTTATAAATTGAACTAGTTCTGGCTTTTAAAGAGATGAGTCCTGAAAAAGTGTCTGGAAAAACAAGTCTTCCCTGTTTAAATTAGGAATGTGCCAAATGACTGGCAGGTACTTGATATATAATTTAAATTTAAAAGAGGAAGAAACAGTCCTAGATAAAGATCTCCTGGGATATCTAGGGGAAATATATGCACCTATATTTAGCTTATCCCTGGTTTCAACCCCTAAATGCACACACAGCAGCACACACTTAGCTTTTGAAAAGAACAGTCCTTGATCCTTTTACAAGCTCTGCAACGCTGGCTAATAGTTACATCCTTCTTAATCATGTCTGCGCTCCCCAGTTCCTTCTTTGATACACCACATTCACACAGATAAATCATGGAGCCATAGATGTTCAGGCATCGTTAGAGAAGGAAGTTGATGGCAAGTGGTCATGGATGGCAGATCCTCCACAGGAATCCCGACCCTGGGGCTTTGCCATGAGAAGGGAGGAACTGGAGAGATTACTCAATGGCTGAAGGTGACATGGTCAAAGTGTCTTGCTAGAAATCTGCTCTTTCAGGCAACGCGGAGGAGGCAGCCAGGGTCAGACTTGCGAAACAGAAGAACTTTGCAATAACCGAGATACGACTTGACTAGGACCTGAGCTAAAGCTGTCAAAAAGCTGTAGAGCTGGCCCTTCAGAAGGAATTTGCACAGCATAGCCGGGCATCTCTGCCAGGGAAGGAGAACAGATTGCTGTAGGACAGGGAGAGGAAAGGGAAGACAAGCCATGAGGAGAGACATCAAGTCACAGTTTGTTATTGACTCTTGAAAATATTTTGCAAGAACTTGTGTGGAGAGAGGAGTTGAGATGGAGAAGGGAAGATGGAGAAACAAAACAGAAATAAGGTTTGGATTGCGGGTAGGGAGTTCAAATATGCTGTTTGACTAGGGTGATGGCAGAATGAAGGGAGGGAGAGATTGTTCGCAGAATAGGAAGTCAGCCTGATCGCAGCATTTCACATGGCTTTTCACATTTTGCCTTCTACAAGGGCAAAAACTGAAGGAGAGAATGTGAATGGGCCTGAGCCAGCATGGGCATGTGGGAGGACAGGCCCCTCACAGGAACAGAAGGGAAAAAGAGCTGAGATAACAATCACACCACCAAAGGTCAGGGTACAGACAGTAGGGAGGTGAGGCTGAGCTCGTGGGGACCCCTAACATGCTGGCCTTAATAAAAATTACCAAAGCTCTCCCTTTAATCCTTGCAGGACCCTAGGAGGCACCACAACATGGAAGTCACTATCAAGAGGCACTTCCTGAGTTTTGCTGTTTTCCTGATGCACTGTGTGGTCCGCAAGGCGAGCTGTGAGAAAGGCAACACTTCCCCTCTGCACTTCACCCACTTCTTCTACAATGCCACCATCTATGAAAATTCAGCCCCCAAGACCTACGTGGAGAGCTACGTCAAAATGGGTATTTACAAGACAGACCCTGAGTGGGACATCAGATACAGAATAGCCTCTGGAGACAACACAGGTCTCTTTAAAACAGAGGAGCATGTGATCGGGGATTTCTGCTTCCTGAGAATAAGAACCAGGAGCAGCAATGCTGCACTTTTAAACCGGGAGGTCAAAGACAGTTATATGTTAATAATCAAGGCCACAGAGAGCACCTTTGCCTATGAAGCCTGGGCCAAAGTCTTGATTCACATTCTGGACAGAAATGACTTGAAACCTCTCTTTTCACCCCCCTCCTACAAAGTATCCATCAGAGAAGACACTCCTCTGAAAACGGTGGTCAGCACGCTTAGTGCCACAGACGCTGACACTGGCCAGAATGCTGAGTTTTACTATGCCCTCAACACCAAGTCCGACCTATTCACTGTCCACCCCACCACGGGAGCAGTTATGACCACAGGTAGGCTGAACAGCACCCATCGAGGCAGGCACCATCTGCAAGTTTTGGCTGTGGACAGAATGAGAAAGATCACGGAGGGGAATGGCTTTGGGAACCTGGCTAGTCTCATGATCCAAGTGGAGCCATCTGCCAGGAAACCCCCCTCTATCTCCTCGGTGAAGGTGACACCACCTGAGTCAGCTGAAGACTTTATCTATGCAATTCTGTCTGTAGAAAGTGGTGATTCAGAAGCAGGGATAGATTCGATTGACTTTGTGGATGGAGATCCAGGAAGACATTTCAAAGCTGTCAAATCCTACTTTGGGAGCACTGAGTTCATGATTGTATCAACCAAAGAGGTCAACTGGCTACTGTACCCATTTGGTTTCAACCTCAGTCTTCAAGCCAAGGACAAGGGCAAGCCACCACTGTTCTCTCCTATAAGAGTTATCCATATACCTCCCTCCAAGTACGTCTCTGCCAGATTTGAGAAAGAAGTGTACCGGGTCCAGCTCAGTGAATTTTCCCCAGCTGGAAGCCAAGTTGTTATGGTGAAGATCACACCAGTCTTCCCAAATCTTAAATATATTTTGAGACCTACTCCTGACAGCACAAGCTTTAAAATCAATCCTCATACTGGACTGATAACTACAGTCAGAGCAATGGACTTCCATGAGCAGTCTCATTTTGAACTTGAAGTTACAACCATTAACAGTCACACGTCCACAACTGTTGTCATTGACATCACTGACTGCAACAATCATGCTCCAAGTTTTAGCCAGTCTTCATACCGCGGGGCCTTTGATGAAAATGTTCCTCCTGGTACCAGTGTCTTAACAGTAAGGGCTACAGATGAAGATGAAGGGGACAACGGCTTTGTCACCTACACCATAGCCAATCAGAAATCAGTCCCCTTTGTCATTGACCCCTATTCTGGCATAATTTCCACCTCCAAGTCAATGGACTATGAGTTGATGAAGAGATGGTATCATCTGCGAGTGTGGGCATCAGATTGGGGCTCACCCTTCCGCCATGAAACGGAGGTGTACGTCTCCCTCATGCTGAGCAATGTCAATGACAATGCTCCGGTGTTTGAGAAGGCCAGCTGCAGTGGCACCATCCCACGGGACTTTCCTGTCGGGAACCCCGTGGCCACAGTCTCTGCAATCGACAGTGATGAGCTGCAACATATCAAATACGAAATCAAGTCTGGCAATGAGTTACGGCATTTTGAACTGAATCCCATCTCTGGAGTAATATCCCTTAGAATATCTCTGCGAGATCTTCCTTCTGAGCAGCCACTTTTCTACTCTTTGAAAATAACTGCAACAGATGGAGAGAACTATGCTTTGCCAACGTCTGTAAATATCACTGTGGTCAGCCAAGGTCTTCCCATCAAAATGCAGTGTGAGGAAACAGGAGTCCTGAAACAATTGACAGAAACTATCATACACTCCATTGAGTCTCAGTCTCAAGGCCATGGGCAGGATGATGAAACATCTCTGAACTTGCACCTTATAAACCATAATGCTCCAAAGTTTGATGACAGCTTTCCACGATCTATTGATATCATAGAAATGGTTCCCATTAACTCAACTATTGCTGACCTTTCAGCTATTGATCCTGATACTGGTTTTAGTGGGAAATTGGTCTACGTGATCTCAGATGGAAATGACGACAGTTGCTTTACCATTGACCTGGAACTGGGTCTCCTTCAAGTTCTTTCTCCTCTAGATCATGAACGAACTAGCTTTTACATTCTTAACATTACTGTGTACGACCTAGGCACACCACAAAAATCATCTTGGAAACTCTTGGCTGTGAATGTTTTGGATACCAATGATAACACTCCTAAATTCCCACAAGGTGCCTACTGGGTTACGATACCAGAACAGGTAGCAACAGGGACAACAATAGCTCAGCTGAAAGCAGAAGATGCTGACACAGATGACAATGGGAGAATAAAATATTCTCTCCTAACCCCCACTGATAAGTTTGCCATTAACAGTGTCACTGGAGAAGTAACAGTTACAGGTGCCCTGGATAGAGAATTGTGGCCTTGCTATGTGCTGAAAATCGAAGCTAGGGACCAGCCCAAAACAGGCTACCAGCTGTTCTCTGTTACAGATCTCATTGTGACTCTGGAGGACGTAAATGACAACACCCCTCAATGCCTCCCAGCCCTCAACAGTGTGAAGGTCCCAGAGGACCTGCCCGTAGGAACCATTCTCCTGTTTCTAGAGGCTTTTGACCCGGACACTGGCTCTGGGGGTGAGGTGAGGTACAGCCTCATTAATGATGAGGAGATGATGTTTCATGTGGATAAGCTGTCAGGGGCACTCCGGTTGGAGAAGGAGCTGGACTATGAGAAGAAGGACTCTTACAATCTAACCGTGCAGGTCAGTGACGGTGGGAAGCCCTTCTCTCGCTCTTCCCTCTGCCACCTGGAAGTGAACATCCTTGATGTCAACGAGAACTTGCACCCACCACGCTTTGCCTCCTTTGTCTTCAAAGGCTGGGTGCAGGAGAACAGCCCTGAAGGCACATCAGTGATGATGGTCACAGCAAAAGATATCGATAAGGGGAAAGATGGAGAGGTTCAATATTTCCTCCGAGAAGGCACTGGACTGTCTGTCTTCCACATTGAAAAGGACACAGGTAATGACAACTTAGTGTACTGGTGTACCTTAAAGGCTCAAACTACATGCTGTGTTTGGCCTGATTTTTTGACCCAATGGGACATTTCCATATTCTCTCTATTTACAAAGTTCCATGCATTCAAATCTTTTTTGCTTGTGCAGGGATGTACAACATGCATCCCTGTATGTGGGGAGGATTAATCAGGGTTTCTCTCCTTAAAATAATGGAAAATCATGTCTGCCCTCCCCCAAAATACCGAGGTCTTCCCTTTCATTTGTGTACCAAATTATCCTCAGCACAAGCAAGCCCTCACCTTCCACATAATCTCACAACCATACAAGGTTTGTGCCACAGTTTATATCCTCAGTGAAGACCAGGAAGCAGACTAGAGACACAGACTGGTCTGCCATTAAGGACAAAGTGGTCTGAGTTCCTCAAATCCCTCACAAGCACTTTCTGTCATTCTTCTAGGCACCATCCGGACCATAGGACCACTTGACCGAGAAGGAACATCTCACTACTGGCTGACAGTGCTAGCTCTTGACCTGGGAACAATTCCTCTGTCTTCTGTGACTGAAATTTATATTGAAGTCACTGATACCAATGACAACCCACCTCAGATGTCCAGACCTGTCTTCTATGCCTCTGTGATGGAGAATTCCCCACCAAACACATCTGTCCTTCAGCTTGATGCCTTAGATCCAGACTCTAGCTCAGAGGGAAAACTCACTTTTCACATCCTATCTGGAAATCCTCAAGGACTCTTCGCCATTAACCTCATTACAGGTAAGACTGACCCAATTCAGCATCTGTTTTTGAGGCTTCCAAGTGCCCAGAGGATGTTGCATATTCAATGTGAACAGCCCACACAGCTGCCTTTGTCACACCTTTTTTCTGCAGCAAAAGTCCCAGTCTCCAAATAACACTGTGTGGGGTGGCTAAGGATTGAAACCCTCAACCTAAGGGCTGCTATTTGCATCCAGATGGCTCTTAGCATGACACAAATGTGCTACTCTCAAAGCCTTAAACAGAACCAAGCCATTGCTTTTAATCTTCCCCCTTACAAACAACTGCCCTATTGCACAGCCTGAGCCAGGAAACACCTTTCTGGAAGTGACTATCTGTTCCTGAGACAGACCAAAGCAGGATTAATAAAAATTAATCCCACTACTTTTAAAGGCTCCACCCATTCTCTGTCTCTATTAATGTAGTAAGTGTAGTAAGCCTCTTCTGCCATCTTCCTAGACAGTATCTTTCATCTGAGCATTAATTACTAGATCTTCCAGAGCCATCAAAAACCCGCTGATGTTTTGTGTAAACAGCTTCCTCAAACTATCCCAGCAGAGCTGACATTGGGCCAGTCTGGCAAGGAAAACTGTGCCGAGCCCTTCGCTCCATCAGTTTCTGGGAGAAGAGGGAAGGGAGGGCACAGATCCTGAGTGTGAGAGAGGATTAATTGCATGACTTTGATCTCCCGCAGATGATAAAAGCAGTTCACCCACTGCAGCGGGATAGAAGCCTGCTCTCAGATGAAAAAGGAGCTGAATGTATTGAAAAAGGCTCACGCAGCTCTCAGTTAGGTGTTACCTGTGGTGTAACTGCTATCTGGAAGTCCTCTACAGCTGGCTAGGAGAGTGGTGTTCAGAAAGAAATGGTTATGCTGAAACATTGAAATCCTTCTGGTTGCAAGAGATTCATAGGGTGTCTCTACTTGGCACCATGTAGTACACCTGGAGATGTCAGCTAACTCTGACCACTGCTGCCCCGAGTTGTAGCTACCTCCACTCTTGGAAGCTTTTAAGCCAGGTCACGGCATTGCTCTGCAATCAGCTTTCCCACATAGCCCAGATGACTATGCACAACTCAGCCCCATAGACAGCTTGCAAAAATGCTGATCTCTGTGGCCTTCAGAGGCAGTGTTTTAGAAGACCACTGCCTTTTTGATGGGATGTGGACCAGAAACAGCTCTCAGGACACCAGGCTAGCTCCCCTCACCTGCTGAGCTCCAGCTTGCACCCATTCACCCTGCAGGAAATTCAACTTTCTCTATGCAAAACTTTCACCCCAGTGTGAGTGCAGCCCTACAAAGCCATGCTCCAAGGCTGCTGTGTTTTATGGTAAATCAAGTGACACTGGCAAAATCTGAACATTTACCAATGAAACACCTCACCTCTTAACCAACCCTTTAATTCCCATCTTAGACAAAAAAAGCTTTCTCGGCTATGAGTCATCTCCTATCCCATCTCTCTTTACAGTCAGGTAATCTGCATGTGAAGAGTGATAAGTTTGTCAGTCCTGTAAGAAGCTCATGATCTGATCTTATCTCTTGGACAGCTGCTGGAGGTCTCTTCTTTAAACCCTGAGCTTGGAGGTTGTTTAAGGACCTGCTTCCAAGCCTGATGAGGATTCAGTTATCTGTTGTTTTACTTGCATGTCACCCAAAAGAATAAAGAATTACCTGCAAACATTGGCATAAACTGAGCAGTTTGTATCCTCATGCTTACAGTATCTAAAGAGAAGTCATCTGCTACTGCTGCCAAAGACTATCACAGCTTGTCTAAATTTCAGGGCTGTAGGCAGCTTATTGGGAACGCTGTGATATTTTAATTCTCAGATGAGGGCATGATAGTTGCTCCATTAAGTAGAACAAAAATATAATCTTTGGTCTCAGCCTGGTAATGCAGCATTGAAAGATAAACTGCTGGTGTTTCAGTTCCTGGTCATTTACATCAGTGCAGGGGTATAACTAAAAGAAGAGTTGTCCCAGGGCAGTGCAAAACAAATGACTTATGTTTGAATAAGAGAAAAGAGAAAGCACTGCAAGCATCTGAGTACTATAGTGCTACTAGACCACTAAGGCTTTTTCTGGATTTTTAGTTAGGACACGTTCTTTGTTTTTCAAATTCAATAAATGCATCTTTTATTTCACTACCTAGAGGAAATTATCACAAAAAGACACAGAAATATTTCAGTTCTTGACATGCCAGATTGCCAGTACTCCTTCTGCGGTCAATCCCAAATCCTATGACAGTAAAAGAGTTTGAGTACGCAGAACTGCTTATCTGTGCTGAAGCTGAACCTCTGTCACATTATTCAATGATAAACATTGAAGTTTCAAGAGGAAACCACAGAGGCTGCTGCTTTTAGTCACACAAATTGAGCAAAGGACAGGATATTCTGCATGTGTCAGGAGTTCTTCCAGCACTCAGATGAGAAGGGAGGCTTCTACATGCAGAGAAGACTGTGACTGAGACCTCTTCCCATCTATCCCACACTGCCATCAAAGACCAAATAAGTCATAGAATCATAGAATCATTAAGGTTGGAAAAGACCTCTAGGACCATCAAGTCCAGCCTTCAATCCAATACAATGTCTCCTAAACCATGCCCTGAAGTGCCACATCTACACGTCTTTTAAATACCTCCAGGGGTGGTCACTCCACCACCTCCCTGGGCAGCCTGTTCCAATGCCTGACCACTCTTTCAGTGAAGAAATTTTTCCTAATATCCAACCTAAACCTCCCCTGATGCAACTTGAAGCTGTTTCCTCTTGTTCTATCACGAGTAACTTGGGAGAAGAGACCAACACCAGCCTCACTACAACCCCCTTTTAGGCAGTTGTAGAAAGTGATAAGATCTCTCCTCAGCCTCCTCTTCTCCAGGCTAAACAACCCCAGCTCCCTCAACCTCTCCTCATAAGACCTGCTCTCCAGACCCTTCATCAGCTTCGTTGCCCTTCTTTGGACACGCTCCAGCAACTCAATATCATACTGGCACTGAAATAAACCAAAGCATGAGAGAGGCAGAGGTCAGTCTGGGTCTCTCCTAGGCAGGGCACTTCTGGTAGGTGCCCCTTGGCAGAAGGAGAAGAGGAGGAAGCTTGTTCTCATTCTGTGCACTAATAGGAATTAAGGTCCTGATTTACTGTTAAAATGGACACATCTACACCCAGAATAACCCTGCAGAATAGCCCTAGATAATTATTCAGGACACACTTGCACACTATTGCAAGTAACCTATTTATGGTCCTGGAGCTGGCTTGTTCTGCGTTTGATCCAGCATCTCAATACAGGGGTGGGTTGGCCAGTGGAGATGTACACAGCAAGGCTCCTTGACTTTTCCTCCTGAGGCCTTGTGAGGAGAAAGGAATGGCCGTGATAACTGTCCCTTGGCAGGGTTTGGTTCCTCCAGCGTCCCTGAACTACCAAAGAAGGGCTCTAAGCTCTTCCAGCTCTCAGTTCCCTAAAAAGGGTGGAGAAAAAAAAGAGGGAAAATAAATGCAAGGCTAATGAGAAGAGGGAATAAAACTGTTCAGTGAGATGAAAGCTTTCTGCCATCGGCAATGGAATCTCTCCAGCCCAGCCTGGCAGCTGGTGCAGAGCAGTGTTTGTGGGAGACAGAGAGATAGATAGATACATGGGCAGATAGTAGGGTTTGGGGGATTCTTTTGTTGGAAAGGTTTTTAACTTGCTTTGTGCAGGGTTTGCAGTCCCTGGAGTGATGGGGGCTCCAGTCTAGACAGGATCAGGAGGAATTGGGAGTCTGGCAGGAAGAGTCAGGACAAAGCCATTCATCCTGCTGAAAGGCGGTTTGGAGAACCCTTTTACTTTGGACTATTAATCTCCAGCTGTTATCTAGTGCTTGTTCTTCTGATCCTTCTCCTGCTGTGTCAGTGTCCACAGGCTTCCCCAGGATGCCTGCGGTTCCCAGCATCCTCTCCGCAAGGAAGGACATCCAGACACAGCCTGTTCTTTAAACCTGAGGGATGGTTGCAGTGCTGCTCCCCGAGCCAACATACCACAGGCTCCAGCTGAGCATGGAGTAGCGCAAAGCAGGGTCAGAACAAGAGGAGAGGTGGTAGGAAGAGGAGAGAAGAGAAGGTGAAATGGAAGCAACAGTGAGACAACAGAAAAAGGATTTCAGGAGAACCACCTCTTCCCTTCTCAGGCTCTTGTCAAAGCTCCAATACCTGCAAACCTGATTCGGGCTATTTTAACTATCTTAGATTTTCTTCCCTGCAGGGAGGGCAGGGGGCCAGTAACCTCCACCCCAGCCCTGCTCTTGCCAGCAGAAGTTATTATTATTTTTTGCTCCCTGACAACAATACACTGTTAATTCTGCTGCTCCTGTTCCAACACGACCAGCTTTCCTTTCTCCCCTTTCCAGGCAGCATGCAGGAGAGTTACAGACAATCCTTTCCCATTGCTGCATGTAGATAGGCTGCAAGAACAGAGCTTGTTCCTGTCTGTATGCGAGCAAGAGAAGGGATAATTTCTGGACCTTCAGGTGAACACAGAACTTGGCTAATTGACCAAGTGCAATTAGGACCTTTGACAGTTTTGTTCAGTCTCTAGGATTCATCAGAAACCTTCAGGGCCACATACAAAAACACAAATAAAGGGCACCCACTCAATCACAAGTCCCACGGGATGGGCTAGCTGGTCCTTCCCAGAGGCGCAGGGACTGCACTGATAACTCGCACATGTGCACATGCACACACAAAACACTCTCATTAAAACTAAACATTCACTTCCCAGGTCCTTGTAGGTGGCAGCAGAAAGAACCTAGGAACTGTTTCCCTAGGCCATGAAAGCTGATGGCAGTTTCCCTTTAATAACAGTTTTCACTTCCATTTTAGCCCTCTGGCTTCACAGGGTGTATAACCAAGGAGCAACAAATAAAAATATGCATTAATTCCAGCTGGCTTCTCTCAAGCCCCACGTCTGAGCCCATCTCCCTGTCTCTGGGTGCTCAGCTGCCGTGTGAACACTGCTGGCAGTTTGTGCATCTTGGCAGCTGCACAGCACCGTGGCTCCGTACGGGAATTAGAGTGATTAACCGTTAACCACAAAGGCTTTCTGATCTCAAGGCATGGAGAGGGGAACTGGGAGACATGATTGGGCACAGGGTAAGGGACAGCAGGAGTTTGCCTGGGGTTAGGAGAAGCCAACCCTTTGACTTGTGGCTGAACAGATATGAAGCTAAATCCCAAAATGCCATCTGGTAAGACTCCCAGCTGGGATATGGTACAGGTCTGTGAAAGAGAGTGGAGTCAGCTCTTCCTAGCCAGGTGATCTGAGCATCTTCAGTGGTACAGATGTTCAAGATAGTCATTTAGGTCCAGTTGATTTGCTTTCACTGCAGTCCTTCTTCTCCAGCTCTAGAAAGCTCAGCTACATTGCTGTTTTCTTTCATTTTTATCGTTAGGTCATGAAAGAATTTCAGGGTGTGGCCAGGCAAATCCAAATAATCACTTCAGATTAAGTGTTTAAGTTACCTTCCATCAGCTGGCATGCAGTAACCAAGTGCAAACAAGGTATTGGTATGTTGCAACTGAATTTTGCAATCTGACAGACTAAAAATACCCCCAGTATGCACACAGGTATTGGGTGGCTGTATTGTCAACGTCTAGTTCTGTGTCCTATGGGCTCGTTATGCCAAAATTAGGAACCGTTCCCTGAGGTAGCTGGAGTTTTAGGCTTTGCTCCCCTGTCCTAGCCAACCTATTGGCAATGTGGACAGGAGCATCAGTGAACAGCTGATGCAATTCCTTCTTTAGGCCCCCATTAAGACAGCATTTCCATGCATATCAAGAGTTTTGCTGCTATTGGAGCCCTACAGCCTCCCATGAGCCTGGGAGAGGTTCAAAAGCTCCTCAGTCACTGTGCTCTCAAGGCCACTGCTGAGTCCCCTTCACCTGCTGAGATGTCAAAATGAAGATTAGGGAGAAGAAAAAAAAACCCACGACATACATGCAAACAGTCTTTCAAATCATCTTGTCGTAATACATTAAGGAGTGTTGATTTATGATTGTAAAGGCATCAAATAAATGTTTAGTGCAGCAGCTGGTGCCAAATATGAATAATCCCAGAGAACAAGTGGAAACAGCTAACAATAGTTTTGTTCTAAGCAGCTGCTCCTTGCTCCCTCATTCAGCTGCCTCGTGTTTCCTGCAGCCATTTGAAATTTTCTCCTGCCTATCGTGCTCGAACACCAATACACCAAGTATTACAACTGAAAGCAATACTATTAGTGATAACTTTTTGCTTTGGACCAAAAATGAGAGTTGAGATGGGTTCAAGCAACTCTCACTTACAAGTCTTTCAGGATGCACAAGTGCACGAGCTCACGCCACCGCACACTGCTTCCCATGGAAAGCATTTCCCAGAGAAGCATTAGCCTGTATCACTGCTTGCGGTGGTCAGGAAAATTCACCCTGCCTTTTGTCTGTGAGAGGACACAGGACTTCTTTTCATGAGGAATAAGCACCATGATAACAGACACTGCTGGGAGCAGGAGATGGGGGGAATGGGCAAAACCACTCACAGGTGTCAGACTTGATGACTGTCAGAAAATCATGCATTATATATATAATTTCCATCATCTGTGAAGCAGCTGTGAAAATGGTCTAGAGCTTCTTTCCCCCAAAGGTCAAGGCACTTGATAAGAACTATTATCAAACCAGACATGGAAATCCAGGCCCCAACTCCATCCTTTCCGCACTTGCATCTACTCGGCTTAGTCATTACCAGGCTGAAAAGAGGCAATTATGATGACTTTGTTTAAACTCCCAGTTATTATAGCCACAATTCCTCCCTCTTGCATCCAACCTGTTCCCTCCAGTTAAATTACTGCGTACTTTTTAGAAACCCCTCAAATCTTGTAATTGTTAGAGGATTCATCCTGTCTCTCAGCAAGGCTTAAAAAATATACCAATGTTATTATCTACTGTGTACCTTATTTTCAGCCTGAATGCATTTGTTCTAGCAGTAGAATAGAGGGTATTTCCCAAGACAGAAGATAAACTTTTGTCAAAACACTGTAAATTACAAAAAGCAAGCTTCAACACAGGGAAAATAGGAGTCAAGACTTCTTAAGAGGCCAAACTTGTGCCAGCACATGCAGAATGTTTTTACTTAGAGGCAAAGAAAAGTTTTGTTTTCACGGTCCTGCAGCCTTTCTCATCAAACGCCTTGACAGCCCCCAATGGATGTAGGCATCTGGCAGGGGTCCCCTCTCCTCCACGGTCTCTGTAATCAGAGGAGCAAGAGCAGCACCTCCACACAGGGATTCACACTGGAAGTGGACAACTTGCCCTCTGGGCGTATCTGTCTTCCTCCTCTGATCACAAAGGGAACCTGAAACAGGACGGGCTGGCAGGCTGATGTGGGGCATGCAGGGATTTGATCAGCCCTGGCTTTCCTCGGACGCTGTCTTGGAGCTCAAAGAGTTTCTTTCTTGGCAGGTCTGATTTCTACAACTTCACGGCAGCTGGATCGAGAATACAAGGCTGAACATATCCTAGAGGTGGGTAATGATGATTGTAATTAGCTTTATTTACCTACAAGTGTATTAAGTCCTCAAAGAGCTTTCCTTGCAAGTTGGAGCACAGAGAAAGAATCTCATCCCATCAGCTCCCAACTGCTGGGAATCTTAATTAAATGGTGTGTGTTGCCCTAACAGACAGCTGCAACAGTACTGCGGGGTTTATTTCCTTACTGAAGACTGGAGCAAAAGACCCATTCTGGAAGCTGTGGGAATGCAGGAAGAGGACTGGAATTGTCCTCTAGCAGGATGGATAATAAATTATGGGGGAAGGAGCAAGCCAGCGAAATCCACTCTCGTTTATCTCATTGCATCAGACATTGCTGTGTAGCTTTGTGTTACTGGCCCCCGTCCTTAGCTGCTCCGAGCTATGCCTGTTTACATTAGAGTGATCTTGAGGTGTTTCAGTCTATCAGGGTGCTTGAGGAGAATACGTTTCTCTCTGCAATGCAACATGCTGGGAGCGTGCACAGGCACAGTGCAGTGAGGTTGAGTGATAACTTGCCACACCATTGCAATACATACATTTTCAGTTGTGAGACCCCTAATGACTAATCTGACCCACTGGCCAGAGTAACTGCAAGCAGGAGCCCTGCAGATGCCTCTTCCTGTGCACTGTGCCAGCTACAGCCACCAGATTTTACCCTGCAGAGAGGAGCGATGCCTCTGAGAATGTTGAGATACAAATGCAGATCCACACAAAAAACCTAGTTTAGTCACTGCCTATCAGGATGAAGGCTGGCGTCTCAAGTCCTTTGTCCCAGCAAAGAGCTCTGTCACCTACTTCCTTTGCTTGCTGGCAGGTGGCTGTTAATGACAACGGAGAGCCAGCCCTGAAGTCCACCAGCAGAGTCGTGATACAAGTCCTGGATGCCAATGACAATCCTCCCAGTTTCCCCCACAAGCTCTTCATGGTGCAGCTCCCCGAGAGAGATGCCTCAGAGACGCTGCTGCCAGTCTACAGGCTGATCGCTTCAGACCGTGACCAGGGCCAGAACAGCCAGATCACCTACACCATTGAGGAGGAGGAGGAAGGGATATTCACCATCAACCCCACAACCGGCATGGTGTTCTCCAGGAAAGCTTTTCCTGCCTCTGAATACAACATACTTACGGTGAGTGGAGAGGGAAACAGAGAGCGGCAATGGGAAGAGATGGGTGGAGAGGGAAAGAGAAGAAAGGCTGCAGAAACAGAAAATATACACGGAAAGAGATGGAAAAAATGCATCAGCGGGAGGAGAGCTTGAATGAGACATACTTGGGTTATCAGGAGAGAATCTGGGAGGAAATGATTGGAAATGCAGAAGGTAACCTATTAAAAATGGAGGATAAATTTAAAGTTAACTGTCCAACCCATTCGCAGAGATGAATCCCATATGGATGTGGATCCAAACCTGAGCAGTCTTTGGGTTTCAGCGGTGTGTCCATTTGGCAGTCTAATCAGGCCACGGGGCTCAGATATAGGTTTAAAGCTCTCCCACACTCTGTGGGTCCTTGCAATGAGGCTTGTGATCCAGGTCTCAGATGTGGATTGAGCTTGGCAGATTTGCTTGATGGCCAAGAGGAATTTGGGTTGCATGGCTTTATGTTGGAAGCAGCCAGAGCACAGGCCACTGGGTCAAGATTTTTTTGAGGGATTTTGGGTACACTGGGACTTGAAACTCCTGGTGGGTGGGAGAAGCAGCTTCCCATGGGCTTCCATGGGCTAAACCAGCCATCTCCCTGACTGCATGTGCATTTCCCGGCAGGTCAAGGCAACAGACGGCGGCAGCCCACCACTTTCCTCCCACGTGCGGCTTCACATCAGCTGGGTCACCCGGCCCAGCCCTTCCTCAGAGCCACTAGCTTTCGATGAACCACATTTTAACTTTGCTGTGATGGAAACAGATCCTGTAAACCATATGGTGGGAGTGATCAGCACTGAAATGGGCCCCAGCCAAGTGTGGTTTAATATCACAGGTGAGACACAGAAATTAAACCCAGGCAGTGGTGTCTGGGAGCATTTGCCCCAGCTCCCTTGGCTTTCAGCACTCGCATGCCTGAGCTAATGAAGTTGTTTGCTTTAGTTGTAGGTGAGCTACAGGGAAAGCTTTCTCACAGACACCAAACGCATAAACAGCCATAGACAAAGCTGCCCGTCCAAGGACTCCGGTGCCAAGTGCAATTATCTAACACAATTTTTTAATGACATTCTGGGACTTGCCAGTGTTTGAGGTGTTCTCCGATGTCGCTTGAAAGGCAGGGCATGCCAGTCCCAGCTCCTCCTGGGAATAGAGTGACACTGTTGGTTGTGGTAAAACAGCCTGTGAGGATCCAGGTGTCTGGCTGGGCTTGCAGACACCCCCCACCTCTCCCTCCCTAGTGAGCCCATAGTCTCAACAGTGAGACAAGAGGGAAGGATGCCTCAAAGTGCTGTTCTGACCTAGCTCGTGGGGCTCTCCTTTCCACCTCACAGTATCCCAGGTATGACTTACACATGAAACATGAAGAAGCTCTAGGGCTTCCTCTAAGACACACGATGCTAGGGCACAGGGGACATGGGCTGCCACCCCAGGGGACTCGTCAGGCAGCACATGTGCAGAACTGGTCCTATGAACGAAGGCCAATTGTGCTCATGTAATTTGGTGTTTTGAAGTGGTGCCCCAATATGTCTTGCACAGCCTTTCCCTGACACTACCTGCAGGGCTTGCCATCGTCAGACAAAGCCATAATTGGGTGAGTGAATAGTTTTTCCCGTTACTATGTTAGGGCAGGGATAATAGTGTATAAATACAATTAAGCAACAAGAGATACAACACTACAAAGAGTAGACAATATCACTGCAAGGCTTAACTGGCATTAATAGTGTCTGCTTGGGTTTGCAGAATTAACAGTATAGTCCTCTGAATGTTATCCCATCGTTTCCCTGCTGAGTGCTTACCTGTATGCTCAGCCTCATCTTTGTCAGCTCCTAGTGCACCAAGTGCTTCTCAGGGCTCTCCTGGTTTCTGTACTGTTGAAGAGGACAGGATTTCATTTTCCCAGCTAGGAAAGCAAGGCATCACGGTAGCTAGCGACCAAGCAGGTGATGCAGAGGTCCAGGAGCCTTCAGGCTCAGGGAGAGGCATCCATGGCTCTCTCTTTTTCTCTCTCTGCTTCCTTCTGTCTCCTTCCCAGCAGGGAAATGGTGGTCCAGATGGCTGGCAACCACTGCCTTTCTTCCGCAAGGGAAGATGTGTAATTTAACAACCAGTCAAGATTTTCCCAGCTGGTAAGAGAATAAAGCAGAATCCAGAGCATCCAGTAGCCAGGAAGGGAGAAGTTGAGACCTGGGATAAATTGAAGAAAACTTCTTCTACCTCTCCTTATCTCAGAACAGCATAGTGGTGTTTCACATGCAATAGAGAATAGGCCACCAGCAAGTGAGGCATGAGAAAGGAGCTACCATGCCAGGGCTGAACAACAATAGCATGAGAGACAGCCTTCTGCTGCTGAGATGCTCAGACCTGCAGTTCCCTGCACTAAGCAGCCATCTGGGTTGGAGGCAACAGGCTCTGCTCACCCTGGAAGTACCGTCTGCCTCCCCAACTGCTCAAGTATTGGGCTTCTTCAGGTACCACACAGGCTCTCAACTGTGGCAATGAAGACCACCATTGATATGCCCACAGTGTGACCTTGAATTGGAAGCCAGCAAGAGCATTGTTTAGCTCTGCAGGTCCCTGATCCATGCTAAGCCCATGATGCTGCACAGCTGGAGACCTTGTGCAAATAAATCAGTGCTCAAATGTGCCTGTTGCAAATTTAGCCAGAACATCATATGCATTCGTGCACCCATTCCCCTCCTCCCCTCCTCCTCTTCCTTTTCTCTAATTCCCCTCATGGTCCCTTTCATACTCATTTGTCACCATCTGTGACTACCTCTTTGTCCAGCTGCTCCATGTCCTCCCTGTCCCCTGTGTCCACCTAGCACATTTTGTATTGAGTTTCCAGATTTAGGGAAACCTCACCTATGGCACCATCCCCCATCTGGCTGTGGCCAAAAAGGTACAGTTAGAGTGAATGCCTACACATCCCCATTCAAGGTATATTTCCTGGCATGCCTCATATCTATGTCTGGGCATGAGCTCCTTGTGTGGTTTGTGTATGGTGTCTGAAGGGGAAATCCTCATCCCGAGGCAGCTCCTGGAGTCCCTTCCCCTGCCGAGGCTGCTGGCACCTGCAGTTTGCTCCAGACAGAAATCTATCTGTAACTGCTACACCATTTCCTTTTCTCATCTCTCCCTTATCCCAGGTGGTGATGATGACATGGATTTTGACATTGAAAAGAGCACAGGCAGCATGGTCATTGCAAGACCCCTCGATGCAAGGAAGAAGTCAAGTTATAACCTGACAATAGAGGTCACTGATGGATCCACTACCATCAAAACCCAGGTAATGTTTTTTTCTTTAGTAGAGACCCCACCTAGCGTGAGTATATGCCAAAGGGAATCTTTCTTCTGACTCCACTGAGCTCTGGATCAGGTGCTAGGCACAAGAATCTCCTTACACTGTGATCTTACATCACACAGTGGCCCAGGTCTTTCCTAAGTACCAAGCTAAGATTTTTTTTTTATGTTGTTGGAAACACAAATGATCTAGGAAAGCCCAGGCATTTCCTGTTGATCGCAGCCAGCACACAAGGACACATCTACACCTCCAGCCAAGGTGGGGTGGCATTTCACACTCTCAGACCCCAAATTGCTCTCAGCTGCTCAGGCTGAACTACGACATGGCTGGGACAACATGCTAAGACATAAGGGAAATACGTACGCAGTTAGATCAGGCTTGGGTCCATGGTACCATGTCAAGGCGTATTCCTGGGACTTGCTAGCCTATGTAAAGCCAGCACAGACACATCTGCAAGAGGTGAAGTGAGGCCCTGCCCTGTGCTGCTCCAAGTGCATGGAACATTGATAACATATCAGCATTGAGGTCCATGGGGCTGAGTGGGGCAACTGCAGAAATGCTCTGTCCTCTGAGCTGCCACATGAAAAGCAAGGCACTGGTGAAAGCAGGCACGCTGCTCTCAGGCAGGTCTCTGAGCCCCAGTTAAAATGGTTGCTGAGATTTGCCCAGCTTTACCTACCCTCAGGAGGGGTATTCAAGGCTTGATCTTTCACCAACATTTTTCTCCACACATAAGAATTATCCAAAAATCCAACCCTCACTGCACAGGAAGACCTAGAACGTGAGTCACCCATCAGTGATGCTAATCATGGGAAATTTACTGCGGAGGTTTGTGGGGATGATGAGTGAGGAACATGGACAGCTATCTATCTCAACTCTCTTCAAGTATTGTTCCAAATAAGCAAACAAAGCTCCACCTTCCCTGCCACCTTGCATCTCATCCCTATGTTTATTTTGGCACTCAAGGCCGCTAGCAGATGTCAAAAAACCTGCTTGTGCAAAACACGCATGGCATGTTCAGGTTTGCTAAAGGAAGCAAATTATTACACTTGGTTGGGACTTCCTAAGATGCAGTCAACACTTCAGTAGGGGGGGTCAGGGAAGTCATTGTAGAAGACCAAACTAGGTGATTTTGAAGGCAGGATTCAGGCAGGCCATTGACAGGAGTTTGCTGTTAAATGCAGAGGGAAAGATTGGGCTAAAAAATTTGGACCGCAAACTTTGCTTCTGCATACATTCTCCACATGTGCTACCCTTGAGATAGCCCAGCCCCTCCATTCCTTTACCAAACCTCCACTCTCTGTCAGCATTCTGGCATGTAGTCAATGAGTGCTGGTGTGGAGGCACCAGCCAGCACAGCTGGCACCACAGCTGAGCAACTGCTGCTTTTCACAGCAGGTTGTGACAGTTTCCCCATGTGCCAAGTTGCAGGCTCATTCAGTCTGAATGGCTTGCCAGATCAGAGAGATTAAAAAAAATGAAAGGAAGCATACTGAAAATCACTAAGGGAAGGTACAGCAGGAGTTCCTTGGGGAGAAGGACAAAAGGGCTCCCCGTCACCCTGGATGGCAAATCCCCAAGAGTTGGAGAGCTGTGATGGTTACAAGGCTCAGAGCATTGCTACACCCAAGAGGGGTTGGTAGCTGAGATTTTACATGGCTGCATAAGTCAGTCACTGTGCTGTCTCCCCTACAGGCATTTATCCACGTGATTGACATCAACCAGCACCGTCCCCAATTCCTGGAGAGCCATTACGAGGTGAGGATTCCTGAAGATACCCCCTCAGGGAGGGAAATCCTTCAAGTCAGTGCAACAGACAAGGACAAAGGCAAGGGGCTCATCTACACCATCCATGGCAGCGTGGATCCCAAAAGCACAAGACTTTTCCAGCTGGATCCAAGCAGTGGGGTCCTCACAACAGCAGAAGGCTTCAGTTCCCAGCCCATGCCACAACACACCCTAACAGTGATGGTGAGTCCCAGCCAAACCCTGCTGAGTCCATCAGCTTCTTCAGAATATATGGGTTTCTGGCGAAATTCAGACTGTTCTAGTCTTTGAGGGAGGATTTGTGTAGAACAACAGGGAAGAGGAAAGCAGGGTGTTAATCTTTACTATATAACCATCCTGGATAAATCTAACACTCTGCTTTCCTTTAACTGTGTGCTGAGCCCATCATCTGCTATTTTCATTGGAGGGCCATTGTATTCTTGTACAAGAAAGTACAGTGGATAATTGTAGATGTTTGGTTTCAAGTCCAAGGCTGAGTTTTGGTGCTGAAACTTACAGGTTCATTCTCACCCAAGGGGTTGATACCACTGAATAACACCATCCTCTCTAAGAGTCCTGATGAGCTACTTGGAAGCCTGGTGCAGTAAAGGCTGCCTACTCCGTGATGTGACCATGCCTGCTCTTTCTCTGTCATTCAGGTACGAGACCAGGAGGTCCCCATCAAGAGAAACTTTGTTCGGGTCATGATCCATGTGGAGAGCTGCAACCTTCACCCTCCACAGTTCAGCAGCATCCATTATGAAGCTGAAGTGCTGGACTCCGCAGTGGCGGGCACAGAGATTATACAAGTCAGAGCCCTTGATGAGGACCAAGGAGCCAATGCTGAAATCCACTACTCCCTTCAGGCAGGTGAGAGTCATGCAACAAGAGAGTTTAGGCTATGAACATGACTGCATTTTCATGCTCTAGCTAATGGCCAGAGAGTTGATCAGCTTTCTCTAGATGTTGCAAAAAGCAGCAAATAGCTGCATATTCCTAAAACATTTTTCTCCTATCCAGGGAAAATCTAGAGCAAGCAGGTAATTTCCATATTACAGAAATTTCCATATTATGGAAAAAGCATCCTTCCTTAGGAAGAGGGCTCAATGTTAAGTCACTGGTCTAAGAAAAAATGTGACTGGATGAGTTAGAACAGCTTATAATCCTCTCTTCCCATCCATGGGAACCGAGGGAGATATCCTTGTCCAGTTGTGAGGCAAAAGTACTCCCATTCCCACAGCAGTTATCACCACTTCCACCAGATCCACCAAGAAACATATCCTTAAGGAAAGGTGAGCACCTTCTCAGCATTAGCTGATGGTCTTTTGGGTCATACAAGCTCAGTGGGCAAGTATTTTATTATTCACACTAGAGGTTAAAACTTAAATATTTATGGCTGTGCCACACTGCCTGTTTAGCAGGTAAACTCTTTGCAGGAGACAAGTCATCCCTTGCTCCATCTTTCTCATTGCAATGTAGATCAAGGACTGAGGAAAATAATTGCTCCTGAAGTATTGGTAATTATAAGCGTGACAGGGCTTGAACAAACTAGTACAGTCTGTGCTACCATGTTCTGCACACGAGGCAAAAGCTTTGAGCACATGCTCTACCACCACTAAACATGCTCAGATTAGAAGGGTATTTATCTCTAATTTACATTTTGATTGATTTAAAAGTTAGCTCATCGATCTCAATGGATTCATTGTGCTTAGAATGAAAATTATTTAGAAATTAATGAAGATTGTTGTCTCCCAGTGAAAAAAACAGATGTTAAATAGGTCTGAAATCAGGAGCATCTATTGAAAAGAGGCTCAGAAAACCAAAACCAATAGAGTGTCTGCATTCTTCACTTTGTAATTTCTCTTTTTGCAGGTAATGGGGAAGGTTTCTTCAGCATCGACCCATATTCTGGAATTATTACCGTTGCCCAGAAACTGAACCCATCCAGGCAGGAGCGTTTTACTCTTATTGTAAAGGCAGAAGACCAGGGGTTCCCCCAGCTTAAAGATTCTGCTACAGTGCACATCCGCATTAGACCTTCTGATCGAACTCCTCCAAAATTTCCAGAGGCAGAATACATCACAGAGATCAGTGAATCCACTGCTGTTGGCTCTCCTCTGATCCAGGTTTCAGCCACAAGCTTGTCACCAGTCAGCTATGAAATAAAAGATGGAAATGGAGATGGAGTGTTCTCCATGAACTATCAGTCAGGCCTTATTTCCACTCAGAAGAGCTTAGATTTTGAGCAAGTGTCTTTTTATCAGTTGAAAGTCCGTGGCACCAACATGGCTGGAGCATTTATGGACACAATGGTACTTATCTATGTCATAGATGAGAATGACAACATGCCCATCTTCATTAAGCCTTCCTTCGTTGGCTGGATCATGGAGAATGCTCCATCACAAAGCATGGTTCTGGATGAAAGCAATGCTCCCCTCGTGACCCATGCAACAGATGCTGATCAAGACTCCAATGCTCTTCTGGTCTATGAGATTTTGGAACCGGAGGCACTGAAATATTTTTCAGTAGATCCCAGCACAGGGACTCTGACCAGTCGTGCTGATATAGATTATGAGCTCACCTCAGTCTTCCACTTCAGTGTACATGTGCATGACAGTGGAATTCCCAGCTTATTTGCATCCAAGCCAGCTAAGGTCACAATCCATGTTAAAGATGTGAATGATTCACCCCCAGTCTTTTTCAAAGACATTTATGAGCTTTCTGTCTTGTTACCTGCCCACCCAGGGATGGAGCTTTTGTCAGTGCAGGCAAAAGATGCAGATTCAGAGGTGACCTACAGCATCGTGGAAGGGAACTTTGATAATGCTTTCTATATTCATCCACTCACAGGTCTCATCTCCATTCTTAATGCTACTGGCCTGGGAAGCTACCGCGAGCTCACAGTCAGAGCCGGTGATGGCTTATATAAGAGTACTGCTCTGGTTAAGCTAAATTTAACTCAAGGCCAAGGTACCGGCTTAAAATTTGATCAAGATGTATATACTACGACTGTGATGGAGAATTCTACAGATGAGAAGACTCTCACAATTCTTGGGGTCAAGGGATATCAGCTAAATGAACCACTTTTCTATTCGCTTTTGAATGGAAAGGAAAGATTCAAAATTATGCAGGCATCTGGAGTACTCCAGACCAAGGGCGTGAAATTTGACCGTGAAGCACAAGACATGCATGAGATAGCTGTGGAAGTGAAGGACAACAGGAAACCACCAAGGGTGTCCCAAGCCACAGTCAAGGTTTATGTCGAGGACGTCAATGACAATCCACCGCAGTTTGAGAACGTGCCGTATTACACCTCAGTGCAAGACGGCACAGAGCCAGGTGATGTACTTTTTCAGGTGTCAGCAACAGACAAAGACACAGGGGATAATGGAGCTATTACCTACTCATTTGCAGAGGACTACAAATATTTTTGGATTGACCCCTACCTAGGAGACATCTCACTCAAGAAACCGCTTGATTATCAAGCTTTAAATAAATACAACCTCCGAGTCATTGCTAAGGACAAAGGTGAGCCTCCCCTCGGTGCTGAAGAGGAGGTTGTGATCAGTGTGAGAAACAAATCCAACCCTCTGTTCCAAAGTTTGTACTACAGAGTGAAGGTACCAGAAAACATCCCCCTGTACACATCTATCCTCCACATACAGGCTCGCAGCCCTGAAGGCTTGCGCCTCATCTACAACATTGTGGAAGAAGACTCCCTGAAACTGTTTAGCACTGACTTCAAAACTGGTGTCCTTACTGTCACAGGTCAGCTGGACTACGAGCTAGAGACAAAACATACATTCACTGTTAGAGCCACAGACACAGCGCTAGGATCCTTTTCAGAAGCTAGAGTAGAGGTGGAGGTAGAGGACATCAATGACAACCCCCCTGTATTTTCTCAGATGATCTACACAGCATCTGTCTCAGAGAGTTTGCCAGCACAGACCCCTGTCGTCCAGCTCTTTGCTTCTGATAAGGATTCAGGCAGAAACAAAGTGGTCTCCTATCAGATCTTGGATGATGGTTCAGCTGCTACCAAGTTCTTTAATATTGATGCCAGCACAGGGCAAATAACAACGTCTCAAGCACTTGATTATGAACAAAATCAGCAGTTTCGCCTGAAAGTAAGAGCTGCAGATCATGGGATACCTCCACTTAGCAGCGATGCCCTGGTAATTGTGGATGTGACAGACATCAATGACAATCCCCCTGAGTTCAGCCAGCTTCAGTATGAAGCCAAGGTAAGTGAAATGGCTACATGCGGGCACATCGTGATAAAAGTCCAGGCCCTAGATCCCGATAGCGGAGACACCACCCGACTGGAATACCTGATACTCTCAGGCAATGACAACAGACATTTCACTATCAACAGCACTTCTGGAATAATATCCATGTTCAACCGCTGCAAAAAGGACTTGGAGTCATCTTACAACCTCAGAGTTTCTGCTTCAGATGGAGTTTTCAAGAGCACTGTGCCTGTGTATATCAACACCACAAATGCCAACAAATACAGCCCCTCTTTTCGACAGAACGTGTACGAGGCAGAGCTGGCAGAAAATGCTGAGATAGGTACCAAAGTGATTGAGCTGCTAGCTATTGACCCAGATGGTGGCCCATATGGTACCATAGACTATACCATCATAAATAAGCTTGCCCATGAGAAGTTCTCCATAGACAATAAAGGCCGTATTGCCACACTGCAGAAACTGGACAGGGAAAATTCTACAGAGAGAGTCATTGCCATTAAAGTCATGGCCAAGGATGGGGGTGGGAAGGTGGCATTCTGCACCGTCAAAATAATCCTTACAGATGAGAATGACAACCCACCTCAGTTCAAAGCCTCTGAATACACACTGTCCATCCAGTCCAATGTAAGTAAAGGTTCCCCCGTCATCCAGGTACTGGCTTACGATGCTGATGAAGGTGCAAATGCAGATGTCATTTACTCCGTTGACTCTGTGGAAGACATGGCAGAAGACCTTGTTGAGATCAATGCTGCCACTGGGGTTGTTAAGGTCAAGGAGAGCCTTGTTGGTTTAGAAAACAGAGCCTTTAACTTCAAGGTGAAAGCTGAAGATGGCAGACCCCCTCACTGGACCTCCCTTGTCCCAGTGAATCTTCAGATTGTCCCCAGGGAGGTGACCTTGCCAAGGTTTTCTGAGCCCCTTTATACATTCTCTGCATCTGAGGATCTTCCAGAAGGATCAGAAATAGGGTCAGTCAAAGCTTTTGCAGAGGATCCCATCATATACAGCCTGGTGAAAGGAACTACTACAGAAAGTAACAAGGATGAGGTGTTCACACTGGATGAACAAACGGGGGCTTTGAAAATCAAAAAGGCCATGGATCATGAGACCACCAAATGGTACCAGGTTGATGTTATGGCTCACTGCTCACATCAGGAGACTGAGCTGGTCTCCCTGGTCTCTGTGAACATCCAGGTGCAGGACGTCAATGACAACAGACCTGTTTTTGAGGCAGATCCCTACAAAGCTTTTGTCATGGAAAACATGCCATCAGGAACCACAGTCATTCAAGTGACAGCTAACGACCAGGACACAGGAAGTGATGGACAGGTGACCTACAGTCTGGAAGCAGAATCTGGCAACCTCCGAGGACTCTTCACCATTGATGGTGAGAGCGGGTGGATCACCACACTAAAAGAGCTGGACTGTGAAGCTCAGGAGATCTATCGGTTTTATGTGGTGGCCACTGACCATGGCAGGAAAGTCCAGCTCTCTTCCCAAACCCTGGTGGAGGTCACCGTCTCTGATGAAAATGATAATGCCCCACAGTTCACCTCAGATTTCTATAAAGGATCGGTAATTGAGAACGCGGAGCCAGGGCAGGTTGTTGTCACGCTGAGTACCATCGATGCAGACATCTCTGAGCAGAACCGGCGGGTCACATGCTACATAACTGGTGAGTTTTCCCTGACTTTAAATCTTCAGTGGGCAAGAATAGAGTAGCATCTCAAAGTGAGGATTTGATACCTTGTCTTATAGCATATTAATACAGAAATAACATTATACTGACAGTCCTTTCAGAAGCAGGAGATAAAGTCCGAGCTCTGTCATGAGCTGGACTTTTCAGTTAAATAGGTCTGGGGTATCTAAAACTCTTTAGTAACTAACTGCAGTGGGTGGAATTATCATTATAATAACTATCCCACCACTGATTCGTCCACAGTAATTACACAGTACTGTAGATATATTTATTTACACTTTCTTAATAGAGCAATAATTAAGACAGTGTAATTGCAATATCTATTGGAAGGACAGAAGCAGAGGTACAGCAGGAGGGAAAGTTTTTCTCACATAGATACTGTGATCTGTATTTAAGATCTTTGACCCAACTTTTTTTCCTGCAAACAGTGCAGTCAGTTTACTCATCACACATACGTGCAGCTTGCCTGTATTTTTTAATAACTATATATATGCACACAGGATGCGTATAACTTTCTGGTATTAAATGTGTTTCCTATGAAGCTATGTTGACTTAACAAATAATCAGACCTCACAAAGCTGCAGTTAACGCCCTGGTGGATATTTGAGACTGGTGGATATTTGAGACTGTCGTGTCAATCTTAGTGAGGATTTTGGCCAACAAGAAATACTAAAGATGACTCTTGCATCCATGAAACATCAGTTGTGCCAAGTAAAACAAACTGCTGCTGTAAAACAACAAAAAAAAAGTTATACTGGAATGTTTATTGTGCATTTGCACAAGTAGAAGCTTGATTTTACTATACTTTTTGACCCCAAAGGGTCTTTCTCAGACCTGGAACAGATACTTCAAATTAAAATGTTTGTTCAAACTCAAATGAAGACCCTTCAGGGTCAAAACATTTAGCCAGATCATGCTGCAGCCTGTTATCTATTATTGTAACCATCCAAAACAGGGGAGGAATGCTGGTACTTTCAATTGGTTTATGGCATGCCTAGGTATTTGCAAGCCTTTGGGAGGAAAGATTAAATCCATTTATGTATTCACATTTCTGCCATCTTAAAGGTAGTAGTAACTTCCAACTACTTTAAACTTGAGAAAATGCACACTTATGTTAGTGGTGAATACCATATGTTCTCTCTGCTTTTGTACTTAGAAGTACAGGTCAAACTCTACCCATAAGCATATGAATACAACTGCGGTATAGCACTGCAGCAAAAGAAAGGAGGAGGTGAACACAGAACCTAGCTTCCCTTTGGTCACATGCACACTGATTTCAAACACACAGAAACTAAATCCAAGCATGGGCTGGAATCTCCCAGCATCAGAAGAAGGCTAGAAGAGGTCCCATCGTGCTTCCTTATTCACAACCTCATCACTGCAGCACAAATGAAAGCAGAAAGAGAATGAATTTAATTTACCCAGCCATGCAAGGCCCTTCAGAGTCTAACACGAACAAGCCCTGCAGCCAGCTCTCTTCATTGCCTCCCATTACCTAATGCACTCCCTCCTTCTGCCCAACGGCATGGGTTCAGCAGAGGACACCAGCTCCTTGCCAGAAGAGAGGGATTCTCCAGGGGCAGCATCCACCGCATGAGCAGCATGAATCTGGTGGACCGGAGAGCCTGCCTAGCCTGGATTTACCTGTCTCTCATTATTTCATTCTTACAGAATTGGAAAGTAGCCCCAGAAAGTGCAGCTATATATTAAACACATCTTTTAACACAAAGGTTAAAAGAAAATAAAATTACACATGGTACTGTAACTATAAGATACAACTAATGTCTGCGGGGTATTTGCAACTCTCAGATCCCTTTAGGAACATGCACCAAGAAAGACTGACATGCTTTAGGAAGGTGAGACAATGTGGTTTCCAGGCAATGAATATGCACATCTGAAGAACCTTACTGAGACATTTTTGCAACAAGGAGTTGTTTCCTCCTTCCAGCCCATTCATCTCTCCAGTGTAATATTCAGACAGTGAATAACAGAAACAGGCAGGGTATTTCTCAGCTGTGCAGTGGTGTAGACCAAATGCTCCCCACCTGGCTGACACACCACCAATGTCCTCTCTGGATCACCACTGCAAGTCCTTCGGCTCTCCTAAGGGACTGACAGTGAACATATCTATATCCCTTTCCCTTATCACTTTTGATTTTCAGCACTCGGTAAATGCCTTTTTTCCTTGCCTCCTCCCCAATTCTAGAAGGAGACGTACTAGGACAGTTCACAGTTAACCAAATCGAGGGAGAATGGACTATTTCTTCCAAGAAACCGCTGGACAGAGAAGATACAGAGAAATATCTCCTCAAGGTTATGGCCTCCGATGGGAAATTTCAGGCTACCACTGAAGTGGAAATTTTTGTTCTGGATATCAACGACAACAGCCCCGAGTGCGGCCAGGTAAGACATCTGTTCTGGGACACTGGGGGCACAAGGGGAGCAGCTGGGAAGGAGAAAACACAATAGCAAGGAAGAAAGAACAGAAAGAGCACATTAAGAGGGTTTGGCTTGTCATAATTCTTCTCACACGATCCTGTTGCTTTGATTATGCTTAGCAATTTTAATTAAGCTGCATGTCAAGCAAGAACATTAAATCTAGCCTCCAAGCATGTTTGCCAGCAGTGAGTGCCTAAGCATTATGAAGGATAATTTCTGGAGATAAACAATGCCAGGAAGCCTCCTGGGTAGGGCCATGTAAATTACCAAGTTTTATATCCTGCTAAGCTGAGAGATTCCCATCAGGAGGTTTGTTATTGTAGAGAGCTGATCGCTGGTATGGATGTTACCCATGGTGAGAAAGAACAGAAGTGGTTGCTGCCCAAAAGAGATTCAAAGGCTTGTGTGAAATGAGTTCACTGGTCCCAGTCCACACCATGGCAGCTGGCAATGTGAGGCACATTGTGTTCCCCTATAAACCACATGGTTTATCCTTCTCTACAAAGCTTCTGCTAGTCCATCCCTTCCCATATGAGGTGAATGTATTTTTGGAGGTGGCTCAGATGACAATGACACCTTCTGTCCTTGCCAGATATTCTACACTGGGAGGGTCTCTGAAGATGCTCTGCCAGGTCTTTTCATTTTGAAAATATCAGCAACAGACCCTGACATTGGCAGCAATGCCCAGATAACATACAGCCTCCACGGCCCTGGTGCAGAGGAGTTCCGTCTGGGCCCACATACAGGTGAGAGCTGGGCAATGGGATGCTTTTATCCTCTTCCTCACCCGCTCCTGAGAAATGCCAGCTTCCAGCATGGCTCAGCACTTATCTCCTCTTGAGCAAACAAAAGGACTGTTCATTCCAGCTCCCCCAAGGTTGGAGGGGATGGCAAACAGGCTGGTTTATTGCAATACAGCATAGAGGAGAGTGAGCTCTGTGTCTTCCTGCTAGCTTTCTTTACAAAAGCTGGCATTAGCGTTGTTAAAATGAAGGGTAGACACTATTGCTAACAGCTGGGTCTCAATGAGGAGAGATCAGCAAGTATTACAGTGCTGGTTTGAGTCAAACACACAAGTTCTAAACTCTAAAAAACATCTTATTGGGTCTTGGGCAGTATATTTGCCCAAAGGTTTCCTCTTTTCCAGAAACACGTGACGATCATTCTAGAGATTGCTTGGGGTTCATTACATTGCAGAAAGCTTAATGCAGCTGCGTTTATAAAGGTGTTTAGAAGTACAATTTGTTTACGAGCACTCTTATCCCATGACGGCATCCCTCACATGAAGTTCAGCCTGACTTGCAGGACTTCCCATGCCAAGCCCTGCCAGGGCACTGGCTGGCAGTGATCCAAGAATAGCCCCGAGCGATGTGGTGTGGACACATCACCACTATTAGCTGGATTACAAACGGTGTTCAAACCCAGTCTGTTGTCTCCCACGGTTCATCCAGGAAGGCAGAGTGCTTGAACTTCTCTGAGCTCTCTTAGGCTGCAGCTGCAAAAGGCAAAATGCAAAAGACATCTCCTGTTCTTTCCAACAGGGGAACTGACCACATCTGCACCTCTCGACCGTGAACAGAAACCTACATACCATCTTGTTGCCAAAGCAACTGATGGCGGAGGCCGCTCCTGCCAGGCAGATGTAACGCTGATCGTAGAGGACACAAACGACAATGCACCGAGATTCTTCCCCAGTCACTGCGCCGTGGCTGTTTTTGACAACACCACAACAAAGACACCAATTGCTGTGGTTGCTGCCAGGGACCTTGATGAAGGTGAGTCAGAATGGGATTTACTTTTTAGTAGAGTTCATCTTTCATCCTGAATAGAAACCTTTGAAACCTAGAGAAGGGCTGCATCAATGGGTATAGATGATTGAATCTTGGCGAAGATGTGCCTGGATCTCATTGCTGACATGTTCTTGACTAGTAGGCTGGCATCAGCATTTTTGTTACCCTGTAGGAAGTACAATATCTGCAGAAACATGCAAAGACAGACTTCTCAGTAACTGTAACCATGATGCACAGCGCAAGCTGACACACAATTTGTCTGGGATCCAAACTGGACAGAAATTTTACCAAAGATGGAGATCAAGAATGAGCATAATAAGGAAAAAAGGAGCTTTAGATCTGGGTGGGGTAGATGATATGGATGGAGAGGTCCTTCCGAAGATGCAAAGATTCTCAGAAACACAGGTAAGGCTCCTAAGAAAGGAGTTTTTAATAAACCTCTCCAGCAAAGACTGAATTTATAATGACAGATAAGCAAGACCATATTTATCTGCTTCAGAAACAGATATGAAAGGAAACAAAGTTTAAAACCAAGGGAAATAAAAATGGGAAGTACTAGTAAATACAGACAGGTAATGCTGATGAACGACGGTGAGGATGACTAGATGTCTGAACCTGCAGATGGACAGGGGCACACTTCATATTCAGACAGCCTCCATTTTACCTAGAAATTTAAGGTCATTTAGGTACATATAGTCCTAATGGATTTTAAAAAATTATTATTAAAACTGCAGCATTCCTACCCATGAATTAAACGCAGCCTGTCCCTTATCCTTCCAGGTCTCAATGCTGAGGTGGTCTATTCTCTCTCTGACTCTGCCAATGGACACTTTTCAATTGAGGAAACCACAGGGGTGATCCGTCTGGAAAAGCCTCTGAAGGATTCGCAGCACTCGGCGTTTGAGCTGACAGTCTGGGCTACTGACCGGGGCACCCCGGAGCCCCTTTCTGCTCTTGGCACTGTCACTGTCTCTGTTGTGGATCTAAATGAATATCTGCCTGTTTTCCTGGCCCCTGAATACGTGGCCGTGGTAAAAGAAGATGTGGCTGTGGGTACAGAGGTCCTCAATTTGTCAGCATTGACAAGGGACAATGCGGAAAACACAGAGATCAAGTATGAAATAGTGAATGGCAACGACCATGGGAAATTTCAGCTCAACTCAAACACAGGTAAGATGGTCTCGTGCCCAAGCAGGTCCAGGTAGACCCAACATCAAAGGCTGTTCTTGCATGAGTCTTCTCTAGTTCTCCATTTGGCTTGCACTTCTGCTTTCCTCTGTCTTTAGCCAGCACAAGGGTAGGGAATACAGTCTTCTCTTCTGCACTAAATTTTGCCAGCCAAGTCACTTAAAGAGTGATCCAAATCTTATTGAAATTAATGGAAAGATTTCTGTTATATGTCTGGGACTTGAGAAGTGTCCATGGGAACGAGGAATACACGAAGAACAGGATGGAGAATTTTTCCACTTCAAAATGCAGAAGTTGGTTTCATTTAAAAAAAGTCTCCCCATCCTAATCTCACAAGGAACATTTAGCCCAGGGTAGCAGGCAGCTTTATTAGGTAGCACTCAATGAATGTGGATAATACCACTCTATTAACCATGAGCAGGTGTCGAGCCAGGTTTACCAGCCAAATAAAGCACTGCTCTGTTTGCACAGCGATCTGATAAGAGCTGTTATCAGAAGGCCAGTGTTAATTCCCTGAAACAAGCCCTTGGCTGCATCATCAATGGCCGCCTGCCCTTGCCTGTAACATCCTCACCCACAGTTCTTTCCTCAGCTTCTATGTGACCAAGGCTTTTGCTAATTTTTCTGCACCAATATTCTCATGAGTTTGTACATCTTAAAAGACACAGAATGGTGCGATTTCCAGTGAAAAATTTTGTGATATTTTCGGTATTGAACCCAGGAAAGCATTGAAGTAGACAGGCACATTCTGTCCTTTTTTTTTTTTTTTTTTTTGCTTTCACTTTATGTCTTTAGTCCCTGTTCCTCACTTTGTTTTTTGAGATTAACAGTCTCCTCCTTCTTTCAGTGTCACATCCCAAGCCCCACCTACAAATCACAGCATCTTGCTGCCCACCTCTTTCTCTTGTACAACTCTGCATCTACATCTTACACTTTTTCATCCTGCCTGTGACGCAGTTCATTGATGCTCTACTACTGCCTTGGTCACAGCTTTCAATAGCACTGTTGGGCTCTGATCCTATTTTGTCCCAGATCTCCTCCAATCAAGACTCCTGGAGACCTTCCAGAGTTTATTTCATCTCTTCAAACACTTTCTACCAGAATAAGGCAGGTTATAGCAGAATCAGTTCAATTATATTTTGTTTTATGTGATGCCATGACTTCCAATAACCTGATTTAACTAGTCAAAGCTAGGTCAACATCACCTTTTCAGCTGGTAATTTGGCAGTCATCTTGGTACATCTCCAGTATTCCAAGAAACCTCATGTACCATTCATTCAAAGTATCTTCTGTCCTTTTCTATCCATCTGCCAATGCAGGTGCCTTGTACATAAACGGGAGCTTGGACTTCGAAGCAAGTCACGAGTATTACTTATCCATTGAGGGCACAAGGAGGGGCTCAGCTTCTCTCAGCGATGTGACCATGGTGGTGATCAACATAACCGACATAAATGACCATGCACCAGAGTTCATCCAAGACCCTTACTTTGCTGATATCCGGGAGGATGCTGCAGTTGGAGAAATCATCCTCATGGTATGATTATGAACCAGGGCAGAGGTCTTTACCTATTCTTTTACTTGTGCTACACATTATTTACTCTTTCTTTGCACTGGGCTTTTCCTTGGACACAGCCAACTCAGTGTGTTTGTGACATTCAACATCTAAGATTTAAGCATGACTTTAAAGAAGGATGATTGCCAGGATTTCTAACACTCCATAGAGAGGGAGAACATTTTGCCTTAGAAGACATCTTTAAGTGAAAACTTGAGATACCAAAGAGGGGCTCAGGAGCTTTGAGGACCTCCTATGAGAGTTAAAACACCTGCAGAGGGCTAATACCCTTGTGAGCTGGGGAAGGCAGAGGCTTTCCTGGGCAAAACAGTGGAGCCCAAGCTATACCCATGTGGAGTTCTCTGCCCTGTTACCATCACAGGGGTGGTAAAGTCAGGAAAGAGAGAAAGAGAAAGCCATCGTTGTAGCTTTGTTGAGTTTTGTCTTGAAAAAAACTAATGAATAACACTTATGTAAACCACCTTCTTCTTCCTCATTTGAGACAAGCTCAAACCACTATCCTTAAATGACAAGGAGGTCCTGCCCCCATTTCCTCCATGGCAAGGCCTTTTCGGGCCAGGGGTCCTAGCCTTTTTTTCTCCTAACAGGTGTCAGCTGATGACTTGGATGGAGCAATGAACAATCAGATCACATATTCAATTGTGGGAGGGAACCCACTGGGCCACTTCACCATTCAGCCCAAAAGTGGGCAGATCAGCATTGCCAAGCACCTGGACAGGGAGGAGGTGAGTTCAAGAAAATGGGAACAAGAAGTCTGAAACAGTTGTGCCCCAAAAGACTGAGGAGCACAGTATATTCAGCTACCTCCTGTTTTCTGAATGATCTGCTCATAATACTGTAAGCAGAAGGCAAGTCTTTCATTCATTCATTTTCTAGACTCACAGATACAGCTGTAAGAGGGTGGGCTTTAGGGAGGAGCCTTCGGTGGTCACAACTCTGGGCTGTGGTCTGCTCCACTGGTGCTTCAAGCTGGCTGGGTGAGAGTCAGCCCCAAACTGGAAACAGAAATGGTTGGTTTCTGCTTCTCTGCGTCAGAGCATTATAGAAAACAGCTATGGGGAGGAGATGGAAAGTTCATCTGGACTCTCTCTCATTCATAAAGCAGTAGGCAGCTCAAAGCACTATCGACAGATGTTTGCCCAGCTTGGTCTCACTCATCTTTGGCAAGTTGTTTCCCTTCTTTTCAACTGTTGTGAGGCTAATTTTCTTTAGCAATGTGCTTTGAAATTTATGGATGGAGAGCCTTAGCCAAGAGCAAAGCTATTGTTACAGTGCAATGCATGGCCTCAAGCATTTTAACAAGCTGCAGCAGAGTAAAACATCAGTGTGAAAAAGCCACCATTCCTTTATTTCTCCAAGTAAACATGCACTATAAATCCTCCAGATCCCCAGCTATTCCCTGACGGTTCGAGCCACAGACAATGGTCACCCTGCTCAGTTCAGTGATGTTGCTGTGCATGTCCGTGTGTCTGATGTCAATGACAATCCTCCTCGGTTCTTCCAGCTCAACTACAGCGTGGTGGTGCAGGTAAGCCAGGAGGTGGCTGTTCTCCCAGTCTGTCTAAGGGTACTAAGGTACTCATGCATGGGCTGCTGTTGGAGCAGAGGCGTGAGACAGTGATGAGGCATCCTGCTGCTTTGTGCTCATTGCCACAAAGAACTGGTAGCATCTGCGGGGGCAGATATTCTGCCAGCAGATGCCATTTTCTCCTTCCAATTGCTTCAGGCACCTCCTGTCCTTTCAGTGCAGAGAGTGCAGAGCTTTTCACACTTTCCAAACCTGACTTGCAGCCCCTTTCTCCCTTGTAATTGTCCATGTCTACACGACAACATAAAGAGCTGACTGAAGCACATGGTCAAGCATCGTCATATCTGCTGGATGCAGCCCAGTTGTCACTTGGACTCATTAACACCTACAGGTACTCCGGAAGAAACATAAACAAAACATACCTTCATCTGCTCTTGTGCTGACACGGCTCGAGAAGAAAGCAATGGCATCAGCTTAACTGTCTGTGCTTAGCTACCACATATGTAATATCATGAAAGGGAGTCCCTTGCCACTACTGGGTCTCTGCCATTGCTGGCAAGAGTCTCAGTCTGTGTGTACCAGAGAGGTACACATGGGGTGTGGGATTTGTTTCCCTGTTCCTGATCCAGCAGCTGTAAGGGCACTGTGGGTTCCCCTGGGCCTTCTTTCTTTGCTTGCCTTTCTCCATTAGCATCTTTCCCTGTTTCAGGAGAATGTTCCCGTGGGTACAAGCGTCCTGGAGCTGATCATGAGTGACAGAGACTCCCCAGAAAATGGACCACCGTATTTATTC
Organism: Phalacrocorax carbo; assembly: GCF_963921805.1. Lineage (NCBI taxonomy): Eukaryota > Metazoa > Chordata > Aves > Suliformes > Phalacrocoracidae > Phalacrocorax > Phalacrocorax carbo. The sequence continues at coordinate 7,330,149 of NC_087520.1, read as the reverse complement.
CAGATCACCCAGGGCAACGATGGGAAGGCTTTTGATGTCACCCAAAATGGTCTGCTGGTGACATCATCCATCCTGAACAGAAGAATGAAAGAGCAGTACCTATTACAAGTCCAGGTAGAGCCTGCCTTACTGTCCTGGTACCTGAATTCCCCAGCCAGATTTAGTAGTAACAAAATGAGGTTAGGATGGCACAGCTGTATGGAAACATCTCTGGCTTTGGAGAAATCCAAACCAGGTAAAAATAGTGCAGCTTGGATCCAGCTCCAGAGCTCATTTCTCCACACAGTCTGACCACAAGAAGCTAGGGGCCAGCTTCTGCTTTGATAAAATCAGATAATATGATCATGAGAAATACTCTGTCAGCAGTTTCCTTAGGCAGATGCTTTTCCCAGCATCATTCTAGTGACTTCCAGTTTAAAGTGAGACCTGGATCTGGTCCTACAAACTTTCTCCAATTATCCTTATCATTTAAGAAGTGGTTTAAGTTCCTCTTCAAAAAGGATTTCTATTGTTGCAGAGTGAATTAATTATTTTTCAATGTTATCAGTGAGGATAGTCCATTACAAACAAAACGATAATAACATGTAAAGTACATATTTCTTCAGTAACGGTAGTTGTTCTAAAAGCTAGGTACTATTATATTATAAACCTCAGCCACTAACTGCCTAAGATTAGGGAGAAACTTATCCTATAATCTGATTAGTTGCATTTTTCTAGTTTGAGGTTCCTTGACTCATGCTAGACAGACATTGTCAAAGGTGGGACACAGGCTTAAATAGTCCAGAAGGTGAGCAAATGTGTTGATGTGCGTAACCGCTTTATATCTTTGTACACTCAGTTACGCATGGAACCCCAAAGATTGGCAGCATCGCTAAAGATGATTAATCCTCAGGAAATCAGAGTCACTCAGGTGTGCCTCAGCCGCTGATAAGTGCACAAGGAAATGAGCGTGACCCCACCACTAACAGACGGTCTCAATCAGTCTCCATGCTGGAAGGCATGCTACCATTTCCCTGGGGCCAGCTCCAGGCAGAGGTCCAAAACTGCTGCTGATTTTTCCTGTTCTTCCTTCATTCCCAACTCACTCCCTGACAGCTTCCACCCATTGCTACCTGCAAGGCACCCTCCTTTGCAAGACCTTATCGTACCATCCAGTCAGGTGACATGACAGTAACGTGGCTATAATGGATCTTTCTGTTCTCCTTGACAGGTCTCCGACAGTGGTATCCCTCCCCTGTCCTCATCTGCCTTTATAAATATCCAAGTGACTGAGCAAAGCCAATATGCCCCCTCAGCCCTTCCCCTGGAAATATTCATCACCACCAATGAGGAAGCCTTCCGAGGTGGCGTTCTGGGCAAGATCCATGCCACGGACCGAGACCCCCATGACACGCTGGTGTACACGTTGGTGGCAGAAGTGCCCCAGGAGGGGCTTTTCTCTGTTGGAGCTGCAGATGGGAAGATCATTGCTGGGGACAAGCTTCCCCATGGCCACTATCTTCTGAACGTGACAGTCAGTGATGGTACGTTCATAGCCACCACCAGCGTCAACGTCCATGTGTGGTGCTTCACGCAGGAGGCCTTGGACAAGGCAGTGGTGTTACATTTCCGCCACCTCTCCCCTGAGGAGTTTGTGGGGGACCATTGGCGCAACTTACAGAGATTTCTAGGAAACATCCTTGTCACCCGGCGCCAAAACATCCACATGGCCAGCTTACAGCCTGCAGCTACCTCTGATGGAGTGGACCTGCTCTTGGCTGTCGGAGAGCCGCATGGCTCCTTGTATGAGCCTCGGGTCCTTGCAAATAAGATCACTGTGTCAGCTGGGGAAATGGACCAACTTGTTGGTCTCCGGATGAAGAAGGCAATTCATGTTCCATGTCATGGGTCAGACTGTGCCCACCGTGTCTGCAAGGAAACCATTCAGCTGGATCCAGGCATGATGTCTACTTACAGCACTGCCCGACTCAGCGTCCTCACTCCGCGGCACAGCTTGGAGCAAATCTGTTCTTGCAATGGTGAGCAACCCTTCCTGGTAGTGTCCCACTATAAACCCGGGCATATTGTGTTTTCCTTCAGTACACTGTAAAGCACCGGGACTTTCCATGGAATTCGGTTGTCCTGATGACCAACAATTCTGCCTGCAATTTCAAAGCCAAATCTGAACTCGTAGAGCTTGAAAGTTTCCCTTAGTCTGTTTTTCCTTCTTTTAAATTAATCTCCTGTAATATTTCATTAAATAACAGCAACATCTATCCATCTCATTGGATAAAGGCACTTATACCTAGCAGGTAACGAAGCTCAGTGATCAGCAAAACATAGTCAGCAAAACCTAGACTAACTGAAAAAATTGAGGAAAGTCAAATAAAGCATATTTGTTATACTCACTCTAGAATACTTCAAGAAATAAATGGAGGGAGCAAGGATAGAGGTTGGCATCACTTGGGCAGGAATGGTAGGGGGATACCATAGAATAACATAAAGGCTTATTAAGGATGAGGAATTTCAAGGGTGGTGTAGACCATGCTGAAGGCACTTTGAAGGTGCTATAGGACAGAAATAATGGGGCTGCTACTGCAGGATTGTTTTACAGCTGAGTACATAGAAGAAAAACCGGGAGCTCCAAATGGGAGCTGTGGGAGATTGAGGCAGCTGTACATGGGTTGCTGTGGACAGGACTGGTCCTGGACAGTTATGGTGTCAGGCTGGGAAAAGAGGCCAGGCTGGCTACAGTCCAAAGTCTCAAAGTGTGGCAAAGATAAGACCTTTCACTCATTCTCCTTCCAGGAACAGCTGTGAGGTTTGGGGGCCACAGCTACATTTGGTACCAGCACTCACAGATCGGCTCCTGGCACATGCACTTTCGCCTGAAGACCCACCAGCTGCATGCTGTCGTCTTCTACGCTAACGGGACTGACCACGCCACTTTAGAGGTACGTATTGCCATGCACAAGGATTTCTTTCAAGTGTTAAAAAACACTTACTGTTTCAGGGAAGGGAATCACAGAAGGAGGATGCAATAATATGTACCCTTAGTAATTAACTAGCTAAAATATAAGACTTGGGAAGACCCAGTGATAGCCAAGCACTGTTTGGCAATTACTGCACACACCACTAGTGAATTGGTTTTTACACCTGTGAATGCACGTGCTGGTCTCTGGTGCAAAGGCAGCATATACCCATATCATAGATCTACATCACCTTGTTTCCTTACTGCTTGGTTTTCCATCCCTCTCTTACAACACACCTCTCAGGGCAAAGAATTTACCAGGTGGGATTTTCCCCAGACCGGTCTGCTTCCACTGTAGTAAAAGGCATGTGCCCCCCCAGACCTTAGGAGTTGGGTCAGACTCTCACTGAGCACACAAACCATTTGCCAGACCATGTTACGGCTCAGTCTGACACAGAGGAGGCAGCCACTTTGGGCTAGAGGATTGGGGTAACAGAGTAGAGATGAGGAGGGCATAGGTGAGCTCTGAGAATGGGAATGGTATCACCAGCCTTTACCTACACCAAAGCACATGCATCTAATCAAATGGACCACACATTAAAGGTCCTTTACAGTAAGGGACAGAACAGACAAAACTGGAGTCTTATCTCAACCCCCCACTCTTTCCAACCACTTTCTTCAGGGAGTTTCAATGTTTAAGACAGCCACAGAGCCAGGAACATTTCAGTCTGATTGCTCTCCTCCCTCTGGTTGCACAATCAATCAACCCAGCATTCAAAGATTATCTCCCGCTTCCACTTTGGCAACAGAAGGAAAGCAGCAGATGACTAAATAATAGGATTTTTGTATATTTCTCATCAATTAAATTTGGACTAATTGGAGACCAAGATCACAGAACATACTTACCAGCTTACACAGATTTGTCCCTGAGACTAATCACGTTTAGATCTACACACTGTAACCCGCCTAGAAGTGTTCACCCCTTCCCTGAATTCCCTCACCCCATCTCGTGGTTTCACAACCCCACCTTCCTATTTTGGAATCATTTTCTTTCCACTGTTATAAAGGATCCACACAGACAGGGAGCTGCACAGCAGCCAATGCCCAGGAACCTGCTCAAAGTACATATTGAAAGCTCCTGCTGCCACAGCCACCTCTGCTTAAGAGTAAGAGCAGAGAAACATCATTCCTACACCCTGTACCCATCCCTGATAGTGACTTTAAGCTGCATTGTAAAGGGCTGACAAGGAAAACTTCTCAAGAAGGTTCTCCAGCTTTCTGCCCTGTCTCTTGGGAGAAGAGTCACTAAGTAGTTCAGAAGGAGCCCAGCACTCAGGATGGTGCTCAGAAAGAATGAGATGGCAGGAAGCTCTATTGAGCCAGGCCTAACACATAGAGTCAAGGGAGAAAAGACTCATTACTGATGGAGTTCAGTATGCCCATGATCTCCTGTATGCAGATGTCTCCACAAGCTTTTCAATAGGAAACATTCATAAAGCCTCCACCATAAAGTTGCCTGTGAATCATTTCTTCACTGACTCGCTTTATTAACAATATCTCAGGGATCAAATAGTTTTAGACCATCTGGTGTGAAAAAACTGAAGGAATCCCTCAAGATTTTAAGCTTTGTGGACTGCAGTACTCTAGGTGTGAGCTGAAGCTTTAAAAGAACCATAACTGATGGTTTGTAGATTGGGTGAAGAGGATGAGTTCTCCCAAGGGCATGCATATCATCGCCCTTCCAATCACTAAGCTTTCCTGATGTTCAGAAATAGGGTGCAGCAAGAAGATGGCAAACCAGGCAAGCTGTGAAAGACTTGGCAATCTGTCAGTTCTTGCTCCAGGGAATCGAGTTTTCAGCTGTCTCCCAGCCCCAGAAATTGATAAGCCCAATCTACAGACCCATCTGAAGCGAAATAATGTTTCTCAAGATAAGGGGAAGTGACAAAGTTCTCTTGTGCGCTTGCCAATTGTGCAAAGAGATTTACACACATGTTGCCCTGAGGCCCTTCCATGGTATGTGCCAGTTGCAGCTAGTTCTTCCTTCCTTCAGCGGTTGCTCTCTCCTCCCACAAGGATTTAATTATACTGTGGACTTCTCTAAGAGTTAACTGTTGTCCTGCTCTGCTTTTGACCCCTCCAGAGCAGCCTCACCATATTGTACGAAGGTTCCTCCAGAGTTCAGTGTAGCCCATAATCACTCTTCCTCTTCTAGCTTCTTCCAAGCATCACCGTGCCTCCCTGTCTCTAATGCTCCCCATGGAGATCTCTTTTGCCTGGGATGAATTGCTTGATGTTACATAGCAAGCTTTGCAGGTTTTCCATGAATGTTTCATTCCACCTCTTTTCTCCTTCTCCATAGGCTCTTGGCTTCTATGAGAGGGAGGTTTTATCAATAAAGCACTTGGGAGAAAAGGTGAAAGAGGTTCACTCCTGACTTGAGCCTGAAACAACACAGCTAACCTTTCCTTTCTCCTTCCTCCATATGAGTTTTAAAGATGAATCTTGGGCCACAGATATGAATTTCTGATGTCCCAGAAGACACTAGTGTGGCTCACTTCTAGAACCTCAGTATCTTGTCTCCCTCCCATCTGCTGGAGATCAAGGTTTGGATTGCAACACCTATCAGCAGCTTTGGCCTGGCTTTCCAGCTTGCTGGTTAGGAGCTGGGTACAATAGTAATCCTTTTCTCTGTCTCCCAACTCCTCCTTGCCTCCTCCAGAGAAAGCTGCCAGGGCTTCTCCTTGCCAAGGTCCTTTCAGAACCCTCACCCATGCCAAGGGGGGAACTGCTCCAGCACCTTCCCCACCACTAACCAGACAGTGAGAACAGAATAAAGGCCATGTGGTCCAGAGCAAGAGTCCTCCTGTGACTGGTGATGGAGTTATAGATAGTCTGAATACCAGGGCTCTGATTAGGCTCAGGAGGCGGGGAGAAAGGGTGAGCAGCTGCAGTAGATAAACACATGGCTCTGCACCTTGTTATGCGGAAAGATGAGCGTTCCTCCTTGCACACTGGTCAAAGGTTGCAGGGAAGGACCACGGCTGAAGTGGTGCAAGAGATGATGGTGTTTTGCAAAATAAAGGAGGTTGCAGTCACTTAAACAGGTTTTCATTGATTCATGCAAAGTTTAATATGAGCGAAAGGGGCTGCATTTGCCTCGTTGGAAATTCCTGGAATCTGAAAGGTGGGATTCATCTTCACCCTCAGTGCTTAGGCAGGAAGAGAGGCAAACAAGCAGCAGAAGTGTTGAAAGCCACCATGAACAGCAGCCACCTGTATCACAGCTAACCATGACTTTTGGGACATGTTTTACAGATGGTTAATGGAGTGCCTCAACTTGGATACAGCTGCCGTGGGAACTACACCGGGAACCTCTCCTCCGCACGTTTTGTGAGCGATGGTGAGTGGCACTCAGTCTTCCTGGAGGTGAAGAACACGTCTGTCCGCCTGCTCATTGATGGACTGGGAAACGCCTCTCTCCAGCTGCCAGCGACCTGTAGCATCTCCACGGGCAGACGAGACTTGCTTTTTGGGGGCCTCCGGCAACCGCTCCAGTCCCAGAGAGTCACACGGGGGTTCAGGGGCTGCCTGGACGTGGTTGCAATCAACGGCAGAGAAGTGGTTCTCCTGCCCGGGAAAGGGCAATCAAAGGAAGTCATAGAGGAGGTGGGAATAAAGCAGTGTTGCTCCCCCACTGGTGCCTGCAGCAGCAACCCATGCCTCAACAACGGGATGTGCTCTGAAACTCATGGAGGAGGTATGTGAATATCCTACACAGAGCAATAAGCAGTGAAGGGAGAGAAAGATAGAACGTCTCCATTCATCCCTATGCAAGGGGCTACTCCAGAGGAGAATCAGAGGTCCCCTGTTCTGGAGACCTCAAGTGATAGCTGACTTAGTGCAGCAGCAGCTGGGGGTATGAGATCATCATCCAGACTCTCATCAGCAGACCATGGCCAGAGGGCAGGAGGGCGTTTCTAAGGAGTGTGCATGACCTAGGAGAACACAGCATTGCCAAAAACTCAAACGCAAATAGAAATTCCACCCACCCCTCTCATCCTCTTTGCTTAAGGATCCATTAGCAAGGCTGGAATCAGGCAAGATGGGATCATGTAGCGATGGTATCTGGGCAGAAACAAGCCAAGATCTTGGTCTATTCCCACTGCAGTCAGTGACTCCCCGGGGCCATGGGAAGGGATATGGGAAAACCGTAAGCTCAAATCCAAGAGTGTCAGGCTAACATGGGGTGCACATGCTCAGCAGAGGTTTGGTATCAGGCTTTTCCCAAGCCAGTCTCACCACTGCCCTGTTCCTTCCATCAGAGGGTCTCTCCGCAGTGAGCTGTATCACAGGGACAGGGCTAGTTTGCAGTGGCCTCAGAGGGACGAACCACTCCCATCAACGTCCACTCTTGTGTCACTGCCCTACACCCATGTCCCAGCTTCCAGCACAGTGGGGCTGCGCCCCATAATGCCTTGTCTATTGAGACAGATACCATCTGCACTTTGGCCCTTCCATGGGGCAGAGGGCTGCTTTCTAGGCTGCTGTGTGGGGCAGGAGCTCCTCCCATAGCTCTGTGCTCTCTGGAGCCACTGCTAAAGCCCCCACCCTTCCCAGCAATCAAGAGAGGATGGAGGAGGGAGTGCACCTCCTCCTGCCCTGCCTGCAGCTTCTGGGAACAAGATTCCCAGCCTTGTCAGCTCAGCAACTGCCTGGCTCAGGTGAACTTGTTTGACACGAGATGCATCTAAACCAAACAGTTAGCCTGGCTGGCACTCACGCCTCAGCCTTACTCTTGAGACCCTCCACACAGAAAATCCCCTCTGGCTGGGCTGGAAGGGGCTCAAAGCTCATGAGGTGAAAACTCATTTCTGCTCTAAGTCAAGGCATCACCTGCTTGCTTTGCAGACAGCATACAATGGGAGGAGGAAGGAGGAAAATCACTCCCTCACTAATAATCTAATAGTCATCCAGTGCCCTTCCCATAGTTTCCTTCCAAGGTGATCAACCTATCCTGCAAATGGCCCAATTGCCCAGGAAAGAGCCTGTGGGTCATGGTCCCAGGCAGAAACATGCAGGACATGACTGCAGGGAAGGGGTTGCTCAAGGGACGTTTAGTTTGTGAGGTTAACCTGGGTGCTTGGCTTCCTTCAGCATTGTGGGCTTTGTCCTGGAGACCACGAGCATGAAGTGCAAGTTTATGCAAAACTCTGCCTGGGGATCTCAGGCATGGGATCACATGCACCGGCAAAGACATGTCTGTGCAAGCGAGCCCGCGTAAGCCACGTGGCCGCGTGAGAACGCATCTGTGCAGAAAGGGTCAAAGCCAGACCAGTCACCGCATCAAACACAGCACTCAGGACCACAAGTGCAAACACATGTGAACCCCCGCATCAGGAACATGTGTGTTTGGGCACATGTAGCCCTACAGGCAATGTCCAGCACCTGCTGCACAAGTGTCAGCATGTCCTCGTTGTACAACTCTACCACGCATGTGGAAACAGGTCTGCGTTTGTTCAGTCTGTGCTCTAAAGCAGGGATGTTTAGCTTGTGGATGAGTAGCAAAGACTTTTCAAGAGTGCTGCAAGATGGAAACTCTGAACTGCCCACACGGCACCACCAGCCGAGTGACTAGCAGGAGCTCAGCACAGCCAGGGACATTCCCATGCTTAGGGCTACACTAAACAGCAGCCAAAAAACACAAACAGTAGCAGCCCCCTCCTAGTCCTCAGGTTTCTCTCTGGCTGCAACCAGACACCTCCTCTAAGCAAGAGAAACCCAACGTGTTGAGACAGGTACTTCATACCACAAGAACTTGCAGGACCAAAGACTTCAGAGAACAATAATTTACAGATGATTGCATTTAGCAGAGTCAGAAACTGTGAATCAGCCAGCTGGGCTCCCCTTCCTTTAACCTGAATTTGTCCCCCAGCTTCTCCATGCAATGGAGTGCCCTGAATACATCCCTGGCAGAAGAGGGTCTCTGTCAGGAAAGGACAGGCTTGACTTGTTCCTTGAATAGCTCTCTAGTGCCATTGCATTGCCCCAGAGCAGCCAGCCAGCCTCCAGCAACTGGTCCAGGTCCTGTAATGTACCCACCAGCCCTCCACGGGTGGCTCAGGTGCCCAACAGCAGCAAGTACCTATGCTTAGGTAGCTGGGTTGAGCACACTGTGGAGTGCCATCAGCACCAAGCACTGCTCCTCCTTGTTCTTGCTAGTTCTTCCATGTGGATACAGTCTCTTCATGGCACTGTCTAATCCTCTCCAGGTTACACCTGCATCTGCCCCGGGCTGTTTTCTGGTGAGCACTGTGAGCTAGGGGACAGTCCCTGCGAGTCCAAACCCTGCCTGCACGGGGGAACCTGCACCCTCTCCGCCACTGGCTACTCCTGCCACTGCCCTGACTGGTACCTGGGTGAAAGGTAAGGAAGGTCTGGGCAAGCTTCGGGGCAGGCGATCTCCCATGGTGGGCTGAAAACATGATTTCTGCCAATGAGCATTGCACATTTCTGGAGCTCACCAGACACTTCGGGTTTAAGTGTTAATTGCATACACCTGAGCACTGCAGCAGAGAAGTGTCTGAAGGCAGAGCTGAGCAGACCAGGGCATAAATAGCTCTGCCATCATGTGGCTATTGCCCCTCTGTGCCCATGTTCTCTGAGTAGGAGGAAGAATAGAAATAAAATCTCCTTTCCTCACAGATGCTTTGAATGCCTGCAGAAGTATTGCTTGGTGCGGGTTCAAAACCTCTCCTTGCAAGGGGAAAGTCTCTCCCCACACGCTGCTCCTCCCCACAGTGTGTGCAGAGCTTGGCTACGATGGGCTGCCTGGGAGCAAGATGTGGGCAGGCACTGCACTGGGTGGCAGGAGGACACCCTGGGGCTGGGGAGAGGCTGGCTACTACAGTTGCAAGCTGCCTCCTCCCTCAGTAGCTGGGACACCTATCCTGGGTGCTACAGGGGCTCTCTCTGCCCAGGACCAGCTCTGCAGGGCTCATCCAAGGGGAATTTCTGTGCCAGGTCACAGCCACAATTCATCCAATTCAAAGATCAGCTCAGGATAGCGGGGTACGCTGACAAGCAGGTGCAGGATGCCATTCCTCTTCTCCCATCAGACAGCTTATGGAACCCCGTTATCACAAGGTTGTTTGGCTTTGGCCCTGAACCACACAGTTTGTATAACTTTGAAGTTCTCACCACCAGTGTTACAGCTTGGATACATTTCCCATATACGAAATGTCAGTGCACACTTGCCAAATATCTGGAGCTAGAGTGTTAACCCAGGCCCAGAGGCTGCTCTGCTGCTCAGTGTTCCCCACCACAGCCATGCACACCCCACCCCCGCAAGCTCTCTGCTCTGCCTCCACCCCAAACTGATGAGAGATGCTCAGCACAGGCTCCAACAGCATCATGTCCAGTTCATCTTTCTGCCTTAGTCATTTAGCCAGGATGAACACTGGTCCTTTGAATCAATGCAAAGGCAGAAATTATTCGTGCAATTCTTGGAAAGAAGTATGTAGCTGAGCATTAGGTGGCAGTGTAATATCTGAAATCACCAGCTGTCCAGCTGGAGCCTGTGGGTGCATGCAGCACACACCAGCTCACACATCCTGAAACACTAAGAAACAAGGGGACCCCAAACCTCACAGAGTTTGTTCAGTAACAAGAAAAAAAAAGGAAGGAAAGCCAACAAAACATTGCATGTTCCCCCTAGCACAGGGAGATCATTACTGTTAGAAGGAGAGGTCCCCTATACTGCTGGGGAACGTTTAGGTTGTGTGGGCTGGGGCAGGACAGGGAATCAGAAATTCAGTCTCAGTTCTGCAGATGCTCCATAAAATGCCAAAAAAGCCTCTCCAACAAGGATGCCCATTCACCACTTCTCGGCTAGATGTTCCCCAAATGTTTGTGGCAACCTGCAGACATCCACCAGTCACCCTGAGACCCCAAAGAGCCTGGAGGACATATGAGACTTCATAAGAGGTTAACACATCTTAGAGTGACCCTCGGCTCCCTAATTTAACAGGATGGGAGCACCTCTGTATGATGTGTTAGCCCTAGAAACTCCAAATACTCCTCTGAGGTGGGAAGCCCCCATTTTAATTTGTTGCATATGACTGAAAAATAGGGCCATCCTGTAAAACATGGTCTCCTGAAAAGTGTCATTTTATTCTCAAGGATCATGGTCCTCTGCCAGGAGAGCCAGATAGCATGAGTCTAGCAAGAGAGGGGCAGCACAGCAGGATGGAACATCCTTGGCTGGCATAAGACAGAGCCCTGATTAGGATTGTGCAGTTTTAGGTGCATCCCCAGGCTAATGGTGGTTGCCCCATCCTCTCCCCACCACAGGTGCGAGAAGCTGGCCGAGGAGTGCCAAGACAACCCATGCCGAAACGCAGGGCGCTGTGTGAGCAACCAGGGCTCCGTCCATTGCATCTGCCCGTCAGATTACCAGGGGGACTACTGCACACAGCCCATCATCACCCCTGCCATTGTGCCCACACAGTGGGCAGTGGGCCCCGAAGAGATTGTGGAGATCATAGCTGGCATCCTGGGGGTGGCCATCCTGGCAGTGGCCTTCGTGTTCATCCGCAAGCGCTACTGCCACCGGGCCAAGGCACACAAGCCTGTGGCCCGGGAGGACCCCGACCTGCTCTCCAAGAGTGAGTTCTCCAAGAGCGTGGGGGTGGGCACCCAACCCGTGCCTCCCATTGAGCTCAACATCCTCAGCGATGCAGCACACAACAACCTGGACCGCGCCACGCCAGAGCAGCGCAAAACTACCAGCACCCCTGAGTTCATCACTTTCAACTCAGCCAACACCCCAAAGCACCGGGGCACCATCGTGTGCAGTGTGGCACCCAACCTGCCCCCCGCTGCACCCCCCTCCAACTCTGACAACGAGTCCTTCATCAAGTGCACCTGGGCCAGGGAGGAGATGGGTCAGTAGCCACAGCTTTTTCTTGCTCTTACGCATCCCTCTTCCCTCTGTGAAGTGAATCAAAGGTTTGCAAACTTGAGGGACCAACAGCCTTAGTTAAAGCCAAGCAAAGCAGAGGCAAATGCTGTCCAAGCCCTGCTACAGGTCCTTTATTGGCTCATCCCTCCCTGCTCACCAGTACATCCCAGTTTTCAGCTTTAACCTGCTCAGTCTTGTACACAATCAGCAGGGAAACCATTAATGCATAGCCTGGATTCCCACACATCCTGGGTCAAAAGAATTGTGTGAAGTGAAGCTAAGGGGAAAAAATTTAAGAGAATAAAAGTCAGTGTGAGTTCTAGTGGAGGCATTTACATCAATGCTCCTAGGCAGAGATATCACACCCTCATGGAAACACTTTGGATGGCTCTGGACAGCAAGGTTATTGCTTTCTCCCTGCGCAGGAGTCCATCACCAAAGGATGCTGTTAGAAGAGAGTTCACCAGAGTAACTTGAGGAAAAGGGAGAGATCCAGTGGATCACTTGCTCTGCCCCCATCCCTTCATTATGCAAGCTTCTTGCATCTGGATGGCGTGATGAAGTGTGTCTTTTGGGTGCTAGGGTAGGGGATGTGCCAGTGGGAACACTGCCCCAGAACAGCCAGGGGTGCCCTCAGGCCCCCTCAGGTCCCAAAGCAGCAACTACAACTCCCCTGTCCTCATGTCTCCTCTCTTCCCTGGTCTGCCACATCTCCTGCAGGCTCAGAGTCTGTGGAAGGAATTAGTGGGAGGGCAAGAGAGGGAAAACAGCAGCTTGAACTGCAGCTAACACAAATCTGTTTCATTTCAGTCTACCCAGCAGAAACAACCTACTGGCCCCCCCGGTACCTGTCATCAGATGTCCAGGAATATTCCCACTACGAGATCATTCAAGGCCCCCCTGCATCCTCCTCCCACCCTCCTCTCCCTCCACCACCTCCTCCGCCAGCAGATGCTGAGCCAGTCGCTCTTTACGGGGGCTTTCCCTTCCCGCTGGACCAGAGCAACAAGCGGGCCCCCATCCCACCCCGCTACAGCAACCAGAACCTGGAGGACTTCTTGCCACTCAACCCCGTGGACACAGGAGCCTCCCAGTGCCAAAATGAATATACGGCCATCAGCTACTACCCAGCCCAGCTGGTGCAGGGCGAGGGCATCCCATACCAGCCCGACCCCGGCTACAAGCGGGTAAGCATGCGCCTGAGCGTGGCCCAGCCCTCCTACGCAGACTGCGAGGTGGGCCACCAGCCCAGCATCCGAGCCCAGCCCCTTCCACCCCCCAACTACGAGGGCTCTGACATGGTGGAGAGTGACTATGGGAGCTGCGAGGAGGTGATGTTTTAACAGGGGGCTCATTCTTAAGATGAGAAGTGCATCTCCATGCAGAACAGCGTGCAGGGGGCTGGCATATGCCACTGAAAGGAGGTTTACATGTCCCCCCACAGCTTGTGGCATCTCCCCCTGCACAGCTGGGTTGTAATTTGGCTGGATCTTTCCCCCTGGTGCCCTCCATGGTGCTCCTGCTGCAGACAGAGGGGAAATGCTCCATCCACTGCTGAGACACAGAGGATGCTCCTGGGATGCCAATGACTAACCTGCCTCCTTGCCAAGGGGACTTCCTCTGACGCCGTGCAGGACCACAGCATGCTACCTCCTCCCACCCTTGGCTCCCTGGCCACAGGGAAGAGAAGGAGGAGGAGGGCAAGCACTGCAGGCATGGCAGCAACTGTGGTGAAGGTGCGAAAGAACTAGCGATGCACAGCCTGGGAGTGCTCCAGGTGGGACAGCAGACCTGCCCCCAGCTCTGGCTCCAAGGGGGAGCTTGGAGCTCCAACAGTTTGACCAGTGGAATGGATCACCTGGTGCAAACCCTCTCTTCCATGTCTGCTCCCTGACACAGGGAGAGAGATGAGGGAATGCAGCTGGTCCCATCACCATGTCCCTCACTTGGCCAACAGGAATCCAAGGAGGAAAAAAAAAAAAAAAAAAAAAAAGAGTTCATTCCTATAGAAAAACCAAGCAACAAGCTTCATCACACCAGGAACCACCCACAGACTCGAACCAGAGCAGCTAGCAGCAAAGCAAGACCTCTGCCCAGTTGGGCTGCACTCGCAGGAGTAAAGGAGATCTTCCCCTGAGGATGGGAGGACAGACATATCCCCATGGCTGTCATGGTCCCATGCTGACACAGCAGTACATGGTCCTGCCACCCAGCTGGGGCTCCCCAGTGCATCCCAGAAAGACTGTCAAGCACTGCGTGGCATCTCCTGCCCTATATGGGACACTGAGGCTATTGAGCTTGGGTTTGCCTGTATGTCCTTGTGCTTGGGAATGTATCATTTCTTCATGAGAGGTTTTCTTTGGTTGGTTGGTTGATGTAACTTTTTTGTTGTTGACTTTTGGAAAGTATTAAAAGTGTTTGGATTTTTTTTTAACTCTTATGATTTTATTTGATAACTCAGGGATTCCCTTGTGTATTGGTTTTGCACGGCAAGGTTTTGGTAGCAGGAGGCTACAGAAGTGGCTTCTGTGAGAAGCTGCCAGAAGCTTCCATACGTCCCATAGGGCCAATGCCAGCCAGCATCAAGATGGACCTGCCACTGGCCAAGGCCGAGCCCATCAGCAACGGTGGTATTGCCTCTGGGATAACTTATTTAAGGAGGGCGGGGGGGGTGGGGGGTGTGGGAACAAGCCTGCACAACAGTAATTGTAGACAGAGAGAGTATTGAAAATATGTGAGAGGAACAACCCTGCAGACACCAAGGCCAGTGAAGAAGGAGGGGGAGGAGGTGCTCCAGGTGCCGGAGCAGAGATTCCCCTGCAGCCTGTGGTGAAGACTATGGTGAGGCAGGCTGGGCCCCTGCAGCCTGTGGAGGTTAAACGGTGGAGCAGAGATCCACCGGCAGCCCATGGAGAACCCCATGCCAGAGCAGGTGGATGCACCTCAAAGGAGGCTGTGACCCCGTGGGAAGCCCGTGCTGGAGCAGGGTCCTGTGGCAGGACCTGTGGAACCATGGAGAGAGGAGCCCACACTGGAGCAGGTTTGCTGGCAGGACTTGTCACCCCACGGGGGTACCCATGCTGGAGCAGTCTGTTCCTGAAGGACTACAGCACCCCAGGGAAGGGACCCATGCTGGAACAGCATGTGAAAAACGGTAGCCCGTGGGAATGGCCCGCATTGGAGAACTTCATGGAGGCCTGTCTCCTGTGGGAGGGAGCCCACACTGGAGCAGGGGAAAAGTGTGAGGAGTCCCCCCCCGAGGAGGAAGGAGCAGCAGAGACAACATGTGATGAACTGACCACAGCCCCCATTCTCCATCCCCCAGTGCTGCTGGCTGGGAGGTGGAGAAATCAGGAGTGAAGTTGAGCCTGAGAAGAAGGGAGGGGTGGGGGGAAGGTGTTTTCAGATTTGGTTTTATTTCTCATTATCTGACTCTCATTGGTAATAAATTAATTTTTTTGTCAAGTCTGTGACTGTAATTGGTGAGTGATCTCTCCCTCTCCTTATCTCGGCCCATGAGCCTTTCATTATATTTTCTCTCCCCTATCCAGCTGAGGAGAGGAGCAATAGAGTGAATTTGGTGGGCACCTGGCATCCAGCCAGGGTCAACCCACTACACCTTGTAAATAGGACATCCCTGCCTAGCTCCAGCCAAGGGCGGCCCAGGTGGAAACAGCGCATTTTGGACACCAGCACCCCCAGCCTCTTGAACCTTCAGAGAAGTACCAAGACAGCAAGTTCAATGCATCCTTGAGAATCCCATAAGGGCCAGAAGGAGACAGACCCACGGTAGCCTTCCTTGCTTCATGAAGGCACAAGCCTCCTGTATCTGTTAGCTCAAGAGCAAGGGGGTTGAAAGGACCCAAATCCAACCTCTGCCTTGATTCCCATCCACAGCCAAACACACTTGGGAAAACAGAAATTCATCTCATTTCTGAAAGTAAAGGCACAGCCTTTAAGGAGATGACTATCATCTGGTTAACCTGGAAAACACACCTGACTCCAGCGTATCTGCAGAGAGGTCCCCAAAATGCCCAGCACAGACTGTGGGACACAGCAGGCAGCCCTGCCCACAGCCCCACTCCCTTGCCCAAGCATCCCCATGCATCAGGACCGCTTGCCACTCCTCCAGGACCCATCAGCCACCCCGCAGCCCCCCGAAGTGCTGCCTGTTGTACCTCGCAAGCTCTCATGCACATTGAAAATTTTCTTTTTTTTAACCAAGAATCCCAGGCTCGTTACTGCTGTCACTTCCCCCACACACTTCGGGCAGCCTCCTGTGGAAGGGCTCACCGTCAACTCAGAGTTACCCCAGCAACAGCTGATGACATCACTAAAGCTCAGCAGTGCTTTAAGCATCAGTGGTGTCATTAGATACCACCATGGAGGTGGCAAAGGGATGACTGGGGGAGCAGCAACTCCAAGGGCCAACACCTGCAGGGGGCAAGTGCCACATGGGCCAAGTGACCCCAGGAGTGACCGATGACCGGGGACCCTGCCAGCCCAGGGCAGTGCCTCAGTGTCCCCTGCCCAGAGATCAGCCTGCCTGGGGGAAAGGCAGGACCCCAGCCGCAGGCTGCTGCTCCAGCAGCCTCTGGCTCTGCACACCCAAAGGGGATCCCTCAGGGCCAGCCCCACACCGAGGCAGAAGGTCAGTCTGCAAGGCCTGACTCCACAGGTGGTGGGCACTGGTTTAGAAGATGCTCCCAGAGCAAATTAACCACCCCAGCACAGAAGTGGGCAAACACTGAGCTCCTGCTGGCTGCGGCAGAGCTTAGCTAGCCAAGGATTTCCATGGGACCCCAGCAGCTGGGATGCAGGCAGGGACTCTCCTTGCCTGCATCCTGCAGTGCCCCAAAAACACTCCCGGGAGCTCCACAGTGTGCCCTGGGGTAAAGGAGAGTTTTTTGGAGGGGAGAGAAGGAAGCAGTCAAGCCCTAAGAGCTGCAAACTTGGGGAGGGCTTGAAGGGATGTTTCCTCCCTGCTCCTCTTCCTCCTTTGGCAGAGACAGTCTGGAACAACTGGAACCCTGCATGGCCCTGGCATGGAGGGGAGCACGGGGTGGGGGAGCACGCCACCCTACCCTGTCTGGGCACTCACCCTCATGCTCATCATTACCATCGCAAGTGACATCCTGGGCACCGGCTTGTTCATAGCCTCCATCCTCAAGAACAAGAAGCTGCAGAAGAGAGGCGAGCAGCCTGGTTCCCCACCCCACCAGGGAGGGATGCCCCAGGACTGGGTACCCCCAACTCCAGCCTCATGGATGCCGCAGCAGGGCAGGGATGCGCAGTGTGCTGCTGGCTGCATCCAACTGAGCACACGTGAAACGAGCCATAATCTTTGGACTCCCACTACCACCTCCTCACCATCATGCCTGGTCCTTTCCTAGCACCAGGCAAAGCACAGACCCTGCATTTCACTCACCTGTGGCTCCCAGGAAATTATCAGACCGGGAGCTGGGGCAGGGGGAGCAGCCAAAAGCATTGCCTGCCTTTCCTTTCCCAATCCTTTGCCCCCTTATCAGTGATGTACAAACAGAGCATAGCCAAAGCTAAGGGAGGAGGGTGAACAATGCATCTCCACGAAAATATGGTTCACACCAGCAACAGCTCAGGCCACCATGCTTCACAGTGCTCTGTTGGAGGGGGATGTTGAGCACGGCAAAGAAAGCAACCTGCCATGAACAGATACGGGTTCAGCAAATGACCTGAACCTTTTAGGATTTTCTTGTCACCTTCATTTCTCTGTTATTCATCAAGTCTTTAAGACCTTAAGAGCATTTATGGACACTTACACACCTCAGAGGAGACTAGACCCTACGAACCTTGGGTGAAGCATTGGAAGCATGCACTCCTGAAGAGATCACAGAGCTGCCTTGTCCTCTACTTTACCCTTACATCTGCCAATGCCTGAGAAAGAAGAAATGTCCAAGTCCCACTCAGCCCCTTGGTTATTTGGTGATGGAGGGCCAGTGTTGGTACAATGGATTCCTGGACAGCAGAGAGGGGTGGTATGGAACAACCTGTGGCTCTGTCCTCCTGACAGCAGGGGTCTGTCCAGCAACAGGAACCCCTCCACTTGTATTTGCAACAAGTTCATGAGACAAATGTATGAGGCTGCTCTCCTCTTAGCCCACATATGCTCCAGACTGCTTATTCCCACCTCCATCTCCATCCATCTGAGTTGTGCATGCACCTGTGACCACAAAGGAAAGTAAGTTTTACACCACTTTTTGAATGTATTTTATGGCCAAGAATCACAAGTGAGCCTAAGCCACAGCTGGCCTACAAAGAGATCCACATGTCATTTCAGAAAAGCTCCCTTCTAATCCTGTACTATTTGTTCTTCTGCAGCAGAAGCACAACCACAAGGAAACGGGAGGTTATAAGCACAAAATCCTGTTTGCAGAAATGGAACAAGGTATTTTGACCTTGGATAACCTGCCCCAACCCTCTTTGCATCCTTTCCTGGTGCTATTACAGCCTGCTCACCCTGCAGCACAACGCAAGGCTTCATGCTTAGCTGGTGGCAGCAGCTAGGAGGGCAAGACACCTCTTCCAAGGACCTCAGAGAATCACGTAGGACAGAGCACCTTCTTACCTGTCCCTTATCACACTTTCCCCAGAGATGCATATAATTAGCTGCAGATGAGCATCCAGCAGTTACACCATTGCCCAGATGGCAATGAAGGAATAACAGCAAAACACTCGGTTATTCAACAGCGCTGTTGCGAAGACGCCAGCATGTTGCATTAGAGCAAGGGAGTAGCATATTGGTGGGTATCAGCCCATCCCATGTGTCTATAAGCATATTATACAGCAGTTGAAAGGAAATACTGGCAGTACAAGTGGGAACACCTCAGAGCACTAACGCACAGAGGTAGGCAGAAAGATCATGCAATTCCTTGCTCACAAGGACCACAGCTTCACCTGGGAGCCCTGAACCACTGTTTGAGCGCAGTAGGTGGGTGCACAGTTTGCTTCAGTCTCCCCAGACTTCTTCCCATCCAAGTTCTCCCACCATGGCTGCCAAGCACCTCCAGCCGACGGGGTGGGACAGCCTTCATGGTAAATTCATGCAGCCCCAGTTTACCTGTTCCTCATGTGCTGCTCCCAAAAGCAAAGATGTGAAATCTCCTGTTTGCTCATTCTCCCCAAACTGGAATAAAACAAAAGTCACTTCTTGAAATGCTCTCATTGCATTTTTGCTGCAGCAGCCCTAGGAACACACCAGTTGTGCCTCCCAGGATTGTGCCTGGGAGGTTCAGCAGGCCCTTCCATACAGCAGCACTCCCAGGCACCAGTGACAGAGTATCACTGGGTCTTAAGTACCTACCACAGCCCCCAACATCTTCCCACAAACTCCATGTGATAAACCACTCCCACGGCACTTACTGACTCAAGCCTCAACTTTTTGGCTTTCTCTCAACTCCTGGATGAGGGCACAAAAGAAAGGACACAAACACAAGGAGGCTTGGGATGCCCAAATAGAGACACTTGGCTCAGACAACCAGCAGGTGTGAAAAAAGCCTGCTATCTACATCCCCTTTTGGGACCAAAATCAGGGAAGGGGGGTTGCCTTTGAGACACACAGGGAAGTTCTCACAGGACAGCCCAGACAGGATCTGGAACCAGACCCATGGCTGGCTGGCCCTGGTCCCAAGTTACCCTGAGGTTTGCAAGGGAATACAGCCTCCTTCTTTGGGAGCCAGCTCTGCTTAACAGAAATCAGTCCCTGACTGGATTAGGACTGATATTTTAGCTGTTTGGTTTTACTTCATAAATCCCTCTCAACATCTTCATCCTATAAGAGCACAATCACTGCACATTAATTTTGGCACAGTGTTTCTAAGATCAGACATCAGTGGATTGTGTGGGGAAACACAGGAGAGATCCTGAGGGAGATAGGAAAGTAAAAAGAGCTTTTTTTTTTTTTTTTTTTTGTAATTCTAAGAGTTGCTTCAGGCTGGAGGAGAGACCTCCCAGGGTCCCTACTAGCCTCAATTACACTACAACCCTGAAGCACTTTGCAGACAGAGCACAACATCTTCTCTGCCAGGCCCAGGGATGGGGCTGCCTCTGCACAGGGGCAGCACAGGCAACAGAAGGGAAACCCACCAGTACACACACAGCATGCTGCTCCAAACCACCAGTCTGACCACACAACATTTATGCTGCCCCAGCACCTCAGGCTGCAAAACCTACCACCAGCTCAGTGCCCCAAGCCAGAGACTCACCCCACTCCCCAGAGCACCCCAGGGATACCACAGCATCCCACCAGCTGGCTCGCATTGGGCTCATCACAGAGAGGCTGAGAAGGCAATAGCAGGTTGGCCTCCCTCCTGCCTGAACTACTGGCTGCAGAATGAGCATCACCTGGCATGGCCAGACCTCCCACCCAGCTCTGTTACCCCACCACAGCTGGGCTTAATCCCAAATCAAAGCCAGGGGAGGGAGCACTTCACTGCAATTGTGCAAGTCCCCAGCCCAGCTTTCCTCTAGTGGGATGGACTTGCAAGCTTTACAGTTCCCTGTGACTATTTTTAATAAAACTCTAAATGCAGCCAGGTCCCCACAGCAGGCTCATTCCCCTGTGTGCTGATGGGATGTTGTACCATCCCCAGGCTTGCTGGGGGAGCAGCATTTTCTTATGGCCAAAGGAGAAGATGGAGTTCACTTGCTCTGCCCATTCCCTGCTCATAAACCCCTTTCTGCCTTTGCTCTCTGGCATTTTCAGCAGAGCAGGCTGACATGAGCCCTGGCATGAGCAGTGCTGCAGCAGGGACCCACCACTGCTGCTGGCTAAGGGTCTGGGCAGGCTCTCACCCTGCTGGCTTCCCACACTTGCTCCCAAGAGGGCCACAGTTTCTCAGCAACATGCACCGCTTTCTCCCATAAGGCAAACCCAGATTATTTTTCCCAGTGTTAGAAGCAGCACAAAAACCAGTGATAATATTTTCCTTTAGACTTTCTGACTTTTAACTCCCCAGGCATGCCTTGGCTGGCAGCCGCAGCGCAGGTGAAGGCAAGGGCAATACAGACAATGCTTTGCTAAGTGACACCTGCGAAGGGGCAGCCTCAGCAAAGCCATTTCATGGAATGGGTGCAACCCTGCAGTGCTCAGCCCCTGGGAGAAAGGATGGCAGTGGATCCAGCTGTGGTGACTCTCTGCAGTCAGAAATAGCCCAACCACCAGGAACTGCCTGTGCTCAGCTGCTCCTCTCACCTTGGGGCTCAGGTGGCCTCAGATCCCCCCCTCGGGACCACGCTCCCCATCAGTCTCTATACTTTAAGGAAACTTTTCTGTCACAGCTTCAAGGGAGTAACTGGCTTTTTGCACTGATTTCCCAAACGGCCCCTCTAATGACGCACCACAACAGTATGAATTATTCAGCAGCGTGAGGATAAGCTGAGCTGCAGCGATGCTGGCGCGGGCACCCGGCCATCTCCAAGCGTGGGCTGGCTTTTTCTCCTTTGATCTCTCGGGTGGATCAGCAGCAGCTCAGCATCCACCACGCTGCTGTCATCAGCGCGTGGCAGGCTCTTTTTTCAGCTGCAGCCCTGCTTTTGGCATAAACCAGGCTGCTGGGTCCCAGGACACAGCAAAGAAGCCAAGGCACAGCTTTGGTGGGGCAGAAAGATGAGCCAAGCCCAGCAAGCTGATAAAGGCTCTGGCTACAACCTACCTATGCAAATGTGTTCAGAAGAAAAATTCTAATTTTCAGAGCAGCAAAGCTGAAGCAGTTTTATTTGAAACCCTCAGCATGAGGGGGAGTCTTGTATGCTGCTGTGGGGATGGGAAAAGCACAGGGTCTGACACCCACTGCCTGCTGGGCTCCAGGTCTCCCACAGATGCCCCCTCCTCCACAAGCCCTTGTACTTGTATTTGCAAAAAGAAGAAAAAAAACCCAAAGAGACAAGTCCCAAAAGTTGTAGCAAGCCCACTGGCATCAATGCCACACTGCTGCCCCATCCAGCCCAGCACAGCAAGGTTCACCCTTGGAGATCCCCAGACCTGCTCCATGGCTGGCCTGGGCCCTACCAGGTAGTTCTACAGTTGCCTCGTGGAAGAGAAATTCCCATCTCACACCCCAGAGCCTTTTCACATAAAAAATAAATCATATTTATTGATTAAAGTACGATACATGATTCAGGTGTAGCACCAGCTCTTCCACTGGCCAGCTACACACGCTGTACGCTGACAATATTCATAGGCACAAGACAGGTACATTAATCATTTCTATATTTACACAGACAATTTCCTTGGTTACAGAGCAGCCTACGATACACAAGTGTCATGTTTTCGTGTCCATCGGGTTCTGCGTCAGGTCATCCTGGCTCGGCAGAGCCCCTCACATCTGGCCCCATCTCCAAACCACCCCTGCTCACCCCGATAAAAGTGAAGAACCGCAAAAAACACTTAATGCTGCTGTGATATCCCAGTCTCCTGGGAAATGAGGTCTTCACTGCTGATTGCAAAGTGAATTGAACGCTATGTGCCCTGACAGCAAACCATTGATGCCCAGCGCCAGGCCGGGGACAGGCCCTGTCACACAGCTGTCCCCCGAAACGTGGCCAGCCTTCTTGTGGGGGTACCAACAGAGCTGGGGGCAAGCATCAGATGTCTCCTGCTCCTCACAGCAAGCCCTCCTCTGCCAAGGGTGACATTTCTGCACCCAAACCCAACCCCCAAGGGCCATACCGGGGTCAGTACACAGCGATGGACGTGAATATTGCACTTTTCCCGTCCGCGGCGTGCCCTGGAGCACCCACCCAGACCTGGGTGTTTGCTCTCTACCCCCGCAGTGTCCTCCAGATGGAGAATTTGAGTTAAAGCTTCGCTCTACCCACAACCAAGTGATGCCAGAGCATGCCAAAACCTTCACCAGCACAGACTTGGAGGAGACAAGGTGAGCCCCAAGAGATGCAGTGAGTGGGCAAGGGGCTGGAAAGGAGCAATATGGCCCAGACCCACCCCATGCCTGGCCACGGGTCCGTGTACCGGCATGGGGCACCCAAAGCAGAACCAGCAAAGGGGACACAGCGCAAGACACTGAAACACCACACATCGAGGAGGCAGGCTTGCAGGGGCGCCGCTCTGCACAGCCTTCTCCTCCCAGAAGCAGGTCAAACACCGAAAATAACTCCAAGCCTCACTCATCCTCCACCAAAGACAGTAACACAGCCCACAAGTGCTATTTCATACTCCTTTCCCACCACCGCCTGCAGCCTTTGCCCACCTCCAGGGAGACACGGCTGCAGCGGGATGCAGGGACAAAGGCTCTCCGAAGGAAGCCACTACACTGCTATTGTTCGGGAGATGCTGCGTTAGCAGGGAGGAGTTCGGCCCAGACACGGTGTTGCAGAGGGGTGGCTCAGCCAGAACCTTTTCACACCGTTAGGAGAAGACATCCCATGGAGGATGCATTTGCTCTCATCTTTAAAAAAAAAAAAGAAATCAAGCAGAAAGATAAGGGAACTAGGGAGAAAGCTGGGCTCACTGAGAGGAAGGAAAGCAGCAGCATGGCGGGGACCATCCCCCCCAGGCATGCACCAGCCACAACGAAAGAAGCAACAGGAGCACAGGGAGAAGCATCAGAGAGCTGCATCGTACCAGAGGACAGGAGCTGGGATAGAGGCAGAGGATGCAGAGAGAGTGGGACCAGGAGAGAAAGGGTAAAAGAAAAAAATATTATGGTGTTTTTGTGTGTGATTTGACATTCAGTATCAGCCTGCAGATGCAGCTGGAGAGTGCCGGGGCCAGCTCAGGCACTGTAAACAAGGCGATGTGTTTTTGCGGTGTGCGGGCGGCACGCGGTGACCCCCAGGGACACCCTGTCCCACACAGGGACAGGGCTCCCAGCCAAAAGCAACCAGCTCAGACCCTCATTATGGCAGAGACCATTTGCTCTCCGCACGCCTTGGTTTTCTAATGCTTCTGAAAAACACGCATTAGGTATGTGCGCTCGATGGGGAAAAAGAAGTGTCACTGCTGAAAGCGTGGGCCAGGGTTCAGCCAACCCTCCTGGGCCAGGGAGGTGCCATGCCTGGTGCCCAGCTCCAGGCCCTGCTCAGCCCCTGAGGTGGCTGGAAACAGAACCGGAGCACGGCAGGAGCCAATGCCCATGTCTGGGGATCCCATCGTGGGAGAGCTGGGGCGTCCCAGGATGCTCCGCACCTTGGGCTCCGCCTGCCCTCCCCACAAGGCCAGGGTGAGAAGGCAGCTCCACGCTCTCCAACCTGAGCTGAGGTTTCTTTGTTGCTGTAAAAATAAAGTGCTGAGGGGAAAAACAAAAAAAATACTGGCACATAAAAGAGCAGTCCCTGTTCCCCGCCCTGACCGAAGGGACGGGGGAAATACAGAAAGGTTGAGATTTACAAAAATAAAATAAAATCAAAGTCTACATCCCCAGGATTCCTCACCTCTCGGAGTGACTATTTACACAGGTGCTGAGGGGGCTGTTTTGCTGTATCACCTGCCCAAAAGGCCCCTGAGGAAGGCACTGCCCCAGCCCCAGGCCGGATCCCCAGCTGGAGCCCAGCACAGGACCCTGCTGCAGCCAGAGACAGGCAGCTGCGGTGGTGGGCAGCCCCATCCTCTCGCAGACCAAACACACCACATTTCCCAAGAGGAGAGAGAACCCAGGGGACCAACAGTGCCCGGTGCCCATGTGTCCCCAGCATGGCATCCGGAGAGGCTGGTGAGCCAGGGGGACCGTCACTGCACCATGACACTGGTGGTGTTCACAACAGCAGCGGCGGGCGCTGCCAGCTCCACCAGCGCCTCGTACGTCCCCACAACAAAGCCCACGAAGCCAAAGAGGCTGATGGCAACGTCCTTGGCAATGACGAGAGGGTGCATGCCTTCTGCATAGTAGGTGGCGATCTCCAGCAGTGGGGGGAAGATGAGAGCAAGGGCGCTGCTGCTGACGGAGCCCACCAGCGAGATGACGATGTCCAGGCGCGGGATGAGGATGGCCAGCACGCCTGGAGAAGGAGCAAACACGACGTCAGTGCTGCTGGCTCCCAGCCAGCAGAGACCTTCCTCCCCTGCATCAAAGCAAGCAAAAACCCACCACAGGGATGGCATCTGCTTGACTCTTACCTCTGCCCTTTTCCCTGACACAAGAGCTTTGAAGATGTGGCTGCATGTTTTCCAGCAACTCCTCCTCAACAAGCAGTTAAGCCATTGCATTAAGTTAACAAAGCACAGCACACAGACCAAACCCTTTTTGTTGCCCTGGGTGCTGCTGCAGTGAGCTCCAGGGCTGAGCAAGACCCGTGCCCCAGCAAACAGATGCCGCTGGCAGAAGAGCGGCTGTCGGCATCCCCAGCCCTCTCCTGAGAGCCAGCACTCCTGCTCTGCACACCTGGGGAGCCATAAAGCCTCAGAAACCCCATAAAAGCAGGAGGCAGGAGGAAAAAGCCATCTCCCCGCAACCTGAATAAACCCATGCGGTTTGCACACGTTTAGAGCTGCTCCAGCATCAGAGCGCCCACAGCACAGCCCAGGGGAAAACATTTGTTAGGTAAAAACTGCAGCCAAGGAAAATCCCCCTGGGAGACTTCTGACAGCTCGCACTTAGCGGTACAAATTCCAGCATATTCCTGCTCCCCCATCTCCTGCTCAGGGCCAGGGGAGGATGGAGGGATGATGCCTCCTCCTTCCAACCAGCCCACAGCCACCACCACCTCTGGGCTCCTCTCAGGGCACGACAGTGTTGACATTTGGGGAGCAGACTTAAATAAAGGATCAGCAAGGTCCTGTTTTGCAGCTGGGGGAGGCGTCCCTCAGCACACTCACATGCTGAGGGAGCTCCCCATCCACAGCAGCCTCGGCACTCAAGAGCATCACTGCTGCTTTATGGTCAAAAAAGTCTGAGGAAAGGGCAACCAGAGCTTTGCACAGCAGAACAGCATTCTCTGCAAGCAAAGCAGACTTCAGCACTTAATCAAAGTGACCAACTGAAATAAATTGGTTTATTGCTTTGAAAGTTCAGCTTAGAAACAGACGACGCCTAGAACCATGGCAGCTACAGCCTTGTTGAAGAAGGGGCATCTCAGGACTCCTTACCAGAGGGATTCATTCACTCCCTGGCAATCAGCTGCAGGTGAGAGAGGCTGTTGGAGCCTCCCTGAGACAAAGATAGCCCACAGCACCACAGGAGATGGAAGGCTCAGGAGATGGATAGCAGGCAGAGACAGAAACAGGAGATGCTCCTGCACATTGCCACTACTCCACTGTCAGCTAGATAAGCCTATAGACAAACTGTTCCCCTGCCATGGGGCACAGCAGCAAAGGTCCCCGCTCAGCTGACCTGGAGGTCAGCTGGTGCTCAGCCCTGCACAGACCCAAAGATGTGCTCTGCCAGGTCTCTGCTACAAGCAGCCTCCATTGTCCAGCAGCCCATGGGGAGAGCAGAGCTGCTGACCTCTAACAGCATCCTCAGCCCACCCCCACCACTCTTTGGACTCAAAGTAAACAAAATTGTTAACCCGCCTCTAGAACAAGCAGAACTGAAGCACCAGCTGCAGTCCTCAGCCTCCAGGGGCAACGGTCGTGCTTTCCACAGGTATTAATTCAAAGGGTTTTTAAGTGTACCGGTTTTGAAGTCTAAGTTAAAAAGACACCCATACACCAAATTGCATCCCCTCTTTGGAAGCCAAAGCCATGATGCAGGCTTGTTCTGTGGCCGAGCAATCATCCGATGAATATTCATGCAACCCCCCTAATTGCTTTTATCCTCGCCAACAGCCACAGCAATCTCTCACATGGAAAGGTAAGGGGAGGAGGTACAAAGGAACCAGCATCCTTCCACCAACACCTCTGCTGCCTCCCTACCCACAAATGGGAGGGTACAGCCACTGTTGGTGCCTAAAGCCATCCCATCACTCCAAGCCTTCGTTCCCCTGGCCAAGCACACCCCAACGCCCACCGGGAGAGGCTCCCATCCCGCAGGCAGGCTCTGAGCCCGACCACAGCACCAGGGTGGCTGGAGCACATGGTCCAGCATGGCAGGATTTCATCCCTGTACCATCCCTCCAGCTGCAGGCGTCGAGGCAGAGTGCGCTTCAGGAACACAGCACAGAGGAGATGGGGCTTTGCCAACCTCTGTTAATTAGCACTTCTGGCCCATCATTAGCAAGAGCCCAGAAACAGGCAGCACCCTGCTCTCAGCCAGGTCCACCACCCTCAAGTTAGCACCATGCTCCTCTCAAACCCAAACCAAAGCCAGCTGGGACATGGGGCCAGGTCCCTGGATGCTCAATTCTGGTGCATCAGCAGCATCAAGCCACGGATAAAAGCTCTTTTTCAGCAGATGACACCTGGGAGTTCAGTCAAGCGTCTCAGCTGTGCTGACAACAGCAAGGATTTAGCCTTCAGGAATCAAAGCCAGCCAAAATCAGACACTCCTGCACCTGATTTGCTCCACACCTTTCCCAAAGATCCACCAGGCTTGAGCCTAGCAGCCTGTTCCACCAGAGCCCCACTGCAGACACCAAACACTGTCAAGGGAAAGGGACCGTTTGGGGCTGATCCAGTCAGACCTGCCCTGTGGCCACAGGTACGTTGGAGCTTTGGTTCTAGGTGTGTGCTATTTTCACTTGTCTTCTGGAATAAATGTGTGCGTGTACAGCAACACCCCTTCCCTTGTGGTCAGCAACCCTTTTGCAGCTGTGCCCCATCATGCAGGCACAAGAAGCCTGGCAGCATATTGCCTGGGGAAAACAGCCTCCAGTCTGGGCTGCCCTGGCACTGGACCAGGTGCTGGAAGTGTTTCATACAAAGCTTGATGGGACTCGATGGCCCTCAAAAATGCCATCAGGGGGATCCCAGGTCCAAGGCTCCATGGGGGTCTGCCACATCCAAATGATGTGGGAAGTTTACTACTCCTCCGCAGAGAAGAGCAGTCCCATACAGAGGGGGCAGAGGACCACTGCTGCTGCTCCCTGGAGGCTGCCCTGGCCCACTGGCTTGCATCAGCAAGGTCCAGGAGAATTTCTGCTGCAAGGGCTTTAGCAGCAGGGCCAGAAGCAGCAAGGTGAGGGGCAAAGAGGCTCTCAGAACCACCAGCCCATGGCAGGAAGGAGGTGCCGCATCCTTGTAGGGGAACTCAGACAGGCTGCTTTCTACTCACAGGTCACGCCAACCAGGGCCACCCTGAGGAGGAGGTTGACCAGCCAGCCCCAGCGCTCTGACACCCGGGCGACGAGGGGAGGGATGACGATCTCAGCGGGCACGTAGAACTGTACAGCATACGTGAAGAAAATCCCAAAGGAGAAGAGCAGCTTGACAGCTTGGTACAGCCTGCAAACAAGGAGAAGACCCAGTAAGGCACGCTTTTGCTCCAGCCCCCACAGCATCAATGGCAGAAAGCACACTCTGCCAAGGAGGACTTCTGTGTCCCAGTGGTCTCCCCTCCTGAACACTCTTCTGGAAAATTAGGGGTGATGCATTCAATCCACAGAGACCTTTCTTGGGCAAGAGATAGCATGGAGACAGCACAACCTCCAAGCCATGGCAACATATGCCTCCACACCTAACCAGAGGCCTTAGTCCTGGCTTTGTATAAGTAATCACCAGGCTAGGAGTTGGGCCAGCAGCCTCTCAAGTGCTGCTTCCCCTTGGGAAAAGTCATGGGCACAGATATAGAAAGCTATTTGAAATTAAAAAAAAACAAACAACAAACAAACAAAAAAACAAACCAAGACACCACTATCCTGCTCCCAACTCATTCAAAGGCACAGGGAAAGCTGATGTGTGCGTGGCCAAGGGACCAGCAGCCTAACTTGTTCCTCAACTAAATGCTTACATGTGCAGCACTGCCTTTGGCTGCACAAAGTAATGAGTCCTCCAGGTACCTCACTCCCTACAGGGGGATACAGGCTCTGTACTACCCCCTCCACTTGACCAGGCTGCCGTGACACAGGGTGGCCTTCTTCCTGATCACTCCACTCAGACAACACCCAAATATCCAACAGCATTAGTGCCGCCAGGAGGCTGCAATCCTGACTTCTGGCGGTGATCCAGAACAAAGTTGTATCCATCACTCATCCCAGAGGTTCCTCACCTTGACCTTCACTAACAAAATCCAGCCTCTGAGCTGAAGGAAGAAAGAAAAGCTCCTTTCCTCCTATTTGTAACCAGCTGGATTTTATTATCCATGTTAAAACAGGAGAGGAAGAATACCTTTAAAGAGGCTTATGAGCTGCAGCCATGAATATTTCACAGGTAAGTCTTGGATTACAAAGCAAATGCAATGCAAACATCACCACTACCACCTGCAACTCTACCTCCTCCTTAAAACAAAAAAGAACAGTTCTTTTTGTGGGGCATAATGCATGTTTGAGGCTCACCGAATCAGATCTCACCACATCCCAGACCCTACAGCGATGCAGCAATGGTGCAAGCGTGGCTGCAGGAGAGCCTGTTGCAGGTGTCCAAAAAGTCACCTTCCAGCCCCATCTCTGTCCAGAGCTCCCTGACAGCAGAACAAGCCTCTCCAAAAGAGAAGTGACATCTAGTTACATCGCATATGGTTTTACCCATTCCCCAACTCAAGACACACTGACCAAATATGAAGCATGGGTCCTGAAGAGGATCCAAACGGAAGAAGGTATCTGGCTCCTCCTGTCTTGTTATACCCCTTTACCTTCTTTGGGCCCAAGCTGACGTCCCTCTGTATGTTGGCTCTCAGCATCCAGCTGCTACAACAGCCTCAAACTAGAGAATTTCATGTATTCGCAGGCAAGACCACTTTGCACACTAGTGGCAGAGTCTGGTGGAGTCAAACACTTCCCACAATAGCAGAGCATGGAGTTGGGGATCACCTAAGCAAATGGGATGTTATGCAAGTCCATGGGACAAGATCAGATGTATTTGAGGTTGTGGCCAACATCAGCCTGAAGCCACTTTTATCATCTTTAAAAGAGCAGCGTGATCAGAGAGAGGTCCCACTGCCTGGGAAGAAGTATATCAGCAGCGGGGCCTTGCAGTGATTAAGGTCAATCATATAGTGGGCTGTGTTACCAAAAGCATAGTCAGCAGGTTAAGGGTAGGGATTTTTCCCGTTTGGGGCTTGTGAAGCTGCATCTTGAGTATTGTCCTGGGATACCCAGGACAGACACTGACCTACCAGAGCAAGCTGAGTGGAGGCTACTAGGATAGCTGGGGCTGGAGCATGTGACATAAAAGGAGAGGCTGTGAGACCTGGGCTCATTCAGAATGAAGAGAAGGTTAGAGCGATGTTGTTACTGTCTTAGCTATCTAATAGGAGGGCACAGAAAAGACAGAGAGAGGCTCTTCCCAGAGTTGCACAGCAAATAACCAGGGCCAACGGGACAGAGCTGCATCCCACAAGAGTAGTTAAGAGCAGAGCAAGGGCCTGGAGAGGTGTGGAACCTTGCTCCTTACTGATATTCAAAATCTAAGTTGGTCCGGCTTTGAGCAGGTAGGTAGATCCAATGATCTCTTGATGCCCTCTCCAACCAAATTATCCTGTGATTCCAAACGTGAACTAATGACAAAGCCATCACAGAGTCCAGAGTGCACCCACTCAGCCACACATGACTTGTGTGCACAGTACCCTTGAGCCACCTACCCCAGAACTTGCATATCTTATCGTTTTATTTTTCGTTGAGTGATGCTGTAAAGTCATAAAGCACTTAAGGGCAATCCATGACTGATAAATGTTATTTAAAAAGATACAGAAGAAGGTAGGGTACCAATCCTGCCCAGGTCAGGAATCAGGACAAGAAGCTGAAAGGGCATTTTAAATATCAAAAATAGGAAGAGCTCAAGTGCTGGCCTCGACCCACAGAAAACACGGGTCCATGCAGGGCCCTGGAGAGGCACTGCTCTGCCAACCACACCAACCACTTGCTTAACTCCGAGAGACATGCCAGGCTACCCCAACAAGCTGCAAGAAATGGCATACCCTCCTTTGACCGTAAGCTCTGTCATTACCTACCTCCAACTGGCCATGTGTAACCAAACATCTTTCCCCTCACTACAGCATTTCTTCACTCTTCAGATGGTGGGGTGAAGCAACCCTTCTGAGGATGCAAGGAGGGATTTCTGCATAGCAGTGCAGTATTTCAGAGGCCGTGGATAGACCTGGGCACTGGGAACCGACACACTCCTCATTTGAGGAAGCTGTGGTTATAGAGAAATGAGGCTGGAGAAGTCCTTAGTCATCATGTAACTCAACGATTCCTGACACGTTCATTGAATCTGTTCTAGAGACCTCTGGGCAATGACTACAGCCAAGGAAGGATGCAGCATTTCTGCCACAATCCTCACCTTGTTCCCCACACTGCAGGCAAACCCCGTGACTCTGCACCCACATCTGTTATGACCAGCTTCTGCAGCCCAACATCTTTTACTGCTGGTGAGAAAACCTGCAGCAAAGCAAGGTGGGAAAAACACTAATTTCAAGAGCAAGTGTTCACCCACCACATACAGTATAATGCATGGGAATACAGCAGTCAAGGCTTTAGCCCAGGTATCCCAACCCTTACTTTAGATAACTCATTTCCAAGTCCAGTATTTACAGCTTCTGTCAAATTGGTTCTGCCAGGAATCAATATGCACAAACACCAAAGTGGTTTGCACGCTGAGTCACAATGACCGCAGCACACCTTCCCCAGAGGCAGCCCACGGGAGCCCTGCTGCACACCCAGGCTTCCTGTGCTGCTTCCAAAGGGCTATTCTCTTCTCCCTGTCTGAAGAACCCTACAGTTTTTTTCAGAAAAGTACTTTGACAGAAAGTGTGGGTACTCTTAGAAACATGCATTTGGAATAGGATATTTTGTAGCCCATCGAGTCACAGAAATCCCATTACCTTCTTTTAATGGAACATCATTCTTTAGAGCAAACAAAGCAGAGACTTCCCGCAGAAGCCCCCGGGCAGCATTACAGGTCAGTGGGTGTTACAGGCTGTGGCGTGACCTGGTGCCCTGCAGAGCCCAAGACATGGATCTGACCTGCTTTCCACCTTCAGGAGCAGCAGGAGCATTTCTTCCCCTCCACACCTCACTTTACCTTTACAGGACTCATGCCTACTGTGCTTGGCACGGTGGGATTCAGATCTCCCTACAACGCAAGCATGTTTTTCCACCGGTGGTATCCCTCCTCACTGAGAGCAGAGTCCTGGCAGGGCTCCCAGCCCCTGCCAGGAACAAGGCAAGGCTCTCAGCAGGAGCAGGAACTTCTGCCACACCGACATCAACATCCAGCAGTTCAGTTACTACACAGATCCAGCATGAATGAAAGTCCATGCACTCAAATTGAAAGAAACCCACGCAGCAATAATTAAAGCAAAACCAGGCTCTGTGTTTGGGGTTTTTTTAAAATCCTTGCTTTCTCCAGAGCCCCAGCTGCGCAGCACTAGAACGTCAGCATGTGGAAACCCATCAGTGACTCAAAATTTGAGTCCTACCCAAATCTATTTCGTCAGTGGGAAGAGGCAGCAAGTCATACTGCACAGTGTCAGGCAGCTGCTAAGAGCACAGATGATGGGCTGTGGAGGGGGTCAGGTGCCGCCAGCTCTAATTCTCACTCCAGCCCCTTGCAGGATTTCAAGCCAGCACAGACATCAAAGAGAAACTGCTGAACTTCAGAGTGCTCCCAGGCAAACCCAGGGAAATGGTGTTGCCGCAGGACAGCTTTCCAAGAAGCCTCACGGCATCAAAGCCAGCCCTCAGCCCCAGCTCCACACCAAGGCACAGGAGATGCTGCCGTGCGATCGGTACCTCTGCGACACATAGAGTAGAGCTTCTCTCCAGCTCGCCTGTCAGCACCATGTCCTGCTACACAGACATCCCAAAGCAGCGTATCACAAGAAGCAAGAGAGATGGGGGTTTTTTTCAGGACTTTCTCAAATAATCCCAAGCAGAGCAAACTGGAAAAGGCATTTGCTCTCAGTATTTGCATGTCCACACTTCTTGTCCCAAAGGCAAGAAAAACTGCTTGCATTTCTCATCCGGGATAAATATGGAGCAGTGACACTGAGCAACCACTCACGCTCAGGGACAGACCTGCACGCAGCCCGGCCACATGCTGCAACAGCCACCAACCCCAGCAAGAGGAGAAAAAAAACCCCTGGACAAGCAGGTACAAGGTCAGGCCACACGTATTTTTGCAGGGCTCCAGACAGCGACCAGAGCCTCCCAAGAGACCTCACCAGGTGTCAGAGGAGGACAGACAGGTTTGGGGAGCTGCAGAGCTCAGCCCCCATGGGAAGGAAGGGGTATCCTCATGGCACCAGCACTTGCAGGCAAAGCACCGGCTCGAGATGAGCCACATCCAGGCACAACACGGAGCCCAGGAGTGGGAGTTTGAGCTCCAGGGCTGCAAACAAGGAAGGCAGCCCACGCACAGAAACGTCACATCTCACCCCCTCTGGGAGCTCCCAGCTTTGAGGTTAGTTTTCCATGTGCTTCATTTAGGGAAGAGAAGCAGTTTTTCCACTGTTCGATGACCTTCTGATATGGCTGTACAGGGGCTGTGCTCAACATCTGCCAGCCAGAGTGCTGCTTAGCCCCCAAAAAGACACCACAAGGCTCCAAGAAAAAGGCAGGAGATGCACCTACCCAGGCAGGAACCACCAAGGATGCCGACAAAGCAGCCTGAGCTGCAGAGCCAAGACCGAGCTCAGACACTGCAGCAATGAGCCTCACCACCCCATATATCAGACAACCCTTGACAACCTTCTTTGGACAGTTTGGCTACGTCACTGTTGATCCTTCCCCAAGCTCATCTAGATTAGTTCTCCTAAGCAGCAACATCCCCCACTGCCCCCTCTCCTGCCTCCCTCACCAGGACCCTCTTCCCTCACCCCTCCAGCCCCTCTGCTCCCCACAGGGACTCACCAGCAGTTGGGCAGGTTGAGCGTTATGCTGGCCTGAATGTTCGCCCCAAAGCGCAGGTACCCCAGGACGCTCAGGCTGATGTACAAGATGGTGACGATGGTCATTCCCACATAGAGGATGACTGGGAACTGCCGGGGGTTCTTCATCTTGTTTTCCAGGGGCAGCACCTGGGAGAGGAGGAGGAGGAGGATGACAGAGCAGCAGGTTGCTCCCATTCCTCTATACCCCTCAGTCCTGGAAAGCAGGAGGGGCAGCCCCATGGCCAAGGACAGCCCCCCATCCCAGGGGACAGGATGGTCACACACGCAGTGCAGAGAACTCAGCTGAAAAAGCCACTGTACTGGAGATCTGATTTTTGTGCTCCCGCTGGAGACCTTCACACTTGGCATGGCAAGTCCCCAGCAGGGTCACTCATGCCCTTGCCTTAGCAAAGGGACCTGCTCCCTCCCCTTGGCAGGAGCTGTGCCCATTGGTGCCTGGTGTCTTGGGGCGATACCATCTGTCCCATACCTTGGTTGCATTACACTCTGCACCCCAAAACAGCATAGCCATGCCTGCTGGGACAGGCCCATCATGATACATTGTCTTATCATCCCCAGCAGATCCTGGAAAGACCAAGACACTTTCTCTTCTCCTGTCAAGGTTGTCTGGACAGATTTCAACCAGGCAGGACAATTAAAAAAAAAAAAAAAAAGGAAGGACAGAGCCAAGTCCCTCACCTCTATACTACTAACACTTGCTTTCAAATACAGGAATTCAGCAAACATTTTTATAGCTGTCCTTGCGTGGTGCGGATTTCAAGAAGTGACACAGCGGCAGGGCTGTTGAGGAGGCAGGACCAGAAAAGCTTTTATTTGCTTCCCCACCTCCAAGTCATGCAAGGAAGACAGTATTTGTGCCTCACTGCCGGCAAGAGCCTTCTGCCCTGGGCAGAGCATCCGATAAACACTCCTCCTGTAATGGATTTGGCCCTCTCCAGCCCTGTGTTTACAGAGCCAGCTTATATTAAGAGATGAAAACATTTTTTTCTCCTTTGAAGGGAGCTCCCAGAAACAACCCACAACACCTTAGGGAGCCATTAAGCTCTCCACCCACCCAGCCAGCTTTTTTCACACACACAGACGGTCTATTTACAGCATCCTGTGTGAGAGGCACATGCAAATCTAGCCCCACAGCAGGCTGCAGCCACGTGGCTGCCAAAAAGATCAGATTTTTTTGTGCCATGTTTTTTGTCCTCCCGCTTAGGCAGCTTCAGGATCCAGCCTGGTAATAAGAGTCAGGATGATTCCTCATCCAGAGGTCAGCCAGCAGAGCCAAAGGCAGAGGCTGCAATTCCCAGTAGAGACCAATGTACTGCCAGATACAGCCACCTTCAAAGCAGCAACCAACCTCCTGAGGTTTGGAGCATGTTCTCCTCCAGCCTCAGCTGGAAGCAACAGGGTTTGACCCAGGAGATAGCCTGGAGGCTAAAGCTAACAGCATCATCCAGAATTTGGCCTACTGTCAGAGAAGTTCACCTTCAAATACAGCTGCAATGCAGAGCAGGTGCTGCAGCAAGCCCAAGCACAGGCAGAGCCTCCCGTGCAGGTAGCCCCACTGCCACACGCCAAGACTTACCACCCCGATGCCTTCGAAAGCAAAGATCGCAGTGCCAAAAAACAGAGGGTAGGTCTTCCAGGCTGCTGCTAGAGGTAGGTCACTGGGATCAGGAATGTCCTGGAAGAAAGCCCATGCAGAGTTCAGACATGGGGAGGATGGGGAGGACCTGGCCCACTCCCACCGCTCCCTGTCACAGCCCCACGCTGCAGGGAAAGCCCTGCAGAGCAGAGGGTAACCATGGGGCCCCTGGGAGCAAGCAGCACCCCACCGCATGCAAACACCCCACTGCTGAGCTCCCTCCACCAGCCAAAACACAGGACACGGCAGAAATGACAAGAGGGGAGCTGCACGCACGTACCCTGACGATGTACTGGTAGATCACAATGAGGCTGACAAGCATGGCTAAGTTGGCCAGCATGGAGAAGACAGACAGGACCTTGAGATTCTGGATGAATGTGAGCAGCACCACGAAAGGCAGGAGGGAAAGCATGTATAGCCGGGAGTCCATGGTGGGGGTCATGGCCACTGTCCTGTTCGAGGTGCAGTCATTGGTGGTCCCGTTTGCTGCAGATATGACCTGGGGAAGCACAGGAAGGCCTGATGACCCCTATCATACGGGTCTGACAGTCATGAATCTCAGCAGCCCAACCCAGGTGGGTCAGGCTACTACCCCACCAGCTCACTTTCATACACAGCTAGTTGATTAAAATCAAAGCAACGCAGTGTTTCAGGTAGTTTCAAAGCAAACCCGTCTCTTTGCTAGGAGCAGAGGTGGTACTAGCTACAGCACCTGAGCTGAGACAGCAAAACCTGCCCGAGCCCAGGCTCACCGAGCACGTGAACCTGGCAGCCAAGTGCACCAAGGGCAGAGGTTGGTTTGCGCTGCCCACGTGGTCAGTTGAGAAAAGAGGAAAGAAGCATTAAGTGCTATTTACTCAAAGGTTCTTTTCCTCTTGCTGCACCATGTTGCACTCAATGTTATGCATCCCTTCAGCTGCTCAGCACCCCATTCCCAAGCAAGGACATCCGGAAGCTACTGCTGGCCTCCAGCTTTGCTTTCTTCATGAGAAATCCTCCTTTCCTTGGGGTCTTTCATCGCAAAGGCACTCCGGGACGTGTGCTCATCTCTAGAGACAGTTCTGCCCCAGGAACCAGGTGGCTGAGCCAGCCCTCCCAAGAGCGTGGGCACACTGTGGATCACTGACACAACCAAGATCAAGCTGGTTTGGGTACCAGACACCGGCTGGCCACTGCAGCAAAGGGCTGCCTGCAAACTAATTTAACCTGCTCCGGAGCAAGTCCTGCCCCAGAGGAGAGGCTAAAGAGCTTCTGTGCAAATCCATAGGATGTACAGAGATACACACACGCAGGGTAGTGCTCCTCCAAGCCCTGGCCTGCCCTGCCTCTCCACAGCTTGCTCCAAAGCCATTTTCCAAACCAAAGCTTTGCCCAGCTCAGCAGCACCTTGCCTGAGGTACCAGCTGCACCATCACTCCCCATCTAACACTCTACTCCCCACCACAAAAAGAAAAAAACAACACTCGTCTCTCCCCACCCAAAAAATTCTAACACCGAAGCCAAGGGGTTTCCCAGCTGTGGCCTAAAATGGGTTGGATTTGCAGGTTTTTACAAATTTCCCTTCTGGCTTGAGCCATCCTTCAGTCTCTGCTGCAAGGGGCCGTGCAGAAAGAAGCCTGCCTTGAAACTGCAGCAAGGGGCCATTTGTGGGGAGCAGAGGGGCAGCAGCAGCATGGCCCTGTGCATGCGCCCTGCTCGCTCCTGCTCTCAGGGCTGTTGGTGTCAGATC
This sequence comes from Phalacrocorax carbo, assembly GCF_963921805.1. Classification (NCBI taxonomy): domain Eukaryota; kingdom Metazoa; phylum Chordata; class Aves; order Suliformes; family Phalacrocoracidae; genus Phalacrocorax; species Phalacrocorax carbo. Next base: position 7,292,955 of record NC_087520.1, on the reverse strand, counting down.
CCTGGCATTCACCCATTTACTCCTCCTGGCCATCCCACGGGGCAGCACGAAGGGAGGAGAGCCCAACCATCCTCTGCCACCCACTGGCACTCCCAGTTTCTTACAGTCAGGGTTTCTGTTTATTTTCTCCCAATGTCTGGCAGAAGGAAACTCCCCAAAGATGTAATTAAGCTCCAGAGCCATGGGATGAGACAAGAAACTGGAATGCAGACAGGTCCAAGAAACAGGAGAAGAGAGGTTCACAGCAGGTCCTGCTACCCATATGTTACCATATACAGAGAGTATCAACAAACCAGTTAACTGAGGACATCAAAGGCACAGTCCCTCTGCTGTCACCACTCTCCTGCCTTCCCTCACTAGGAACAGCCCCCCACTTCCCCTGGGCCACACGGATGCCGCCAGCACCTCTGCACGTGGAATGAACTCACAGGGACTCTCAGACAAACCTGCCCTGTTTGAATGGGAAAACCGATCCTCCATAATACCCGGGCAGGGAGCAGTACCTTCCTGAGCAGCACCAGCTACAGAAAGCGGACCTTTGGTGGAGATCAGGGCTGTGACACAGGAGCTAAGAGCACACCCCCTCTCGCCTTCCCCTTGGTCACAAAGAAGGGAGTAAGTCTAACCTGTTTCAGATTGTCAGCTAGAAAGACAAAGTACACACAGCAGAAACCCAACTGAGTGATGATCAGGAAAAGTCCCACTACACGCCTAGAAAACAAGAAAGACCATTTGTTAGCCAGGCCATACAGAAATATGAACCCACTTGGGTTGCCTGGGCTGCACTGGAACACTGCAGCAAGGCTGCTCTGCCCGGGGTTGAGGTCTGCAGGTCAGAGCACGCCCAGGTCACCTCTCCATCTAACCTCAGAAACCTCAGGCTCTCCAATCTCCCCTTCCCATCCCCTCAATAAGGACAGGACCAGCCAGAGGAGGAAAGTCACCCAGTTGGGTTTAGCATATCCAGTCTGCTGCTGTATTGTCACAGCTGGAGACAATGCTTGCTGGACACAGGAACAGGGGGATGTTCCCACCATCTGATGTTGCATACAAATCACACCGCACATCTGTACAATGTGATGTGGGACATCCCTGGGAGCAGCCATTAGACATGCTCAGTGTCTAACAAGATGGACCAGCACTGCAGTACTTGTTATGTGCCTCTTTGTTATGCTGTGGAGACTTACTTCTCCCATCCCTTTAGTACAAACCACATCTGGTTGGGGCCAGGACTAGGTCAAAGACCTCAACATTACCCCCCAGGGGACATCAAGCACTCAGGGCAGGTGAGCCAAATAACATTTTATCTCACTTGTGCTCATCTGCCAACACAGCTTAGAGACCAGTCTGCTCTTCTGTCCTAGCTGCAGCATATGCTGGGCTTAAAGACAAATCCCCTGCCTGGAGCAGGGGAACAGGTACCTGCCCCAGATGGCATGGGTCCGCAGCCATGCGCTGGGAGTTGACTCCAGCCCGTACATCACAGCACCGCCGTAGTCCACAAACTGCTTCTGGAACCTGTTCAGAGAAGAGAGAAGTGACCTCACATCAGCCCCATCTGCTGGTTCCCAGGGCAAACTATTATATTAATAGGGAAACAGTTCCTGTGAAAAAGCCCAGAAGCAGTTCCTGACTGAGGCTTTGACACAGGCAACTTGCTGCTGGGAGGCTTCAGAAAAACAACAGGGCTTGTTGGGAAGGAAGGAATTGCCATTGGACCAGCAGTGTTGAGAAGGGGAGTTGCTCCTTACCTGTGGCAGAAGTGATGGGCACATTTCACCAGGATCCCCATGCAGTGCACAGCCACTATTCCCATCACCAGTAGGCTCAGAGGACCCAGCTGCAGGGGAAGAGAGGGGGAAGGCTGCACTCTGATGGCCAAAGGCAGAGCTGCACGACGGGTTTTACTTCCAGACAAAACCCCACGGGCTCAGTGAGCCAAAACACCACTGGAGGCTGAACCTGAGTTCGGGTGCTGCTCCTGGGAAACAGCCCCCCAGGGCCGAGTAACCCCACAGAGAGCCACAAGCTTGGCAGAAATGATGCAAAAGAAGCAAGCTGGGACAGTTTGGCCATAGCAAAGCAATACCAGGATTGTTTTTCAAACTATCTTGCACATCACTATTATAGAGGTGACAAAGAGGTCATGGTCCGGACAAAGGAAGGAAGTTTTCTTTTTTAATTCTTTTTATTTTTCAATCTGAGAAATGGGAATTCTGCATTGCTGGGCAAGGAAATCCAGAGCAGAGCAGCAAAGTGCCCCCACCTCTCACACAGACGGTGGTCGCTGGGGCATGATACAGACAGAGGAGCTGAGCATCAGGACAGAAGCAAGGGGAAGATGTGACAGTGGCCAGGGGCTACTGTTTCACCTCCAAGCACAACCTCAGCCCTCAGGCAGGAAAGCTGCATCACATCCACTGATCTCGACACAGCCAGAGCTGTGAGGCTGGACCAGCCGAGGTGAAACCCCACAGAGAGAAGCACACCGCCATCTCCCATCACCAGCCCTAACTGCTGACCGATGGTGCTCGTTACATGTGTGCTGTGCTCACAGGACCCTCAGAAGGCACAAAGCATGCTCAGCACGGACCAGCTGGGACGAATGAAGGTGAAGGTCATGCTGAACCACAGACAGGACCAGGGCAAGGAGACGTCACCCAAGCAGATCATTTTCGGAGAAAGGGGGTGATGCCGCACAGGCCAGGGAGGTAACACCCAGCTGGGTGACGAAGCAGGGAACTGGTGCCCTGTATGACCCCAGCAGAGGAAACCACAGCCCTGACTCGCACACTGAACTCCTCAGGGCCAGCTAGCACAGTGCAGGAGCAGTAAGGACAGTCTCAGCAGCAAACAGAGCGAGCAACAGAGCCCAAGGTGCAAAACCTCACAAGCCGCCGAGAAGCATCTTGGCAGGCAGACAAGACGCTGCTCTGCCCCATGGACAGCAGTGGGGTGAGAGCCACCTTACCAGGACACCGGCATTCTTCACAGCCAGAGGCAGCCCCAGCAGTCCCGTGCCAATATTCCCTTTCAGGAGGTGGATCAGGGTCTGGTACCACCTGCAGGAGAAAAGATGCAGAAGTGAACATCGGCAGACACACGCACAGTCTCAACCCTCGGCTCATCCTGCTCCGGTTCCAGGCACCACTCTGAGCTGCAGTGGCAAACACACACGGAGGTCTAGATCCTGTCCCCTGAATCCAGCTCAGCCCAGTGGGGCCAAGGAAGGACTGGAGGCAAAGACTCAATGAACAGATTTTGGGTGAGCATTTGCAGAACCGGCATCAAGGTAAAACCCAGCGTGAGCACAGCTCGGCATCAAGGGGCTGTACAAGAAAGTCTCCGAGTTGAAGGGATCAGTGAATAAGGCATGAGGAAGCCCCCAGGGCATGACTGCAACATGCCTATGTATCCTCTGAAGCTGGACATGATGTTTGCTCACCGCAGCTCCCCGTCAAATGTAGCTGGAATGGGGTAATATCGGGAAAAGCACTGCCCACTATCAGCAAGCCCAGCTTCACCAGAGAGTAGTGCGATGCTGGGGCAGCTGTTCACTTGGAGCCAGCACCCCACGGAGGCAGAACCACAGCTCTGCCTTTGCCACCCCCAGGAAAGATTCCCCATAAAACCATGGCTGCACCATCCTGCAGCAAACCCAGCAGGGAGCCACCGCTACCTCCTCCACCCTCCCCAGGTGCTGGGCCAGCCCAGGAGGAAGGGAATCATCACTCACGTTGTCCCGTTGGTCTCCCCAAAGCGCTGGTAGGACTCGGGGTGGGCAAAGCCGTTCATCCCACCAGGTGGGCTCCCCTCTGGCGTGACATCCGTGGAGCTGTAGTCATTGTAGTCCTCGCTGCGGAGGCGCCGGGTGGACATGGTCCCTGTGGAGGGAGCAGCATTAGGGGTGCCCAGCTCGACACCCCCCTTCTCAGGCTCCTTGGGGTCAGCCATTGTGCAGAGAGATCAGATTATACTGCCAGACCAAGGTCTCCTCCAGGGCTTTTATACAGCCACCCACTCCCGCCCAAGCAATTACATAGCTGGCATGTCCTAAGGTCAATGGTGCAGGGCACATTCCCACTGGCTCTTCCTGCAGGTTCATGCCCCGGTTTCGGGCACACCCAGGCAGGACAGGCTCGGGATCCTGCAGGCAGAGCCTGGATATGACCCGCTTCATGCTGGGCAAGGGACCCACGCACCCCTGCTCAGGGGTGGTGAGCATGGCACAACAGCCACGCGCTGGCAGCGTGCCCAGCCCTGGTGCTCAGGACAGGGGCTGCCAGAAGGACGGCCACAAAAGAGCAACCGCTTTTAACCCACATGCAGTTTCACAGAATGGTGAGGGTCGGAAGGGACCTCTGGAGATCATCTTGTCCAACCCCCCTGCTTGAGCAGGCACACCCAGAGCTGGGGGCACAGGACTGCGTCCAGGCAGGGTTTGAATATTTCCAGGGAAAGAGACTCCACAGCCTCTCTGGGCAGCCTGTGCCACTGCTCTGGCACCTGCACAGGAAAAAATTTCTCTCATGTTCGGGTGGAACTTCCTGTGCTCCAGCTTGTGCCCATTGCCCCTCGTCCTGTCGTTGGTCACCACAAAAATGAGTTCCTGCACAGGAACAGCTTGCTCTTGTTAGGGAAGGGGAAGTTTCCTAACTTGTCTTTTTTTCCTATTTAATTGAAGATTTTTTTTATTAAAAAGAATAATAAAAAAAAATCAATTACGCTCCATCAGGCAAGAGCACAGTCCACATGCTGATACAGCAAACTGCCCCCCTGCCAAAGGTTTCACAGCTGTGGACATGCCTACAGGACTAAGGAGCTTCCCAGGATGAGGCACCTGCACAAGCCAGAGCTCTTGCTCCAGCAAAAACCCCAGCAGGGTCCTGCAAGCCAGGAGCACAGGCACAAGCCCTCAACAAGGTGTCCTGGTTTTGGCTGGGATAGTTAATTTTCCTCCTAGTAGCTAGTACAGTGCTGTTTTGGATTTAGTGTGAGAGTAATGTTGATAACACACCGATGTTTTAGTTGCTGAGCAGTGCTTACACTAGTGAAGGACTTTTCAGCTTCTCATGCCCTGCCAGTGAGGAGCTGGGAGGGGGCACAGCTGGGACAGCTGACTCAAACTGGCCAAAGGCATATTCCACACCATACAGCATCACACCCAGCATATAAACTGGGGGGAGTTGGCTGGGGGGTGGCAATCGCTGCTCAGGGACTGGCCGCACATTGATCAGCAGGTGGTGAGTAATTGCATTGTGCATCACTTATTTCGTATATTCTTTTATTATTTTTCCTTCCTTCTCTGTCCTATTAAACTGTCTTTATCTCAACCCACAGATTTTACTTCCCCCCTCCCCCCGCAAATTCTCTCCCCCGTCCCACTGGCAGAGGGAAAGCATGGCCGTGTGCTGTTTAGCTGCCTGACAGGTTAAATCACGACACAAGAACACAAGCCTCCTGCCTTTGGCCAGAAAGCAGTCAGCTGGTTTAATTCCCACACATGGCCTGAAGAGCTCCTGCTGCTTCTGCACAGGCTGCCATCCTCCTCCCAAAAACAGCCTTTGCTTCCTCCAGCCCCCCAAGTGCCCAACAGGAAGGAGCACCAGAGGCAGGGAAATCATCTACCAGGCTCCTGCCACACAGCCTGGCAACTCAGTCCCTGCCCCAAGGGTCCTCTGAGATGTCCTAGGCATCACCCCCCACCCCAGCAGTCCCAGCCCTGCCCATCCTGTCCCACGGCACTGGTGAGGAGCCGGGCGGAGCAGAAGCAGCAGAGAAATATCGCTACCGCAAATGAGCTCGTTTCCTGCCAGAGAGCTCCTCAGACACCCGCCAGGTCACGCGAGCGCCCACAGGATGCAGCTCCAGCACAGACTTCAACATTTGGCTGTGCAGGGAAAGATCAGCCCAGGCAGCTTGAGTCCTGCTTCATCCCCAGAGCCCCCAGGCATTCCACCCTGCCAGCACCGCTCCCTGCTATGTGCAAAATCAAGCCAGAGCACTGCAAACACTGGGAGGGTCCAGCCTTGTGACCAGAGGGGAAGCAGGGAGCAAGGGACTTTGCTCAACTCTTGATGCTTGCTCCAGATCCTAGCTGCTCAGGAGCAGTTACTCGGGCCGCAACAACACCGCTTTATTTCCTGCGGCACCAGGAAACACGGGCAGCAGGAAGCAGGGCAGATCCATCTCACGCAATACCAGCCTCCAGAGCAACGGTGAGGCCAGCCCAGGCAAGCCAGGATGCAGTCACCCCAGAGCTGAAGGCAGCGCATGCATCACTCATGCTCAGCCTCCTCCCTCGCAGCCATGTAATCATGCCCTGAACTGGCTCCTCCATGGGCAGGGCAATGTGGCAAGGCAGGGACCAGGAAGAGTGGCAGCATTAGTTTACACAAGGAAAGCATTAGAAGCTATATGTCATCCGTGACGGGCCTGAGGGGCAGGAGAGACTTGGGAGGCTCTGCCAAGCACTAAGGGCTGGTAGTGGGCAAGACAGAAGACAGAGGGTGTGCCAGGGTTGAGCCAGGCATAGATACCCCTCCCCAGGGATGGCCTGCATGTTATCTTAAGTACCCAACAGCTAGATAAAACACAACCCAATTACATCAGTCTGTCTGATCACTCCCTGTGTTTTGTTTTGGGGTTTGTTTGGTTTTTTTTTCCCAAGCAGGCCAGGCTGCTTTTTGCTTTGAAGAGCCAGGGAAATGCATTCATCTTGCCTTCTTTGTTTCTGGATTAAAGGTTGCATAGCAGCTGGGAGTAAGCACTTGGCTCCCCCCCCCCCCCGCAATCAACAAGAAAAAGCTGTAAAACTTGTTTCATCCACACAGTTAATATTTCAAACTGAAGCAAAACTCCACCACATCATTTCCTCATCATTACAAAAAGCATGGACAGGAACAGCCGCATTCAGTTTCCACTTTAAACCCAACTCCTCGACTGCTTTCAATGGGCATTTTTTTTTGCACATGAGCAATTTCATCGTGGTGAGCACAGCACCTAGGAAAGCTGGAGACAGGGCGGGGGGGGGGTGACAGCAATTTGTCCCTTAGAGTGACAACCCCACGCCAGAAGTCAAAAGCAAGATGCAACTTGCTACTGACCCCAACAGCTCTCCCCAGCTGAGCAGGGGCTGCGTGCAGAATGGGCAACACGAAACCTTCTGGGAAACTGAGCTGCCTGGCAAAACTCACTGCGTGTTGATTCCTTTATTTCCAAAGCGCTGCTTGTAGCCCATCTCAGCATGACACAATGGAGAGCTGTCGCTGCCAGATGCCCCTCCTGCCCTGCCCCACTGCCCTGCCTGCAGGGAGGCTGTGGCTGAGCCCCTTCCCCAGGCCACCATGCTCACGCTGGCACACCACCTCCCAGACACAATGGCTGTACCAGCCACGTCCCCACAGCATCGGTTCTCTCATCCCTGTGTGACCTAGACCTCCTGCAGCCCCAGAGTCACCCCCAGACTTACCATCCCAGCACTTTGTAGCATAGCTTGGTCCCCCCAGTGTAGCTTCTCCCCACAGGGAGGCTGCTCAGCACAGACCCCCCCAAGCCCCCACAGCTCCAACCCCAGCCACGCTGTGCCACCCCACAAAGCAGCACAGCTGCACCCCACAGAGCACAGGGTTCCCTGTACCCTCCAGCTCGCCCTCCCTGCGGTGCCACACAGCGCCCCGCACCCTTACCACACCTCACACCCTGGTGCACACTGCGGGGAGCTGTGCCCCCCGCCACTGCACGGTACCCCCGGACACTCTGAGGGGAGCCCCATGGCCTGCCAGCACCCCCACAGGGCACGACCAGCACACACCGCGGGTGCCCACGCAGGGTCTAGGTAGACCCATACACTCCTGCGGGCTCCGGGCACCCCGAGACACCGCTACAGGCCGCCAGGAACCCCAAGGACCTCTAGGCACCCCCCGAGAGATGCCAGCACCCCTCTGCACCCACTCAGCCTCTGAGCATACACACGGCCACATATACGGGTTACCAGCACCCCCAAGCGCCCCTGAGCACCCTTGCAGGCTGCCAGCATGCTCCTGCACCCCTGAGCACCGCTGCTCGATGCCAGCACCCCCAGGGACACCCGAGCACGCACGCAATCTGCCAGCAACCCCAGGCGCTGAGCATCCCCCTACACACCCGGCGCCCTGTAGAGGCTGCCAGCGACACCCCGGACCCCGGAGACCTGTCAGCGCGCCCAAGCTCCCCTGAGCACCGCGGCGGGCTCCCAGCTCACTCCCGCACCCCTGAGCACCACCGCGGGCTACCAGCACCGCCGGGACCCCGCGCACCCACACGGGCTGCCGGCCCCCGCCGCGTCCCCGGGCACCCCCGTGCGTCCCTGAGCACCCCCGCATGCTGCCAGCCCCCTCCCGCACGCTCTTGGGCCGGCATCCCGCCCCCGGCCCCGCACCTCGGCGGCCCCCGCCGCGCCCGCTCCCTCGGCCGCGCCGTCACGTGACGGCCGGCTCAGCTGACCGCGACGCCCGCGCCTGCGCACGGAGACGGGTGAAGGCGCGGGGCGGGGCGGGGCAGGCAGAGGGGCGGGGCCAGGCGGGGCGGGCCGAGGCACGGTGTAGCACTGCGGCGCCGCCTGGCGGGCGTGGCGGTGCTCGCGGGCGGGCCGCGGCCTGGGGAGCGGGAAGTGGGGGGGGTCTCGCTGCCACGAGTGGGTTAGGTGGAATCATAGACTCATTAAGGTTGGAAAAGACCTCTAGCATCATCAAATCCAACCCAACACCCCCAGGCCTCCTATCCATGCCCTGAAGTGCCACCTCTACACGTCTTTTGAACACCCCCAGGGACGGTGACTCCCCCACCTCTCTGGGCAGCCTGTTCCAATGACTGACCACTCTTCCAGTAAAGACATTACATTTTCCCTCATATCCAATCTAAACCTCCCCTGATGCAGCTTGAGGCCATTTTCTCTCATCCTATCGCTTGTTACTTGGGAGAAGAGACCAACCCCCACCTCACTACAGCCCCCTTTCAGGTAGTTGCAGAGAGCGATACAGTCTCCCCTCAGCCTCCTCTTCTCCAGGCTAAACCCTGCCAACTCCCTCAGCCGCTCCTCATAAGACCTGCTCTGCAGACCCTTCACCAGCTTCATTGCCCTTCTCTAGACACGCTCCAGCACCTCGATGTCCTTCTTGTAGTGAGGGGCCCAAAACTGAACACAGGATTCGAGGTGCAGCCTCACCAGTGCCGAGCACAGGGGCACCATCCCTGCCCTGCTCCTGCTGGCCATGCTATGCCTGATACAGGCCAGGATGCTGTCAGCCCCCTTGGCCACCTGGGCACTGCTGGCTCACGTTCAGCCGGACGTGCAGCACAGCTGAGCCCTGAGTCCCTCCGTGCGTGGGCAACAAGGAGCATCCCCCACCCAGCGGGGCTATTCCTTGGGCAAGGCCTGCGGAGCAAGGCAGGCTGGCAGGTGTCAGGGATGTAAATGGTCACTGGGATGAGCAACACCCCCAGAGACCCCCTGTGTGGGCTGTGTCCCTCCAGGGCCAGGGGGGACACTGTTCCCATGCCCGAAAGCAGCACCTGAAGATCCCCATTGTGGCCCTTGCACAGGATCCGGCCTTGGGGCTGCTCACACTCAGCTCTTCTGGCCCCAGCATCCTCCACCACTGCCCCCACCCCAGCCCCAACACCACTTTTTCTTCCCCCAGCTCAAAACTACATCCCCACTATTTCAGGGAAAGCGAAGGCCACTCCCAGGTCACCCCCAGTATCAAGAGGCACCAGCTCCACTTCCTGGTAAAAAGATTTATTAAGAACCTGCAGTACCTGCCCGAAAGGAGGCTGCCACCCTGGCACAGGCGCTGCGCGGTGGTGGGGAAGGGGGCGAGAGCGTTAGCGCTTCTCCAGGCAAAACAAACCGGGTCAGACCCAACAGCAGGATGAAACAGAGTGAGCCAAGGGCACAGAAGGGAGGTGGGAGCACTTCTGCGTGGCAGAGGACCTCCCACCAGGGCAGCCCGGCACTACTTAAGGCGTATAAAGTGCTTGAAAGAAGACCAGCCCTAAGGAGGGGCTAAATAATGTGAGCAGGCAGGGACGCGAGGAAGTGAGGGATGCAGGGTGCTGGTGGGTCACCTGCACCCTGCAGGGAGCTGGCGTAAGTGGGTGCTGTCAGACATGCCCTGCTTGGAGCAGCAGGCAGGAAGGGTGCTGCTGGCCCACGCCTCAGCCCCCAGCCACGACCAGGAGAGGGACTGCGGGGCCCCCAAATAGAACCCAGGCTGCTGGTCTTCATGGTCATCTCCCAGTCCATCCCATGTCCGGGATGCTGCTCCACATGGTGGGGCTGCCTCTGCTGGTGCTCAGGAAGGATGGTCCCAGTGCAGCATCCTGCCTCAGCTCAGTCCCAGTGGCAAAATGAGATGAGTGGGACTTGACCTCGGCCAGGCTGTGTCCCGGCTGCCTGTCATAACCATGTCCCTCCCTGCAGCCCGTGTCCAGCTACCTCTCCTGCTGCTGCGAGCAGCACCAGCCACTTGGTACTTCACTAGTGGGAACATTAGGCAGGGGTTTGGGCACTTTCAGTCCTGTTGTGCTTGTGATGTTTGTCACAGCAGGGACACAGGGAGATGCCCTCACCGGAACCTCATGTCACCCACCTGGTCCCACGTGCAGGACAGGGTTGCACCAAAGGCAGACCCAGAGCTGCCATGGGGGGACAGGTCTTCTGCAGCCACTTTGGGGACACTTCTGCAAAATAGCCCTGTGCTCCAGCTGGAGGTGGTGGGGACAAGTGGAGACACCCTCTGCAGCTAATCCCGCATCCCTCCAGCCTGCCCCAGCACTCCCAAATGCTTCCTCACCCCACGGACTGCTTCAAGAAATATTGCTTTTCCCTGGAATGTTTTTGTCTAAAATTCCCTGGATGGGATTAAGAAAAAAAAAAGAGAAAGTAGGTAAAAAATAGCTACCCCCAGGTCTCACTGAAAGGCAGGGGTTAGCTCTACGGCCACCCTGTCCGGGGCAGGGGACACCCTGGTGATGGGGTTGGGGACAGCTGGAGGGACCTTTCTCTGTGAAGCAGGGGACAGGGGCACTGAGCAGGGGCACGGGGGCTGCCTCCTCCTGGCAGCAGGAGGGATGCAGCTTGCAGGGACGGGTTGGGACTTGGGACGGGACAGGGTGCAACTTGATGGGATGGGACAGGGGACGAAGGTGGTGGGGAGAGGAGGGACAGGTTCCCCCCACTCCTCACTGGGACTGCAGGGAGAAGGCCAGCTTGACGCAGGCAAGCTCCTCCCCGCCATTGCTGACAGCCGCCCGGACACGGTAGTTGCCGTTGGTCATCCAGGCAGGCAGTTCTACATCAGGCAGGACGAAGTCGCTGGCTGGAAGGGAGTAGGAGCCCTGCGGAGAGAGGAGACATGTAGGTAAGACGCCAGCTGAACCCTCCCAGCCCTGCGCCAAAGGGCGCAGCAGTACCCAATGGCACTGCCGGCATCGAATGGCCGGGGGTTTCAGGCATACCGCTTTGAAGGGGCAGTGGCAGGGGATGCCATAGGTGAGCAGGGGCTCCGGGCAGGTCGTGCCGGGTGGGATGAGGTTGTCAAGGATGGTGCAGACATCATTGTAGGTGCAGCTGCCCAGCTGGTCAATGCAGGGCAGCTGGATCCAGAGGTCGCCCAGAGCCTTCTCCACCACCAGCACCGCCTGGAGGGAAGGTGTTCAGCACCAGTACAGCTGGCATGGGCACCCACAGCTCCTCCAGCCTGTCCCACCCCCCCTCTCCCAGCCACCTCCCTCGGCTCCTGCTCGTGCAATTCTTTGGGGTACCCATGGGGCCACCGCACACACCCCCGCTTCACCATCCTGCTTTCAGTTCCTCTCTGCATGCAGGTTTCTCTTCCTCCAACCTCAGTTTGACCCCTTGAGCAAACACCTCCCAGCACCCCTCACACCCGCCCCTTTCCCTCTCCTCGGTGGCCTGTCCCAAAATCGTCCAGCAGCTCCCATCCCACAGCTCTGCCTCCACACTCCCCTGGCATGCTCCCTGCAGCCCCAGCCCCAAACAGGCACCATGGCATTGCTCAAGGCAGTCCGTGCACTTTGGGCAGAGAGACGTGTTCAGTCTCATCCCAAAAAGTCCCCAAAAAGTGGTGCAGGGCAGCCAGGCCAGCCCAGGGCTCTCACAGCGGTGCCGTGTCATGTCCCTGGAGGGAGCAGCCAGGTCTGGCTGCTGAAAAATGTGCTGCAGCAACTGATGGGAATACCCAGGGCACTTGGATTTCATTTGCGTCCCTGAGTCATTACATCCCCAGAACACGACACAGCTCAGGTGGTTTCTCCCACTGGGAAAAGGCTGGGAGTTTCCCACTGGGCTGTCTGCTCCCACCATGGGTCTCCCTGTGCCCATCACCCTGTTCTGGCTTACAGACCGCAGTGCCCTCAGCCCTGCACCGCTCCGTGCCTTGTTCCCCCAAGGGCTGCTCATTCCCGTACCCACTGCTGGGCATTTCCCAGCTGCTGGTGGTTTCAGGAAGCTCTGCCCTCCCTCGTCCTGTGGAGGCATCTCCAGCACGTACCTTCAGAGGGGAGGCCATGGCCTTGCTGCTGCTGACGGCCGCGCTAACACGCAGGCTCCCCGGGATGCTGATGGGGTCGGGCGCCACGGAGAGGCTCTGCAGCAGCACTGGGTCCCTCCTGTCACCACAGTTCTCCCAGGAAAAGCCACCAACCTGTGGCACCGAGGGACAGGAGGAGTTAGAGCCAGGGCAAGCCTTGCCCTGGGTTTGCAGGTTTCCCCAGCACTGGACCCCCAAGCCCCCTCACGCAAATGTCTGCTCGCAAACACAGCCAGAAAATTACTTTCAGTCCCCTCTCAAATGCCAAATAAATATTCCCCTCTGCATTTCTTGCTCTCCCTGCTCTATGAGCCTGAGGGCATTGCAGAAATTCTCCCTCCAACAGGAATTACCACAACCCCTTTCATGTACTTCTCACCCAAATAGGGTTCCCAGGCTGTGATTTCCAAACCAGCCTCAACTCAGCCTCCAAACGCTTTGCATGCAAATGGACAAGAAGCATCCTTCAAGCCAGCACCAACAGCACCAAGCAAGGTGTTTGAGAGAGAAGGCAGAAGAGCAAGAGGGGACCAGGGCAGGGCGGTGATGGCTGTGCTGGCCAGGGAGATGCCGTGTTCTGGGAGGGCTGTGGGGCTGGCACAGCTTCCTAGCTCGGCCAGGAGCAGCCCGGCTGTTGCAAGCCCTCATCCACCAGCTCTGGCCACCTGGTCCCACGGAGGAGCCAGAATCGCATTTGCATGCATGCTGGTTTTGGCTGGGGCAGAGTTAATTTTCTTCACAGTAGCTAGTATGGAGCTGTGTTTTGGATCTGTGCTGGAAACAGTGCTGAAAATGCAGAGGTGTTTTCGTTCCTGCTGAGCAGGGCCTACATAGAGTCACAGCCTTTTCTGCCTCTCACCCCACAACGCCACCGAGTGGGGCTGGGAGTGCACAAGGGGTTGGGAGGGGAAACAGCTGGGACAGCTGACCCCAACTGACCCAAGGGATGTCCCACACCATATGACATCATGCTTAGTGTATAGAGCTGGGGGAAGAAGGAGGAAGGGGGGACATTCGGAGTGATGGCGTTTTTCTTCCGAAGTCACTGTTATGCACGATGGAGCCCTGCTTTCCTAGAGATGGCCAAACACCTGCCTCCAATGGGAAGGAGTGAATTAATTCCTTGTTTTGTTTTGCTTGTGTGCACAGCTTTTGCTTGACCTATTAAACTGTCTTTATCTCAACCCAGGAGTTTTCTCACTTCCACCCTTCTGATTCTCTCCCCCACCCCAGTGGGGGGGAGTGAGCAAGTGGCTATGTGGTGCTGAGTTGCCGGCTGAGGTTAAAACATGACAGCTTGTTTCATTTTAAACATGGCTTAACATTTCCACCTCCATTCATGCTCAGGGGGCAGATGAGCCAGGTTCATTCCCTGCTGGTACACCCCAGGAGCCTTACACTGAGCTGGTTCAGTCCGAATGAGTCAGGGAAGCAGCGCTGTCTCATGTGACAGTGAAAATCCACACACCAGGGATGTCACATGGACTAGGGGACATCACTCCTGTGTCCCAGCTATGTGGAGAGCTGTGCTGGGAGATCTCCCATTTCCTCCGAGTCCCACCAGCCCCCCTGGCTACTGCCAGCAAAGCCATGGGCTGGCAACAGCCCCGGAGCCCTTTGCTCCCACAACCCAGGTTCGAAGGTGGGAGGATGGCAGCACTCGCCTGCAACAGCCACCCCTGAGCCTGTCACAAGCCAGTGGCGGAAGCCCAGCCCCAGCTCCTTTCCTGAGTAGGCTCCAGCCTAATTGCAGGTCTTTTCCCAGCGGGGAGGCAGGAGGATGCCTGGGCTGCACACCCTAAGCAGGTTTGGCTGGGACAGCCCGTGTCCCTGTGCCACGGGTGCTGGGCTCTCCCTGCCTGCTCAGCAGCCGCAGAACCGGTGAAGGCTGTATTACCTGGTGCCAGCCGTCAGCCCCAGCGGGCAGCGCGGCCCACGCAGGCGAGCAGCCCGTCCCGCCGTCCCGCTCCCCAGGCAGGAGCAGCCCGGGGTGCAGGGCAGGACGCAGGGCTCAGGGCAAGCCAGGGCAAGGGGCAGGCTGCGCTCCGACATTTAGCAAGAGCTGGGAGCCCCTTGCCTCCGGGCCCACAGGTGGAGAGGCTCTGTGGGAGCTAAACATCAGTGCGTGGCTGCGTATTGCTGCACCACAGACCCTCTGTTGCCCCGCAGAGCCCCCTCCAGCCTTCCTAACCAGCTCCCTCCCTTCCCTGGGGCAACATCAGCTTTCCTGGAAAGAAAATAGAGGTATCCTCCTCAGCACCGCGTGAGAGTTGTGCATCTTAATCAGCTGTATCTTAGTCAGTTTGTGCTGATGGGCCCGGCCCAGGGCTGTGTGGGAACGAGGAGGCGGCAGCCTGAGCTGGTGCGCTGGAAAACGCCAGGGAACGGGAGGAACGAAAGGCGAGGTGCTGGGAGGCTGCAGGCAAAGCTGGGCCGAAGGAAGGGAGGCCGCTGACGCTTTTCGGTCCAGAGCGGTTTGTCAAAACTGAAATCCCTTCCTGCTCGGAGGCTGAACCCGAGCCGTGCTCCCCAGCGCGGTCAGGTCTGTGGGATCCCACTCCCCGCCGCGGACATGCACCCAGAATCACACCTTGCACTCGTCCTCCTGGGACAGAAAACGCTTTCAATCTCTTGCAAAACCCAGCAGGATGGGTAAAGCATTCCTACCCGCCAGGACCTGCTCCCTCCGCCGAGCCCCCAGCACCGGCCCCCCCGCCCCCCGCCGCCCTCTCGGCCCCTTCCCGGTCCGAAGAGGAGAGGGGTGAAGAGAAGGGTTTGGAGCCTCTCACCTTGCTCAGCCTCCGGGAGCCACTCCGCTCCACCAGCAGCTGCGGGCTGGAGCCGCCGAGCGCGGCCGGGCAGAGCTGCAGGGCGCAGAGCGCCAGCGCCAGCCCCGCTCCCAGCATCCCTCCGGCAGCCGAGCAGGAGCCGTGCAGACAGCCGGGGCGACCGGTGGGAAGAAAAGCAGGGAGAGAAAAGCAAGAGGCGAGGCAGCGAAGCAACCGCTGTCTTCTCGAGTGAAGCTTCCCACGGCGCCCGTGGGGCTGGCGAGACTGGGACGCCCCGCGCAGTGGGGCTGCCCCTTGCTAGCTCCTCCCCGGCCCATCTCCCGATTCCCCTCCCTCCCCGTGTAGACGCTTGGAGATTTTCCCGTCCTCTTTTTTTTTTTTTTTCCCCTTATCCCTGGTTTTGTTGTCAAGCGCAGGACTGGAGTCGCAGGGATGCTGGGATGGGAAGTTGCGCTTTCCCAAGCATCCAGGGCCTCCCCTCTGCCGGCCCGGGGAGGGCACCGGAGCAGGATGCCGAGGTGCACCCATCACACCAGGCACCCGTGCCCCCAGCTTGGGTGGATGAAACCAGGCCATCTCCCCACCCCCCCACCCAGGGCTGCATCTCTTCTCACACCCCGCTCAGGCTGGCCGAGGCATCTGTGGGTGTGCAAAGGGTGGGAGCCCACACCAGGCAGGCACCCGGGACCCCCACGCCCAGCACAGGGCAGGCAGCAGCTGGAGAGCAGAGATAATCTGAGACCCTGATCCGATGCCGTGTGTGCTGGGGGGGGCCACCCCTGTGTCAGGCAGTCCCCATCTGGGCTGTTTGCCACAGCACCCCACTACTCACCACCCACCTTTCTACCATTTCAGGCTTAACACACATATCCCTTCCACCCTTCCCCCTTTGGGCACCCATTTTCCAGCCAGAGCTGCCCGAGCCCCCTCGTCATGCTGGAATGGCCCCACAGTACCCCACCATCACAGGTTTTCCCATATATTTTGGTGAACAGATGTTTTTCCCTGTGGAAAGCTGGAGGGGTCTGAGCAGACAGGACACAAGTGTGGCAGGTCTTAGACCCCCACCTCCACAGCAGCACGGTTAGGACCCTCACATGGGACCCTTCCCCACAGCCAGCTCGGCTCTCCCTTACACGCTGATGCTGGCCAGCCTCCATGTATCACTCTGGGCCCTGGGAAGTGTTGCCCAGCTTGTCCAAACCCCTGCCTTAGCTCTATTTTTAGCCTTTCATCCTTATTTAGCAGCAAGGCTGGCCGGGAGCGTGCAGGCAGGGTGCGGGAGCGGGCAGGGTCCGTGACTGATGCTGCTGCCCACCCTGCGCTGGCAGCGACAACTGCATCGCTGATCCGCTGCAGAGGCTTAAGTGTGAGGAATAAATAGCCCTGTTCCACTCGGGAGTGGGGCAGAAAGTTATTCCCCAGGATTAGTTTTCACTTTGAGGTCCTGGAGCAGCCGGGGGACAGGGATGGAGACAGGAATGAGCAAGGAGAGGCGTGGGCATGGCCGGAGCATTGTGTTTGGGGCCTGGAGGGGAGCACAGCCCATTGCCTCAAGCACCGGGGGCCATGTGCTTTCCTGCTTTTCACAACCAGCATGGGTGAAGGTTTCCCTCCCCCTTTCCCATCCTTCCCCCCTCCATTTTGCCGTGGAAAAATAAAAAGAGAATAAAGGACTGTAAGGACAGGTTAACCCACATCATTTTGCTTGGAAAAACACAGGCATGGGCAGAAATGACTTGAAATTGCTGCCCTACCTCAAGACAGAAGCATGCATGACCTAGATACCCATCAAAGGAGTTTGTGACCTTTTTTTGGGCTCCAACAAATGCAAGATCCTCTGCAGTTCAAACAGTTTTCTGAGCTCTCTCACCCATGCAAAGCTTAAGTCACAAGGTGTCAGCAGGTCTGGCTAAACATCTTTGATTTGCATTAAAGAGCAGCCAGCACAGATGGGTGACAATGTTAATGACCTCATTAGGTCTCATTTACAAAAGCAAACAGATTGTAAAAAAAATTATATGTGGGGCCAAAGGGTATGACCACTGTCTCCCCTCTCTCTACCACCCATGCCACCAGCTCTGCCAAGACCCACTGGGTATCACCATGGGCCAGCTCATCGCCCAAAAAACTTCCAGCAAAATATCTCTTTTTTTTTTTCCCAGACTGGATTTCTGAGGGAAAAATAAAAAACAAAAACAACAAAAGAAACAAAGAAAAATAATGATGCCATCTGCATTCACGGGACCATCCTGCACACAGATCATGCAGGGCCAGGGTCCCAGATGGAAATCCCACATGCTGGCACCGACACCACCTTGTACCCATCCCGTCCTGCCACATCCTTACCAACTAAAACTGGAGAGAGAGCCGAGACACTTTAACAGCTTGCATAAATATTTCTCTTATCCATAAGCTTTGGCAAACACTTTAAATGGCCATTGGTACAAATTAACTCAACATTCAGCCAGCTGTTATCCCATTTACGGCAATTCAGCTAAGCATGAGATAAACCCTCCTAGGCTCGCTTTTCCAGGCAAAGCCCTTGAGACTCCTCTGGCTGCTGTCGGTCCTGGGGAGAGATCACGATAACACTGAAAAAGACATTGGGGCAAACTTCAAAACAAGCTGAAGTTTTCCCTAGGTAGGTCTGCTTTCCTGTCTTTGTACAGGCAAAAATCCCCTTGCCGATGTAGTCCCCATTGTCTCCAGCCCTCTGCAAGCAGACTCTGGCAGCCCCAGCCCCACGTGCTCCTCCGGTCCCCAGCCTCCCCTGCTTAGGGAGAATTGTTACAGCCATGAATCCCACCCATACAACACCATGGAAAGCCCCTGTTTTGCTCAGAAGTGGCTGGACAGAAAAGTTTCTGTTTAAGTGCTGCCCTGGAAAGGGAGCAAATTATCAGCGTATTGGGGCAGAGGAAGATGAAGCAGGGCTGAGATGGGAGATCTCTCCAGCAGGGACACATCCCATGCAGCCCACATAGGAAAGATTGGAGAAATTGAGAAATTGCTAAAAACCTAGTTAAATAAGAGACCTTTGGGGCAGAACAGGCAGGGCCTCCAGCAGGCAGCCTAGCAGATGCGCCTGTGAGCTGAAGGAAGGATGTAACATGATCTGGCGTGGCCCCTTCTCCAGAAGTGGGTGGCTTACAGAAGCACGGGGTCATAGCTGCCATGGTGAGCATGGCACGCGTGCCAGAGCCTGCGGCAGCAGCATGGGGTGCAGGGTTGGGGAGCGGGGCGCTGGAGCCGGCCTCGCTGCACATCCCCATCCCAACTCCCAGCTCTGCCTTGCTGGCTTGATGCCTTAGCCTGATATGACCAAATCCCCTGTTTTTTCTCCACCATTAGTAAAAGAAACTCTACCCAGAGCACCACTTTGTGGCACAGGGACATCCCAGTGCACCCCCAGTAAAACCAGAAATTATCACAAGCACATGTGCTAAGTGCTGGAGCTTCATGCACCAGCAAGACGTGATGGCAGCTGGGCAGGCTCCTCGTCAGCTGCCCACACAGCTGCTTCTGTTCCCAGCCTCAGCGATGCGCGTGAGCTTTTGTGCCTGCCCCTGTATGCCTTCAGTCTCAGAAGTCTGGGCCAGGATTTTTATTTAACCCTGGAGAGGTGGAGACCAGCACCTTTCACCGGCAGCTTTTTTATCCTGCAAATGATCTACTCAGCCCAAATAAGTACTGCCCAGATAAGTGCTCTCAGGTGGGGAAGGAGACTTGCTCTGCGTATGAAGTGCTGTGGGAGATAAGAACAGAGATGCTTTCAGTGGTTTCTGAGCTGTGGGAGCTGATACCAGGAAGCTGCTGTGACTCATGAAACTTCACCCATGTTAAGCAGCATCTACCCAAGAGGACACAGGCAACTGGTCCCACCAGTCCCCAGGAGACTGGGGCAGCTGTGGGCCTGCCTCTCACCTTCCCCTCCTTACCATCCAAGCAGTGTTTCACAATTTCCCTGGTCCCAGGGTTACCAGGGCAGAAAAAACACCTCCAAGTCCCGCATGATGGGGTGATCACGCAACTCCGCTCCCTCGCTGGCTGGTGATGCCGGAGTGGCAGCGAAACGCCAGCGTGCTGGCGGCTGCTGAACCACAGGCTGCTTGGATTTCTCCCAGGGGATATTTGGAAAATGTCAGAATAGAAACTTGTTGACAAAAACTGGCAGTGTTTCCATACAGGCATGGCCTCGTGACCAGGTTGAAACACTCCCATTTCAGCAGTGCTGGGTGGCAACAGTTGGTTTTTCAGGTCAGAATGTGTGTTCAGTTAGAAATATCTATTATTTCACAACATTTAAAAAAAATCCTCAAAAACAAAATATTTGGAGGAACCTGTCTTTCCTCACATTAACTTTTAGACAGGACACTTTCAAAGCCATGTGTTTCCCTACCTCTTCAGGACCTGTTTCCAAAGTGCTGGAAAATGACACCCTGGCTCCAGGCCCAGCTTTTGGGGTGTCTGGGATGCTCAAGACTGGGTTGTCAGGATGCAGTAATCCAGGCAGTGTGGACCACACCAAAAGTCCTCTCCAGCCAGGACTGCTACCCCCAGAGCAGAGCTCCCGCCAGGAAAAAAAAAACAAAACAAAACCAAAAATCCCACCCCAAACCACCACCTTTACAAAAATACCCCAAAAGCTGAAACTTCATGGGCTGAAGGCAACAGCCAGGACAAGTCGTGCCTTTGCCCCTCACATCCTTTCTCCTAGGGGGGCTGGGGTGGGTTCAACCAGGGCAAGCCCCCCGAGCCAGCCATGCTCTGCCTGGACCCCAGCCCCAGTGCAAGGGGGCCTGCTACCCACCCAGTTTGGAGCATCTCCTGGTGCAAGGAGTCTTGCTCCACCCACCCAATCTGGGGCGTCCCGCTGTGCAGGGGTCCTGCTCCCCTTTCCCCCCACCCAGGAGCATCCCCAGTGCATGAGACTCCAGAGACGGGTCATTCCCGTCTCACTTTCCTGCTTGGGACGAAGCATCCCGAGCCCAAGGCGGGGATACCCCGGGGTGGAGGGGCCCCAGGGCCGGAGCACCCCCGCCGGGCGCCCAGGGCCAGCCCCGGGGGCGGGCAGGCTGCGGCCGGGGGGCCCTGCCCGCGGCTCGGGGGTGCAGAGCACCCTCTCCCGGCGCTGCCTGCGAGCAGCTGCGGGACTTTTTTTTTTTTTTTTTTTTTTTAATTTTAATTTTTTTTCTGCCTGCCAGCCCCAGCTGGGGCGGTTCGTCCCGTCCCGTCCCGTCGCGTCCCGCCCGGGCCCGCCGGGCAGCGGAAGGCTCTCGCCGGGGGATGCAGCGCCCCACGCCCCGCGGCTGAGCGGGCTCCCGGCCGGGGCTCCATGGGCTGCACCGGCAGCGCTCTGCGCTGCTGCCCCGCCGGAGGCAAGGTAGCGGCTGCGGGGACTCGCGTGGGGTCGGGGCTTTGCGTGGGGTCGGGGCTTTGCATGCGACCGAGGGTATATGCTGTCGGGGTTTGCATGGAGTTGGGGTTCACGTGGGGCTGGGGTTTGCGTGGACCTCTGCTTACGCTGCTAGGGAGGGAGTGTGTTGGGGGGCACCCGGTGTGAGTGCCCCCTCCCCCCGGGGAGTGGCAGGGCTGGGCAGTGCAGCTGTCCCCAGCTGCGTGTGACCCCACTGGTGGTGTGGAGGGGAGCCAACACTGGGCACAGCAAGAGCTGGCAGCCACCTGCCCTGCTGCACCCTCCTGCACCCCTCCGGGCTCTCCCCCCACATCATGGGGAAGCCCGTACTAAAGGGAGTGCAGCATCTGGGGTGACAATGTCTGTTGGAATTGCTGGTCCCATACACGACAGGGATGGGTCCCCCCAGCTAGACCCCTGCCATCCTCCTAGAGCATCTTCCCTTGTCCCAAAAGTTGTGTCCCTCCTTGTGGTGGGTTCTCCCTCATGCTGAAGGCGACACTTCTGCAGGGGAATGCTCCAAGTCCCCAGCAGATCTTGGCATGTTGCTCTGTGCTGAAGAGCTTTTCTGTGAGTTAAGGTCTAGAAATTATCTGCTGCTAATTATTATTATTTTTCAACATGCTCATGCTGCCTTAGCACCCCACCATTGGCCTCCCGAGGTGTTTCTGAAGTTGGATGTGCTATGGGTACTGGTGTTGGTGGGTTGCAGTTGCTGGAGGGAGGCAGGGACAGAAGGAAAGTCAGAAAGGCCCCGTGGTGCCGGCGTGCCCCCCTGCACGGGCGGCCCTTTGCAGAGGCAGCTGTGAGAGCTCGGGCCACACGGCCAAAGCACAACCCACTGCTGGGATGTGGGGGGGGAGCAGGCGCGGAGCTTGCACAGCCCCAGAGCCAGCAAGTGCCTTTATTTACAGCACTTGCAGACTTGGCTTCTTCTCAGTATCATGGAAAAAAAAAAAGCCCGCTCTTCTCTATGTCATAAGATCAGACACTTCTGGGCTAGTTTGTGACTCTGAGAGCTCACAAGAATTGACATGGGACAGAAAGAAACAGCAGCCCCAAGGCCCCAGGTGTTGAAAGGCACATATTTACTGAAATACGGAAATTTAAGTCAGAGTCATTTGCCCGCAGACACCTCCCTTCCTGCGCTTGCCTGCTCTCGAGCTCTTCTGCTCAGCCTTGTGGCTCTGCTCAACGCCATTTGCGCCCCATGAAGCAGCCCTGCTGCTGTGACTGCGTTGCAAGCTAATCCTGAAAGCAGCACCAAAAATCCCCTTTACAGCACAAAGGGGTAAGCGCGGGCATCGAGCCGCTCCTGCCCATGTTCTTTTGTCCAGGGTACCAAAAGGCGGGGTGGGAAACCTTCACCCTCCTGCTGCTGATGGGTGGACTTGCAGAGCTGGTCCTTTGGGGTTGCCTGGGGCTGGGGGAGCCCTCAAACCCCAGGGGTGAGCCTGGGCAGACCCTTGGTGTTCGTTGTGGGGCTGGGGGCTGTCATGGGGCTGCAGAGGCTTTTGGGGCCGGTCCCAGGTTGGAGGTGACCTTGGGGAGCCTGTGCTGGGCTGGGTCCAGTGCGTGGACAGCATACCAGGCATGCCCCAGGGGAGGCGGCTTGGCAGCCTTGTCCTTCCCGTCACTGGTCTACCGGGCGATAAGGAGGCACGGGTGCAGGTGCCACGGCCAAAGCCCAGCCCCGAGCTGCAGGCACTGTCCCCGGGGGTCCCTTCCCCTCCAGCTTCATCCACCCACGCTTAGCCGCTTGTGGTCACTGCTTGCCCTTTTGCTGTGTTCCCATCATGAGAGAGGCCAAGACGCCTTCCCGAAAGATCAGGGCTGAGGCTTGGCTGTCTTCCAGGGCTGGGGTGAATTTATTTTGGAGATATAGGAACTATATGTGGCAGCAGGAGCCAGGGAAAGGTCAGGATGCAAAACTTGGGCTGTCAACAGCGTAAAGGGTTTGAGTACAGTCTGTGGCATAGATCTTATTGTACGAGAGGTGATAGCCATCTTGTAACACAACCGTCACTGGAGGAAAAACAGCAGCAGAGTCGAAGACAGGTCCCATGGACCTGAGCCAGCATCGCTCTGGCAGCACTGAGCATCTGATGCAGGTCCTGGGGAGGTTTTAGGGTCGTGGGCCAAATCCTGGCCCCCTTCCCCACAGCCACAAAGCGAAACCTTATCCCCTGGAGCAGTGTCGGGATTTAAATACTCGTTTCCTGCCTCTTCGTGATTTCATTCGCTGATGGTAACGTTGCATGGTTTAATTGCTTAACATACTTGTAAAACAGGAAAAGAGGAAGAAAAATACAGTAAAAAAACCCCACCTCATGCTAAAAGCTGAAGCAGAGGTTGCAGCTGATCCAGCTGCCCGCACCATGCCGGCTGAGTTTGCGCAGGTGTTCCCCACCACTGGCACCTTTCGGGATGCCTCAGGTTCTGCTGGAAATCCAGTTAATCCATCCATAAAAAGTTTTGCTCCAGACCATCAGAAATATTTAGTTCTAAGAATGTGGGTACTTTTTTTTTTATAGCTAGAAGGTATTTTTTAGCATGAACCTCCTCAAAGCCAAAGCTAGAGGTTTCCATGCTGAGACCTTACAAGATATGCAGCGCCGCTGACGGCCTGCACCTGTGGGGCATTCTGGGCTGCTTCTTCCCCGGGCCAAAGCCATTCCAGCTGGAGCAACTCCCAACCTGCTCCTTTCACACACAGCAGACACCAGGACTATCTTCCAGCTCTCCAAAATGCACCAGCCGATACCAGAGACATGGTTGCCACATGCTGCTCTGGAAGTGGCAGCAGAAGGTGCCTTTATATTTCGGTTAGTTTTCAGCCACATTTTGATTTTCACCCTGGCTTTGGCAGTGGAGCTCTCATCCTGAATGACAATTGAGTGCTTAGGAGTAAAATTAGCTCCAGACACTATTTTAATTGCTCCTAGAGGTAGGAAGTGTGTCTCGCTCGTAGCCTCGAGGCAGGTATTTAGATTTCTCTGCTGATGCCGGCCTACCTCTTGCTCCCTTTAGCCATTTTTGAGTTTGGTGCTGTTGCCTCAAATTATCCCCCCTGAGTGGCTGAGGGGCTCTGAGGCACCATCCTGCTAGGTTTGGGGCATCGAAAAGAGGTGAAAGTGCCCTAGATCCACGCTGGGTACGTTGCCTATGCTGTGGGTGTGATCAAGGGTTACCAGCTGTGGGTTCTATGTCCTTGGGCATCGCCTTTGCCAGCGAGCAGAACACATGCAGCAGGGGCGGTTTGGTTTGGGCAGGGGAGGTTTGGGGTCGCTCCTCAAGGAGGTACCAGCATCTCGCTCCCAGCAAGGCTCAGATCATCCAAAACCTGTGGATACTCTGTGACCCCACCGTGCCAGGATGGTCGCCCCACACAGCCTTTGCTTTGTTGCAGTAGAACCGGGGGGGGGCTTCTGAGGTTCCCGTGATGCCCCTGGGCTTGCAAAGCCCTGACTGTCTCATCCACCCCCTCCTCACCAGACTCCAAAACCCAGCACAGGACACAGGGTACATTAGATAGCGGGGGGGATGCACATCAGCATGAGATGGGGGCAGGGAGCAGGCCGGGGACCCTTTACAGGCAGGGGTGCCAGGGCTCATCAGCATCCCAGGGCACCCCGTATTTGCAGGGCGAGAGGTGTCAGCAATGAGAACAAACCCTGTGAATCCTGACCGTCTGGTGCCTCCTCACCCTGCTGCCTGTGTCACGTTCAACGCTGCGGCTGCTCACGCCATAGAAGGGAAGATAAAGCCGGGGGTTCTGAGAGGCTCAGAGTTTTCCTGCTCCCTCTGGCAACTGCACTTCCCTACAGCTTCAGAAAGGGGGCTGCAGGGGAGGCAGAGGCAGGGACGCCTGTTTGCTTTGCCTCACTTTTTTCCCAAGCCAGGCTCCCTGATCTGGTCTGTATTCAGC
Source organism: Phalacrocorax carbo (assembly GCF_963921805.1). NCBI lineage: Eukaryota > Metazoa > Chordata > Aves > Suliformes > Phalacrocoracidae > Phalacrocorax > Phalacrocorax carbo. The sequence goes on along the minus strand of NC_087520.1, from coordinate 7,268,226 downwards.
CACACCACTGGGGCAGCAGGGCCAAGCCGGGGTGCCACCAGCACAGAAGGGTCCCCAGCACCCCATGGGCTGCAGGGCTGGTTTCGTTAGGGACCGGTATTTTTAGAGGTGGCTTTGCTGGGGGCTGGAGAGCAGCAACGTGTCTGCAGGTGGATTCCCTCGCCCACTGTGCATCCGCACCTGTGCCCAGAAGCACGACCTGGTGATGGGCGTCAGGGGCAAGATTTGCCCCGTGCTGGGGAGGCTGATCTGCAAGAGCAGGCAAGCTTTCCTTCTATCTTTCAGCAACAGATAAAAATATATCCACCTCTTTTTTTTCTCCTCCTCCCCTCCAAGTGACTAAATTAAACCCATGCAGGGCTGGAAGGCATCCTGCTGAAGGCAGCTCCCGGCTCTGGGTTATATCAGCCCCGCAGCAGCAGTGGGAACATGCAGGAGTGCGTGGGGCTGAGCAGCACATTCCTGCACTCCTGAGGTCATTGCTTGTGCTGCCGCCAGCCCTTGGCTGCTGCCAGCCCTGCACGGGGTCAGCATCGCCTCTGATTTATGGTTATTATTCACTTCTCACTTCTGCTCCAGCACGTGCTGTGTCAAAGCCCAGCTGTGTAAAGCACCGGCAGAGGGGTGTGTTTGGGGCGTGCTCCAAGGTGCCAGGGACCAGGCTGACTCTGAGCATCCCAGGGCAGCAGGGACAGGGCAGAAGGAGGGTGGCAAGGAAGCACCATAGCCAGAGCCTTGCAAAGTGCTGCCTGCTCTCCCCCACCAAGTGTTTTGCTGCTGGAGCGTATTTTGCACCAGCACCATGTCAGGGGGACTGTGAGCATCCCCCAGGTTTTCCAGCTGGTGGCTGGCAATGATACATGGCAAAGCATCCAGGGTGCACGGAAATGGCATGAGCTTGGGGCTGCCTGCCAGGCAGCACGTGCACACCCATGGGTGTTCAGGGCTGTCAGAAGGTAGGGTGTCAGGGAGGGACCACTGCTGCTCGAGCACCTGTGTTTTAGCAGGGCTGAAGCATGCTCAGTGCAGGGTGCCTGGCTGCAGGGTGTTCTTTGCCTGCAGCCACCTGCTCCCCTTTCTATCCCCCCCCCGCTCCAGCCCCCTCTCTCTCTGCCAGAGACAGCTAAAAACCCAGCAGCAGAGCGGACCGGCTTCCCAGGAGCTCACAGCCTTGAAGACAGAGAACGGTGAGAAGAAAACCTATGCCTCCCCTCCACACTCTGCTTTCTCAATGTGATATTAAGAAAGCAGTAGGACAGACCCAGGGCGGCCAACCCACACGAGAGCTGGGTAGGATGTGCATGATGCTGGTGCAGGCAGGCAGACATGATGGCATCCCAGAGGTGATGGCATCCCATCCTCCCAGGCAGACAGGTCGTCCCCAGGGCAGCAGGCTTAAAGAGCCCTGTCCTCTCTTAGCCTGCCAGTGTTATCAAAATTAATGCTAATTTGCACCAGTGAGATGTGGGGGAGGTGTTTGTCCGGTGGGAAAAGGACAGGAGCTGAGCCCAGGCCACCACGCTGGCAGGTTGGCTGCCCAGGACATCCAAGCAGCCCGGTTAGCAGGATGCAACCAGCACCATTTCAGCCATGTTTGCGTTGCAGCCAATGCCACCCTGTTGCCTGAGGATGGGAAGGAGAAGGCAGCACTGCGAGAGGAGCGGACAGAGAGCACAAGACTCCTCCAAGGTCGGGAGGAGGAGCAGTTGCAGGATGCCAGCTGGACAGGCACTGAAAGAATGGCCCCAGACATTAACCTCCAGGTTGGTTGAAAAGGCAGGTGCTGCTGGGGGCAGCAGCTGGGTAGGGAGCATGTGGCCAGCCACAGCTTCCCACGCAGTGATCACAGACCTGTCACACACCGGCCTGGGCTATCCCATTTTTGTGAGAAGGAAGGTGTAGGGAAGGGATTAGGAAGCCCGGAGCAGTGTAGGTCCGGCAATGAGACACAGGGTGTGGGAAGGGCCAGAGCATGCCTTATACCATGTCAGACATGTAGGGTTTATCATCTCCCTGCTTCCCAGGTGGGAAAGGGAAAAAACCTGGAGCTGGAGGAGCAGTTCAATGCCCTGAAGAAGGAGCACACAGAGACCCTGCAAGGTGAGTTCCAGGACAGCGCTGCCCCCCTGCTCCACAGCATTGTGGGGCTCAGGTAGGGCTCGCTGCCCCAGTGTCCCCACGCCAGTGATGCTCAGTTCATGCTCCTCCCGCAGAGCTCCAGAGAGTGCATGAGCAGGAGAAGCTGCTGCTGGCAGAGTCCCACCACAGGTCCCAGGCGGCCTTACAGGTACCTGTGGAGAAATATCTGGGGAGAGGGTGCTTGTGAAGGGCTTGAAGACCATCTGCTGGCTCTGCCATGGTGCCCTGAGCTCCTCAGCAGCTACCTTGGTCCCTAGTGTGCCCAGGGACCATGCAGGCGTCTCCAGCCCTGTGGTTATCAGGGTGCTGTAGCCCAGCAGTGCCCCTACTCAGGAATAAATCCTAGACACTTCCTATCCTGCTTCTTCCCGGCTGCCCTAGGAGACCATCCAGGCACTAAATTCCCAGCTGAAATCCTTCCAGGAGAGGATGAAGCGGGTGGAGGAGTCGCTCTTGAGCACAGACTACAAGAAGCACATCCAGGTACAGGGAGATGCAGGACTGGTAGCCTCTGCAGATGGGTGTGCAGGAGGTGACCTGCTCTGGGGTGCTGACCCGAAGCCAGGGTGCTTCTCTGACAGACCCTGAGAGCAGGAGGCTGAAGCTGGGGGGGGTTGAGGGGGGGCACTTCAGGACATCTGAAGTGGGGAGCAAAGCTCTGTGCTTGGGAGGTGCATGGGCTGTTAGGGTCCCTTGAACAGAAGCGATGGGTGAAACATGGTGACTTGTGGATACAAAACCATCATGGTCCATGCAGGGCCCCAGCTGACAGCAGTGGCCTGCTGGTGTTGTGCATGGGGGGGTAAACTGTGGCAGATGCCCAAAGGGCCCACTCCGCTGTGGCCACCACAACCCCTGTGCCCCACAGGAGCACGGGAGCCCCAGCCCCTTCTGGGAGCAGGAGCTGGAGAGCCTGCACTTTGTCATCGAGATGAAGAACGAGCACATTCACGGCCTAGACAAGAAGCTGCTGAACCTGGAGACTGTGGTGGGTTCAAAGGGGGGGGTTGCAGGTGGGCTTTCCTCTTTCCACCTCTTCTCCCTACCTGAATCTCATCCAGAAATTGCAGCTGAAGTGGAGCTGGACAGAGTCTGGTTCCTCCCTCAGAGTGGGGAGGGGATGTGGGTGCAATGCCACCATGTTCCCACAGAGCCAGCTTTCTCCCCAGATGGGATAGCAGGGAGGTCAGAGGAACTTTCCCGTTCCCTCCTCACCCTCATGCCCCACTTCCAGGCGGAGAGAAACCTTCTGCTGGAGGAGAAGGTGAAGACCCTTCAGCAGGAGAACGAGGACCTGCAGGTTCGCACTCAGAACCACTTGGTCATGGCAAGGTAAGTGCTGGTCCCATGCATCCACCAGCTCCTTGGTGCACGGTGGCAGGGTGACAGCAGTCGCAAGTGGCATCTCCAGTGGGGGGAAAGATGTCAGCCCAGGGGGAATACATTGCAGCCTACAGTGCCACTGGGTGCTTTGTGGGGAGTGGAGGGGTTCGCAGGTACCTTGCCTGGGTGGCTCCAACAGCAGGTGCCGTTTGCCTGCAGGCAGCTGTCAGAGGAGCTCCTGGCCACCCGCGGGGCGCTGGAGAAGGAGACACAGCTGCGGGAGCAGGCTCACCATGAGAAGGAGGAGCTGCTGTACCGCGTGCTCAACGGCGGGGATGGGTCCCCCTTCCCCATCGCTGCTGGCGAGGTGCCCCTCATCACCACGTAGCACACCGCCAACCAGCACCACGCGCTGCTGGAGGGGACCACTGCGCTTTCCTCCGGGCGCATGAGCCCAGGGCTGCTCTCACAAGTGCCCCACTGCAGGGGCAGAGCCCTGGGCCAGCTGAGACCTCAGGGCTGCCCGTCTGACTGGACAATGGAGCATTTCACAGGACACTTGTGCCTGCCTTTGCCCAGCCCGTGCAGGGCTGCCAGGGAACCCCAGCCACTCCCCCATGCCTTAGCTGCACCCCTTTCTCTGGTGGAAGGCTGGGGGTGGGCTTTCTGAAGGTAAAAGGGGTCAACCAGGAGACACAGATGTGCATTGGGCTGGATCTGACCCAGCACTTGGCTCTGAACATAACCAGCTCAGTGTTGCCTTGGGGCAGAGAAACAAGGAAGATGAGGTGGGCACTGGAATGTCATGGGGATGAGCACCAGGAGGATGAAGAGGGTGCTGGAGACATAGTGGTGTTAAGGTACCTCACTCCCTGAGAAGTGGATGAGCCACAGAGGCTTTCATGGGGCAGCAGCAACGGGCAGGAGGGATGGGTGCAGCCAGGTCTGTCTACCACCCCCAGCACTGCCCTTGACATAGACCGTGTCAACCTGTCTTGCTCTGGGGCTTGGCCTCCTGCTCAGGCTGCTCCGAGCCGATGCCACCCACTCCTGCCTTCCCCAGTGAAAGCAGGGCTTCCCCTGCCCAGGACCTGCCTCTCTCCCTGGAGAGAGGGGGTCCAAGCAGGGGTCCCACCCATGCCCTCCTCTCCCCATCACCGCCTCCATCTTCAGTGAATGGCTCCCACCACCCAGGTGTGCCCCCAGTGACCACCATGCAGAGGCCAAGTCCTTTTTGTCCCCGCTGTCCATCAGCAGCACCACCAGCCCCGTGTTCTCCCCTGAAGCTGGGCAGAGGCTGTGTGCCCAGAGCTGCACATTTGGGGAGCAGAGCGTCCTCCTAAGTGGGAGAAGGCTTCAGCGGTGGCTGCCAGCAGGTCATACCCCTCCCTGCTCCAAGCCAGCGCATCCCCATCTAGGAAGACACTGCCAGTGTGGCTGTGGGGCCGTGGCTCAAGGCTGGATGCACACAAGCACTTTCCTCTGGGCGCACAAGTGTGGTGGGACGGTCACTGCTCCGGGGGCTGTCACTGGCCTGTCCCCTCCCCAGGGCTGTTTAGCTGAGGGGTGCATGTGCCTCTGTGTGTGTGTGTGCGCACCAGGCCAACGTGCTACTGGCTGTAATAATTAAAAGTCTGTAAGAAGCAGCAGCCTCAAGAATCCCATGTCAGTGGTTTTGGGGACCAGCATGGGTGCATCTCACAGCAGGGCCATGTGCTCCACACCTAGGGCAGGGGGAGAACAGGGAGGGGTGGGAGCAGGCGCCACAAAGCCACAAAAAGTGAGCCCCAGAGGAAGCCCCTGCTGCCGGTCCCCCTGTTCCTGCTCCTTCCCTCACTTCATTCATTTCAATGGGCTCCCAGCACAGGGCAGACCCCAACCCTCCCGGCCCTGCCAAGACAGCAGGGCCACAGCAGCAGCCGCTTCCGTCCTTTGTGCTGATCCTTATCGGGGAAAATATTGGCTGAACAAGGCAGACAGGAAGGCAACGTGGATTGGGGGGGTCCGGCTCTTACCCAAGCACCTCCATGAGGTACCCAGAGTGGGAAATGGGGGTGCCTGTTTTGCCAGAGCAGTGTCCCCCCCCCAGGGAACCCACCACTCCATGCATCCCCATGGCCCTGGGGACAGGTGGTAGGGCAGCCTCCAGCTCTGCACAACCACCTCAGCAATGTGGGAGGACATGCCAGGTGGTGCAGCACCAAAGCAGGGGAAATGGAGCAGGTGGCTGCCCAGCAAATCCTGCCTAGTTATGGTTGAAGGGGGCAGGATCTGGGCAAAGGGGGAGGAGGCTGGTGGGGTCTGGCATCCTGCTCTGGGCATCTGGTACCATGTCCCACTGCCCCAAAGGCAGATCCTGTGTGGGACCTCAAGGAATGTGCCTCTGGGAAAAGGAAGGGCTGGTATCTAAGAAGGGAGAATAAATTAGTCCAGAAAAGGACTTGCCCATGGCAAGGAGGAAAAAAGCCCATCCCAGGTCATGCCTTGGCAGTCATGTGGGGACAGGCAGGTCAGCCCTGCCTGCCTTAGGGTGCCAAGACAGCATGGAGGATCAGAACAACACAAGAAGCCTCCACTCTGCTCTGCCACAAGCAGCTGAGGGGACAGGGTGGGCAAAGGGGACAGGGGGAGGTTGGGGGGCTGCAGGGAAAGGTTTCAAAGGGAAAAAAAAACCCAACCCCACAACCCAGTAGCAGCAGCAAAAATACTTGTCTGCTTTATTCTATCCAAACAAAACTCCTTTGGCGGGGACTTGCCATGAGGATTCAGGTTGCTCAGGGAGATTCACCAGACTCAGGAGAAAACTGCTCCTGCAGCTTGTGTCAGGGCTGTGCCCCTCTATGGGATGGGACCTTCAGCCCAAGGGGCCTCTTTGACCCTCAGGCGCAGGGTGGAAGGAGCCAGGTGCTCAGGGACCAGCCTGTTTCCTTTTATTGCCTTGGAGCAGAAGGGCAGCATAAAGTCCCATGGGGCTCTGGGGCCGCCTCCCTGGCTGTGCTTCCTGGCGGCTCCAAGGGAGCTGCCCCTTCAGGTAGCCGGCTCTCGGTGCTGTGCCAGATCCCGTAGCCAAAGTAAAGGAGGAAACCTGGGAACGGGCAGAATAGGGTGTATGGGGGGTGTCCTCTTCCCTCCCAGTCACAAAGTTCCCACTCCTTTGGGCCACACATCAGTCGGTGGGGTGCTCCAGCCACCCTTTGACATTAAAGTTCAGCATCTTCTCCATCCGCCCACCACCACTCTGTGGCCAGCATTAATGGCATGGGCCCTCAAACCCCAGAGAACCCTCTGCTTCACCCAAAGAGGTTGCCGCTAGCTCCAGGACCTCGAAAGTGGCTGGACTTACCAATAGCCAGCCAGAGCAGGTACCGCAGCCAGGCAGCTGCGCTGAGCTGGACCATCAGGATGCTGTTGATGGTGAAGCTGAGGAGTGGCAAGAAAGGCAGGCACGGAACCTACAGAGACCAAGCACAGGGCAACAGGGTCATGCCTTTGCCCAGAGGCACTGGCCAGCCCACAGGCAGGGGTTTCACAGCCCACTTGGGATCTTTGCTGCTTTGGCTAGTTGCTGACAGGTGAGGGGAAGCCCAGCCTAGCCATCAAGCTGTAATGCTTGGAGACCTGAGCTGGGACTGCAGCCTGTGCTGGAGAGGGGTGCTCGTGGAGGGTGGTTTGGCTGACAGGTCCTGCACTGGGGCAGGAGGTGCTGCAGGATTTAAGGGGGTGGCAGTAAACCACTAGCAAAATGAATCCAGGTTGTCGGGACCAGGTTTCTTTTTACTGAAGAGCAGCTCTGATTCATGCAGCAGGCACTGGGCTCATTCGGACTGCAGGAGGTACCCCTTTGGCCTGTGAGACACAGTGACAAGAATCAGGCAGCCCTCACAGTCCCTACAGGGAACGCTGTGAGCTTCCCAGTGCCTCCAACAGTGCTTTGTTCAACATGGATGCAGCAAAGGTCTGCCTGATGAAGCAAAGGGAACAACCCCCTGGGCCCCAGTGCAATGCAACCCCTTCCCCATGGGGCTGCCATGCTTGCCTCCGCTCTGTTCCCCAGGTCCTCCTCCCTGGGGATGGTCCCCAAGAGCCAGGCCTTGTCCTCACCATGAAGGATGCCCTCTCCTGGTTCTGAGGCTGCCTCCAGATGAGCAGAGCTCCCACCAGGATCCCCAGAAGAGGCAAAGTCAGGGCAGCGATGCACCAGGCACCCCCGGCCCGGAGGCAGGGCAGCCCAGCAGTGCTCACCCAGCTCACGGCACAGACCAGGGCGGCTGCGGAGGGACCACGGCAGCATGTCAGGGCAGCGCTTCCCCGGTCTGAGCCCGTCCCTCTCCCAGGGTGCGGCACCCAAGGCTGCCATGGTGCGAGGCACAAAGGACAACCAGGGGACAGGGCTGGGTGGCTTGTCATGGTGGGTTTAGCTTTTCTCTCCAGCCAGTCTGGGAAGCGGAGGGAGCGGGATGTTTCCCGAGGCCCTGCTGGGTCAGCCAGCTGTGCGGCAGTCGGGAGAGGGCAGGAGGGAGCCAGGCAGGCCCTGCCTGCATCCTGCTGCCGGGTGGTTTTCAGCAAACAGGAACCTGCCAGCCTGTCCTACAGCAGCGACGTCCCCCATGGGTCCCCCCACGCCAGCTCCCCATAAAGCCCATCCATTGCTCCCGGGCATACCTATGGCTGTCAGAGCCCAGGCCACCACAGAGAAAGAAGACAGGGTGGGACTTGGGGGCGGATGGATGAGATCCTCCCACCGGAGCTGCACAGCCAGGACCTTCCCCGCAGGAGTGTCCTGAGGGCTGGGTTCAGGCTGATACCTGAGGAGCAGGTATTGGACATCAAGGCACATGAGCATGCACCTGCAGTGCACCGAGGCCAGTACCTTGCCTCAGGCATGGCCAACACCAGGAGTTGGTTAAGCCCCAACCCCTGTCCCAGGAGCCTCACCTGAGCAGCAGCACACAGCCAGCCACCAGTGAGTAGGCCAGCAGCATGCCGATGGACATCATGTCAACCAGGGCTTTCAGGTCAAAAAGGAGGGCCAGGAGAGCTGTGGAGATGAAAAGCCCTTTCAGGCCCCCAGCAGAGCTGGCAGCACTGCTGCTGTGCCCATCTCAGCCATGCTCTCCCTCTGCCCCACCCGGGTTCCCCAACACCCGTCGCAACAGGACTCAAGCACCTTGATGAGCTGGTGATGCTTCAGTCACTAGTGCAAAGCATCCTGCCACCTCCTGCCTTGCAGCTCAGAGAAGCTGAACTGGTGTCCAGCACAGCATGGAGGCCAAATGGTCCTCAGCCACAGCGAGGAGACCTCTCTCTGGGTGGAGAGATACTGCTCAAACAGCTGCTGGCAAGCTAGGGGGTCTGTGTTGTCCTGCTGAAAGAGGACATCCACCAAGCCCTGCTCAAGGTTAAGGGGTAACCCAATCGCTCACCCACCTGCCACTCCTCCAGACACCAGCGTTGCCACCACCGGGCACTGACGGCGACTAACTTTGGCCAGAGGTTTGAAAAGGAGCCCATCTCGAGCCATTGCATACAGGATCCGTGGCATAGGGAACATGGAGCCCAGGAGGCTGCAGAGAGGGGAGGAGATGCGGGAGAAGAGGGCAGGAATCCAGGTGGTGCCATCCTGCCTTTTGCTGCTCCTTGGGTGCCAAGTGAGCTCCCATTCATCTGTACAGTCCAGGACCTTCTCAAGACCACGCTGGCAAGACCATCACCTCCCTCACCATCAGATGAGGGACTGTATCAAGGAAATTATGTCCACAGGTCACTGGGAGCCCTGTGCACACCGAGACACCCCAGCCTGCTCCTGCAGTCACAGTGCCACCAAACACCTGATCACTTCCTCCAGCTTTGGGTTATAAGTGGTACACCAAGGGGTTTGGCTGCTCTCCTTGACCAGGAGGGGCCAGGCTGGGAGCACCAGGGTTTGTGAGGAAGGGCTGAGGGATTTTGGCTGAGCAGGGCAGTCAGAAGGAAGGGCTTGGAGATAGCTCCTGCATGTGTTGTAGCTCCAATATGACTTTGCTCTGAGCCACAAAGCTGCTGTCCAGGGGCTGCCCCTCACCTGGTCGTCAGGGCGCACAGGGACCCTACAGTCACAGCGTGCTTTGCACTGCTCCAGCCAACGTATTCAAAAGCTACTGGGAGCGGGTTCATGGAGTCCAGGAGGTAGTAGGGCATCATTAGGGTGAGGGCAGCAGACACCCCAAAGTATGCGAGGAAGCAGATGAGGAGGGAGAGAACGATGCCTGTGGGGACGGATCTCTGTGGGTCCCTCACTTCTTCCCCTGGGGAGGACAAGCTCAGCTGTAAAAACAGATGTTCATTCAATATCCCATATCCCCTCATGAGAGGGGACACAGAGGCCTTCTAGCAAGCACCACTAGACCTCCTGGGATCCAGGGTTATGGGGACAGGGACCGCCTCTGGTTCAGAATTAGCCCAGTCATGCCACATGGATTCTTATAGTTCCTCATCTGAGTATGGAGGGTAGGAGAGAGTGGCAGCCGCACAGAGCAGACAATGTGCCCATTCCCAGCCCAGCCCTACACCAGCTCCTGAGGCTGTGGGCAGAATCACTGCCATGGCCCCCAGCCTGCAGGAGAGGGTCCCGCCAGCATCTCTCCCCACCTCACTTACCTGTGGCAGCAATGCAGTCAAATCCAACAAAGGCATAGAAACAGGTAGAGGCTCCAGCCAAGGTCCCGGTGAAACCATAGGGCATGAAGCCTCCCACCCCAAAGGCACTGGTCATGTTGTCAGCGATGGACTGGTTCCTGGGAGGAGGAGGAAGAGTCAGGTAGCGCAGAGGAGTCAGTGCAATGGGATCCCAGGATGGGGCCAGGCTGAACAGCCCATCCAACCTGCTCACCCCTCCAGCATCAACCCAGCAGGGCTTAGGACTTTGGCTCTTTGATGCATCGCCAACAGGAGAGGGAGAAATGGGAGAAAGCAGGATTTCCTGGGATAAAGCATTGGGGGGATGACCCAGCCACCCCCATTGCACTCTGAAGGCAGCACAGGCAGCGCGGCACCCCTCATACCCAGCCTCATGGGCAGCTGCCCGTGGCAGGTCATCCTCCCCCAGCTTCCAGTTGTTCAGGTTGCCTTTGATGAAGCCACTCACTGTGACGAAGAGCAGGACAAGCATGTTGAGAGTTGTGAAGGCTTTGTTGACTGTGGTGGACTCCTTCACTCCAAAGGAAAGAAGCCCTTGGGACGAAAAGAGCAAAACTGGCCAAGCCCCCTAGACAACATCAGGCCCAAGGCAGACATTACTGGGGAGGGTGGAAAAACGGTAGAGTCAAGAGGATCTGCAGATTTCCCCAGATTCCTCTTGTATTCCCCACTCTTTGTTCAGGGGAATGGCAAAGCCTCAGAGAGGTCACAGCAGCATCCTGAAGAGCCTATGGTGGGGTGAGGAGCTCACCCTTCATGATGGAGGGTGGCACGGGGAGGGGACATCCTACCTGCCAGCAGGACCACCAGGCCAGCCGCAAAGGCATCTGGGTGCTCTGCCAGCCCCAGAGAGCTCATGGCCGCATGAACACACAAAAACCTCTCCATCTTCTTGCCGAGGAGCTGGTCAAATGTAGCACTCCAGGCCCGGGCAACACTGGCGGTACCTGGGGAGAGGTGGCAGCTGGGGCAGCGATGGAGGCCCCGTGGGGTCTGGGAATGACACCCAGAAAAGCCACCAATGCAAAGCAAAAGTGGAGGGATCAAAAGGGCCTTATACCGATGACATAGGACAGCAGCAGATTCCACCCAGCGATGAACGCCCACAGCTCACCCGCTGTCACATAGCTGTAGAGATAGGCAGACCCAGCCAGGGGCACACGGGCCCCAAATTCAGCATAGCACAGCCCTGCCAGAGCAGACACCACAGCTGCGATCAGGAAAGAAAGGATGATGCTCGGGCCAGCACTCATCTTAGCCACTTCCCCTGCCAGGATGTAGACACCAGCCCCGAGCGTGCTGCCCACTCCCAAGGCGATGAGGTCCACAGCGGAGAGGCAGCGGCGAAGGCTGGAGTCCTCCGAGCCAGCCTGGACTCGCTTTCTGCGGGAAAGCATCTTCGAAATAGACAGCAGGCAGCCCCAGCATGGCACCTGCAGCAGAGGAAAGCAGCAGGCATGAGGATGCTGCTGCCCCACGGGCACCACCCTGGGGATGTGACCCAAACCCTGCCTTAACATTTTCCTTGTAGCTCCCGCCATGCACACAGTGCTTTCCAGACTTCCTGGGTGCTGCCTGTTTTCTGTCTCTGACAGAAAAGCAGTCCATTTTGGAGCAAGATGGGGCTGAAGTGGCTGCAGTGCTCTCTCATCCCTGGTGAGAAGTGGAGCGACGCATGATTGGGGTTTGCTGGGCCCTATCCAATTCATGCTACAGTGAGAGAGGACAAGGACACCTGCTTGTCCTCCTCTTAGCTCAGAAAGTCCTATTGCTCCAGCAGCATCCCCCACAGGGATGCACAGCCAGAATTGCCCCAGCCTCAAGACTGACATTATTTGAAATGCAGAAACTGGGCCAAAGAAGGAGAGACAGGAGATGCTCTGCTCCTGGAGTAGCCATTGGTCTTGAAGTGCACCAGGAAAGACCCATGTGCCCAGCTAAAGATGCTCCCACAGCACCCATAACCATGGGTCAATGGCACAGCTCAGAGGGGGACTGGGTCCCCTGGGCCTGTATATTAATGCTGTGGCTTGCTTGGGTCACCAATGGGTATATCAGCCCAGCAGAAACCCTGAACTGTGTGATATTTGCGCTAGGGGCAAGTGAGGTGCTTGGTATGGCACGCCTGGGATTTGTGTGCCTTCCCTCATCCTGCCTGTCCTTCCCCACGAGCTACCAGGAGTGGAGAAAGGGGAACTGCATGACTCACATCATGCTGCCAGGACCTCCAGGTTATCCCACAGCAAAGCAAAGTCCATGCTTCATGCTTCAAAACCCATAATCAGCTGCTTACAGGGCCAGGGACCTGTCTGGAAATCCTGCTCACCGGCAGGTGCCAGCAGCACCAAGATTCACCAGGCCACACAGTCCCTGCTGCAGCACGGAGCCCAGAGGGGACAGGGACCACCCTGGGGCAGTGCCCAGCACCCTGACCCACAGTACGAGGTGCTGTAAGCCCTTGTGGCACAGGGACCCCCAACCTCCAGGACAACTGCTGTGTTTCCTGGGGGGCTGGAGAGCCACTGCACAAGGTAGGTGTCTTCCCCCAGCAGCACCCACCCACTGCACACCACCAGTCCCACCCACGGCATCTCACCTGATGATTTTTCCCTCCTTCTGCAAACAAACTACTTACTCCAGCCATCCTTCGGGCAAACTGCTCCAGCTGTGAGCTGATGGGGAGGGTGACCACCAGGCAGCCCCAGTTACACTCTCCCCTTAAATCCTTTTCAGGAGTGCCCTGGCCCTCCCACTGCTGACCACAGCTCCAGGCTGCACAATGGGAAATCTATGCAGAAATATTTTTCCCACAGCACCTTCCAAATCATACACACAAGCCTGCAATGCTAATAGGCTCAGAGGCATTATTGAGGGAGTTTAATTAACATGTCAAAGTTACCAGTGCAGGTGACAAGTTGAACCCCTTCCCTCTGTCCCCACTCCCTCACACCAGGACCCTCATCTCAAGCTGTGGAGCAGGTTTTGGAGGAAATCCAGGCAGAGATGAGCAGAAACATGGTCAGGCTGCAGGGGTGCATGCACCTACAGCTGTCCCTGGGGAACACAGAGGTAGGTGAGCAGGGTCAAAAACTGCCTGCAGCAGTAAGGCAGAGGAGCACAGACACAGCTCCATGGGGTATTTGCAGCAGCACATCCAGCTGTAGCTCCCAGTAGCAAAGTCCTGAGGCTGCCTGCACTTCCCCAATACTTGGACATCAAGACCCCAATTGCTGCCCACACCTTGTCAGAGCCCCATTGCACAGAGACTTAGGTGAAGAAATACTCAATCAGCCCAAGTGCAACTTGCTGTGGAGCAGGCAGCATCACTGACCCATCCAGCTTTGCTCTGAGAGCAGGGCTGGGGCTGCAGCTTTCAGGCCAAGCAACACCTGCCTCATCCCAGCCCCCCAGTCCCTGTCATGGCTGGGGTTGGGGGGCAAAAGTGCAACAAGACCTGAGTGCTCCTCCATGAGAAATCAAATGGGAACCAGAATCACAGAATGGCAGGGGTTGGAAGGGACCTCTGGAGATCATCTTGTCCAACCCCCCTGCTTGAGCAGGTAGACCTAGAGGAGGGGGCACAGGAACATGTCCAGGCAGGTTTTGAGTATCACCAGGGAAGGGACCCCACAGCCTCTCTGGGCAGCCTGTGCCACTGCTCTGGGACCCTCACAGGAAAGGAGTTTTTTTCTCATGTTTAGGTGGAACTTCCTGTGCTCCAATTTGTGCACATTGCCTCTTGTCCTGTCATTGGGCACTATTGAAAAAAGTCTCATCCATCATCCTGACACCCTTTAGATCTTTATAGGTATTGATGAGATCCCACCTCAGTCTTCTCTTCTCCAGGCTGAACAAACCCAGGTGTCTCAGCCTTTCCTCACAAGGGAGATGCTCCAGTCCCCTGATCATCTTGATAGCTTTCCACTGGACTTGCTTGAGCAGTTCCCTGTCCATCTTAAACTGGGGTCCCAAAACTGGACACAGTACTCCAAATGTGGTCTCACTGGGCAGAGCAAAGGGGGAGGATAATCTTTCTTGACCTGCTGGCCACAGTCCTTTTAATGAAGCCCAGGATACCCTTGGCCTTCTTGGCCATGTTGCTGGCTCATGGTCACCTTGCTATCCACCAGAACTCCAAGGCTCTTCTCAGCACAGCCGCTTTCCAGTAGTTCAGCCCCCAGCCTGTACCAGTGCATGGGGTTGTTCCTCCCCAGGTGCAGGACCCTACACTTGCTCTTGTTGAATTTCATGAGGCTCCCCTCGGCCCAGCTCTCCAGCCTGTCCAGGTCTCGCTGGATGGCAGCACAGCCTTCTGGTGTATCAGCCGCTCCTCCCAGCTTGGTACCATCAGTGAACTTGCTGAGGTTACACTCTATCCCTTCATCTAGGTATTGATGAATATGTTGAACAGGACTGGACCCAGCACAGACCGCTGGGGAACACCACTAGTGACAGGCTTCCATCCAGACTCTGCCCTCTTGATCATGACCCTCTGAGTTCTGTTGAGCCAGTTCTCTGTCTGCTCATCCAGCCCACACTTCCTTAGCTTGTCTATGAGGATGCCATGGGAGACAGTGACAAATGCTTGACTGAAGTCAAGATAGGCAACATCCACTGCTCTCCCGTTGTTGACCCAGCCAGTCATGCCATCATAGAAGACTACCAGGTTGGTCAAGCATGATCTTCTTTTGGTGAATCCATGTTGGCTATTTCTGATAACCTTCTTGTCCTCTGCATGCCTGGAGATGACCTCCAGGATGAACTGCTCCATCACCTTTCCAGGGATGAGGTGAGGTTGACCAGCCTATAGATTCCCAGGTCCTCATTCTTGAGGATTGGAGTGGCATTTGCTTTCCTCCAGCCCTCAGGCACCTCTCCTGTCCTCCATGACCTTTCAAAGATGGAGAGTGGCTCAGCAAGAACATCCACCAACTCCCTCAGCACTCGTAGGTGGATTGCAACAGGGCCCATGGATTTGCAAGGATGCAGTTTGCATAGGTGATCTCTGACCCAATCCTTCTCAGCCAATGGTAAGCCTTCTTTTCTCCAGATTTTTTCTCTCTCTTCTGGGGGCTGAGATGCCTGAGGGCCAGCCTTAGTAGTAAAGACCAAAGCAAAGAAGGCCTTCAGTAACTCCACCTTCTCTGCGTCCTGTGTTACCAGGGCCCCTTCCTCGTTCAGCAGTGGGCGCACTGTATGACCAGAAATAACCCTAACATAGCACCTTCCTCTAAGGTACAGCCTGCAGGGGCTAAGCAGCAGAGTGCAAGCAAGAGCTGGAGTGAGTCCAGGGCTGAGCTTAAATGGGGACTCAGGGCTGTGTGGGTGGGGGTCCAGGTGAGGCTGCTCAGGGCCAGTAAGGCATATAAGCACCCTCGGGCCCTCATACAGCTGTTCTCTAGGGCTGTTCCTATCAGGGAAAGGATATGGTATGATCTGGCTGGTCTTCAGCACTTCTGGAGAAGAGGACTAAGTCTGGGCTTTGAGGAGAAGCTGGGAGATGCATTTTTGGGGATGAGAAATTAACTCTGATTTTATTGTAGACAGTGCTCAGGCCGAGTCTGCTTACAGTATTTAGGGACAAAAGCCTTTTAAGCTGTGATGTAGTTCAGCACATCCTTCAGCTTGTAATGAACAGAGAACAGGGGCATCAGCCATGCAGGAACAAAGCAGATCCAGAGCACCTAAAGCATAGGTGCACGCTCTAACTACAAGGCTGCCCTGGCTGTATGGGGCTGTTGTGTTTTAACCTCATTTGGCAACTTAGCACCACACAGCTGCTCACTCTCTCTGCCCCTGGTGGGGTGGGGGAGAGAATCAGAAGAGTAAAAGTGAGGAAACTTCTGGGTTGAGATAAAGACAGTTTAACAGGTAAAGCAAAACAAGGAATTAATTCACTCCCTCCCATAGGAGGCAGGTGTTCAGCCATCTCTAGGAAAGCAGGGCTTTATCACACCTAACGGTGACTTGGGAAGACAAGTGCCATCACTCCAAATGTCCCCCCTTCCCCCATCTTCTCCCAGCTCTATATGCTGAGCATGACGTCATATGGTATGGGACATCCCTTGGGTAAGTTGGGGTCAGCTGTCCTGGCTGAGCCCCCTCCCAGCTTCTTGTGTACCCAGCAGAGCATGTGGAGCTGAAAAAGTCCTTGACTAGTGTAAGCATTACTTAGCAACAACTAAAATACCTCCACATTATTAACACTGTTTCTAGCACAAATCCCAGACATAGCCCCATACTAGCTACTAGGAAGAAAATTAACTCTATCCCAGCTGAAACCAGGACGGGGCAGCCCCACACCCCCAGTGCCCCCTGTGAGCTGCCGGGCTAGCACCTCTGGGGCAGTGGGGCTCAGCACACCGTGACACAGCCAGGGCACCAGGAGGAGAGCAAGCCTGTTGTCTTGCACTGCAGTGCAGGGTGAACAAAGACGTCCTTGTCACCCACGCAGTCTCACATGAGCAAGGTCTCCGGACACCAACGCCAGCCCAAGGGAACATCGCCCTGAGAGAACAACAGGGCATTAAGGAGCAGCCAGTGCTAGCTGCCCATAAGGGCCTCACCCTCCCAGGGTGCCTCCAGGCCCCTGGGGGGTACATCCCTGTGGCCGCAGGTCAGCCATCAGGCATGCCACATCCAGCCTGAGGTCCCTGCTGCCCACACACCCAGCTCTCAGGACAGGCAGGGCTGAGCAGCTCAGCTGCCTTGCAGCCCCAGCGAGATGCTATAGCCACGGGTACCACCAGGGCTTGGATGCCTGAAAGGTTACATGCCAGCAGCTTTCAACGTCTCCAGGGAGACTTGGTTTTATCTGCTCCTGCTGGTATCAGCCAGAGCACAGACACCACCACCCATGGCTTCCAGGGAGCCCCTCCAGCCCTTGTGCAGCTTCTGTGCTGACTGGGGGCAAAGGGTGGTGGTAAAGAAGGAATAGGGTTAACCTGGGCAAGGCAGGGAAGGAAGCAGCCTCGGCGCACTGCAGGCAGCGGTACAGCTTGCCAGGAGCATCTGAGAGAGATTCAACCTGCATCTCCACCCATGGCTATGCTGCAAAGTCTTCTCATCCCTGTGTCTGCAGCATGGGAGGGAAGGCTGGGGGGGACAACAAGCTGCCTCACCCCCCTACTCCCTGTGCCAGCTTGGCTCCTGCCCCACGGATGCTCCTTGCAGAGCCCTGGTCAGCACCTTCCCCCTTAGGCAGGTCCTAGGGGGCCAGCTCCCCCCCTTGGCTTTTGCAGAGAGAGCCAGGGATGGACATTTCCCAACCACAACCAGGGAAGGGGGTGTTTTGTTGCGGGCAGAGGTGGCTGGCAGCAGAACCAGTCCAGGAGGCAGTGGGGTACCCTGCACCCCGGTGTTCACCAGGAAACCGAGGCAGGGGGGACGGAAGGGGGTGAAATTTCCGCAGTTGTAGAGCAATCACCGTTATCGTCTTGCACTCTGCATGTCACTGCTGCTGGCATGCAGCCCCTGCACACACCAGTGGGGCTTTTCTGCTGAGTGACCCCCTTCCCCACATCCTGGCAGGGGCAGGGTGCTTCTGCAGGTGGCATTGGGTCCCCCTGCACCGTGGGCGCCCAAAACCGAGGGGCTGAGGTGTGGCATGGCGGCGAGGGTGGGAGTGCGGCCCTGACCCCAGTGCCACGGCAGGCGGGGACTGGAGGGCTCGTGAGCAGTGACGTCTCGCCGGGAGGAAACAGCTGCACACCAAGGACGAGCATACGGCCACCAGTACGCACCGAGCGCGCCGGCTGTTCCCGCAAGCACACCCGGCCGGACCTTGGTGCCGCTCGTAAGTGTGTGCTGGCGCGCGGGGGTCCGCGCTGGCGGGCGAGGGGACGCTGCTGGTGTGCAAAGCCACCGTGGCGGCGTGCGAGGGGAGGAAAGCCCTGGTCGGGTGGTAAGCAACGCAAGCAGAGGCTGCAGGGGGGGGATCTTTTTTTTCTTTTTCTTTTTATGAAAAACCCTTCCTTTTTAACAAAATCCTGGGGGGTTTCACAACTGGCGGGTGCTTTTCCAGGTGGGCGCAGGCATTGCTGCAGGGCCCATGGGTGTGTCCTGGCTGGGATGCGCCTTTGTCCATGGCCCAGCGCTGCGGTGGCCGCGGAAGCACCCATCCCTTCATGCAGGGGTCCAAGCTGGGCCCGTCAGGGTGGATCCCCCCGTTCAGTACCTGCCGAGTTTTGCACAGGCAAACGTACCATACGACACCCCAGAGGCACGGAGCCCTAGAAGGGCAGGGAGACTTTTTGGCACTGGGGTGGGGCAGGGCACTTTGGGGACCTCCCTTGCCATGCAGGGAGGATGGATGCTGCTTTTTTTTAACCTGGTGAAGCTCCCTTTCTGCCCCGCAGGCAGGATGATTGGTGGCAGGGCTCTGGGTGTGCCAGGAGAGCCCGCCAGGCAACGGGCAACAAAAATAGCTGCTGGGCTCCTGGGGTGAAACCCCTGAGCCCAAAGCCATGTTGGGGCTGTGGAGAGGCCGGCGGGGTGCACGCTGCTGGGGGAACAGAGGCTTTTTGGCAAGGGCGGGTCGTTCTGCAATGGAGACAGGCTGTGCACATCATTTAGGGTTTCTCATGGCACTACCTCTGCTGGAAGCCCCTCAACACAAACCTCTCCATCATTTCTGGGGGGCAGGTACATCTCCACGCCTGGGCTCTGCAGCCTCCAGGTTTCGCCACATGCCCCACGGATGTGGTGTATTTGTCTGGGTATCCTCCCCAGATCGTCTGCTGGCAGGGCAAGAGCTGGGGCTGCTCCCCCGGCCTCTGCAGAGGTGTCAGCAACAGTGGGGGACAGGGATGGGGCACTGTGGGGACAGGCTGGGGACTGGGTGTGGCCGGGGATTCTCTGCCACTGCTGATATGAGTCGGGCGGTCTCAGCCCAGCTGCCGCATGCGTGGAGCGAGGCAGAAAGGCTGCGCTACATGGGGCTTTCTCCATTCCCTGGAGGGTACACAGCTTCACGTACAGGCTCCTGAGTTGCATTAAAAGGCTGTGTGGGCCAGGGGCTGCGATGTCCTGGTACCCACCCAGCACCTGGCCGCAGTGCAGCCCCACTCCGCACAGGGCACATAGGGACTCTCCCCCAACCAGGAGCCGGGGGAAGGGCAGCTTGCAGCCTCCCCTGCTGAAATGGGAGGGGAAGGTGAAGACAGCTCTGCTTTTCTGCAAAACTTCCTTCCCTCAGTAAGGATGCCTGCGGGTGCTTAGAAGGCTTCCTGCACCCGAGCAGGGTGACCCAGCTGCACCGATGGCTGCAGGACTGGGTCTCCCCCTCCATGGGCACTCTTACACAGATGTGGGGCCAAGACGGGGAAGTTTATGTGATTTTCCCCTGCTTACTCCATGGCATGAAATCGAGCTTGGCTGGGGGCAGAAATCCCCCCAGGGCGGCCCCACTGTGCCTTGAGCTTTCCTGCAACGTGTCTCGGAGGGAGGCCGAGCACTGACGAGGAGCGAGCAGTGCCTCATGGCTGGAACTGACGCTCAGTGGTTCGTTTATGGCCACGTTCCATTTTCCAGCTGTTTCTCTCCTTCCGTCAGCTTTCTCAGAGCAAATGGCGCCGTCCGGGGACTTTCTTTGTGGGGGCTGGGGAGAGCCCACACCGCAACGGGTAGCAGCTATAAATGGTGCTAGTGTTAGAAAACAACCGGTGAATTACCCTGGAAACCCCACTGCGTTTCCTGGGCTCCGCTGTGTGCAGGGGACTGATGGCAGCCTTGATTAGGTGCACAGAAACTCAGATAAAGCTGGTGGGACTTCACGGGGAGTGCCCAGCCCCGGCACCATGCAGTAACAGGGTGTCCCCAGCAGCTGCTGAAGCTGGGATGGTGCCGGGGTTTGGGGGCTGCAGCGACCAGGGGAGAATTGCGGGGTGCAGCATGGATGGTCAGCCCCACAGAGGATGCTCAACTCATTTCCATGTATTCAGCACTTTCTTCCCTTCCCGGTTTCTGTTGGTGCCGGCAGGAAACTGTGCGGGGGCCCATCTCCGCTGCCCCTGGCCTGCGGTGTCCCCAGCTCAGTGCCAGAGAGCAAAGGACCTGGTGACCGCAGGGTGGTTGGCAAAGCCCCTCTCCCTGAGCCTCCTCAACAGCACCTGGCCACCGCCCTCCCACGGGTACTGCACCCTCAGCGACAGCTGGCAGCAGCACCCGAGGGAGGGAGCAAAGCCTCCCTTAACTAACGCAGCCCACAGAGAGGCGGCTTTGTCTCATGTCGGCTTTTCTGTTCCCTCCTGCAGCTCCTCCTTGCCCTCGTTCTGGTGATTTCCAGCTTGGGAAGCCATGGCACCCAAAGGAAAGGTAAGGGTGACCCACTCACGGCAGGCATAGGTACCACGGGTGCCACAGGGCAGACCGCAGAGCCGGGGCAGCATCTCCGTTGTGCAGCAAGGATGGCGGTCAGTGATGCACAAGGGACTTGAAGCTGCCTGGAGCCTGTTTACATTCCTGCCTCTCTAGCCAGTGCTGTCTGGATGTGATGCAGATGGGGGAAGTGCTGGGGTGGGGAGCTGGGAGAGCAGGGGAAGCAAGGAGCAAAAATCCTTTTGGGATCATAGTGGGATAAGCGAGAGAAGCAGGGCTGTGGGAAGGGGAGAAGAAGAGATGTTGTGCTTGGGGATTTGGGCTTTCACTGAAGAGAAATCCCGCCTGTGCCTGAGCCTGCTGCAAGGCATGCAGCCCCACTTTGGCCTCTCCCCCTCAAGCCTGGATTTCTCCCCCCTCTCCGAGCCAGGGCTGGTGCAATGTGGCAGCTGGGTGAGCAGGTGCTCCCTCGCAGCCAGGAAAATATCTCGGCGTGGGTGGAAAACCCTGCCTCAGCGGACAGCTGTGGCTGGTAGGGTACAGTCTGCAGGTGGGGTACATCCTGCCTGCACTGTGCTAGGCGGGGCAGGAGTCCAAGTCCAGAGCTTCCCTTCTCTACTGCTGCGGGCCAGGCTCTGCTTTCCATTCCCTTGAGAAATCAATAATTGCCTCAAGCCCAATTACCTACCTGCCCAGCCAAGGGGGTCGTTGCCTCTGGGTGGGGAAACTGAGGCACAGCATGGGTGAGCATCACCCCTGCAGTGGTCCAGGGCCCCGAGCAGCCATGCAGTGAGAGAGAGCGAAGCCACGCTGGGAATTTTGCTTCCACCCTCCTGGCCCCAGCATGACTTATTTTTAGCTGGGAGGTCCCAGGCTGGCCAGGATGACTCAGAGGCTGGAGGAGGGGAGGCAGAGGGCCCCTGCAGCTGAATTGGTGGATGGAAAGGGGGATGGACATGTGAGGAGGGTGCAGAGGGCAGGATGCTGTTTCCCTCCCGAGTGATGTTTCTGCATCTCCTTGGGCTCGTTCCCACAAGAGTGCAGGGAGCATGGGGCAATGCACAGCGCTGAGCTCCTGCCTCAGTTTCCCTTGCCCTCACCACGGCAGCACTGCGGGAAGGCAGGCAGCTCGTGCTTCAATGGCTCAGCAGGCAGAAACACAGCCCTGCTGCTCCTCCTTGTTTAACCAGGACCAACTTCATGTCTCCCATAACCACCCATGCAACCCCAGCACCCTCCAGCCACCTTCATCCCCTCCTGCTGCCTCCAGGCACCTCCTTTGCCCTGCAGCTCCTTATTTACGTCTCTGCAAGGCACATGTGTGGGCAGCAGCTTGCACCAAGCCAGGAGGATCTAGGAGCTGCTGGGAAGCAAGGCTAAATCCAGCTCTCTGGATGAATCACCTGCAATACGATCTGTCCCCTCTCCTGCCTGCCAGTCTCCCTCGAAGGACAGCGTCTCCTCTTGCCCCGCCTGGTGTCCACAACATGGGACACCAGTGCCAGCAGCTCCTCCCAAGAGGGCCTGTGGGATGTGCCCAGCCCGGGCTGGTTTCCCTCTGGAAAATGGGGGCACAGAGGCCAGCTGTGTGAGATGCACGGTGGAGCTGTTGTGCTGCAGCGTTGGGATGGGGCCTGGGGGAGTGACAGGTACGGGGCTGCCCCATGTCCATCCCCTTGGGTTTATTCCTGGAGGCACTTGCCGTGTCAGGGATGCTGGCACGGGTGCTGTCTCCCTGAAGCCCATCTTTTCTGGGGACATGTTGGCTTTAGATGCCCATGTTGGCAACAGCCCTGGGCATTTGTACAGCTCCCAGGGATTTTAAACAAGCCCTGCCGCAGATCCTGAGCAAGTAAGCCCTGGGAGGTGTACGCACCCAGTTGGCACATGGTATGAGCACAGTCAAGGAAGGATGTTGAGAGTTCCCCAGCATGCTGACACAACTGAGAGCCCCAGCTCAGCCTGGCTCCCAGCCCTCCTACTCCTCAGCAAGACTGCAAAGGAAACACTGCTCTGTAGCTCTTCCTGCTCCCTGCCTCCGGTGGGGATGTGTCCCAGTTCCTTATGTGGGGCCAGGCTGGTTTCACATATGGTTCCACCTGGGGTTTGTACTGGTCTCGTTCAGAGTCCAGCTCCAGACTCCCCCCGGGCAAAGCTGACCTGGGGAGGCGAAACCCAGTCCCTGCTTTTTCCTGAGGTCTCTGTTTGGGGGTGTCGCTCCTGGGCTCCCCATTGTGCAGCCTGGAGGTGCAGAGGAGCAGACAGAAGTGGATCATGCCAACCCCCAGGATTTCTCAGGCTCCTGGGAAAGCCTTTCCCTGTATCCAGGATCTCTGCTCCAACCCCTTGAACCAGCCTGGTCCCTGCAAGAGCGCACACTGGGGCAGGACAAGCTGTTGGCAGCTCTGGAGCTTCTCAGTGGGCTTAGTAGTCCACGATGATTTCGTGCCTGTAAATGCAGCTCCTCACTTGGAGGCCATGCAGAGCTTGGACATCCTCAGCATCCAGAGGGTTTCCCTGCTCACAACAGGCGGTAGGAAAATTACTTCCTTCATCACTCCCAATCCACTCCCATTACTCCCTTCAGCCTGGCTGCATTGCAGGGGGATCACCCTGATCCTTCCATACCTTCCTCTGTGTTCAGGGTCTCCAACCCTCCCGTGGGGTCTCCCCTTTTCCTACTGAACCCCCCAGATGGAGCTGGGAACACAAACGTGCTCAAGAAACCTCTTCAAACCACCGGCTCTCTCTGGCACAGTGGGGAGGGTTGTATCCAGCTTAAACATGGGGCACAAGCAGCAAAAAGAGAGCAATGCCAGTGAGGTATGAGAGGGAAGGCTGTGTAGTCCAGTGACCCTGCACACAAACAATTTTCACAGTAGGGAGAGCAAACAGGAAAAGGAAAAATTGATGACAACAAGTGTTTATGTTTGAGGCTGCACTTTGTCTTCAGGCAGCCTGAGCGGGAGCAGATCTCACCCCAGTCCTGCCCAGCTTCAACTTCTCCTTTCTCCCATTCCGCTGGGGACTTCTCCTTCCCCTTTCACCTCACCTCCTTTTCCCTAGGTCTACAGGGGCTCGGTGAAGGATTTTCCAGGCTTTGATGCCAGCCAGGATGCGGAGGCCTTGTACAATGCCATGAAGGGATTTGGTACGGATGTTCCTCTGGACTGTCACCCTGGGGCCACCCTGACGTGCCCTATTCCTTCAGCTGACCCTTGCACGGCTGGGCATCCTGCATCACCTCCCCTTCAGCTGCCTGTCTGCATTAGCAGCGTGCCAGGATCTCTCCTGGCTCTCCTTTCCTCCCTGGAGGCAGCTCAGCTCTGCTTCTCCTCCCAGCCCCGAGTCAGACGCACCTTTGGGCATGGCAGGATGGCTATGACGAGCCCAGCCGTGGGGGGTGAGACCCAGCCATGGGGGCTAAATGTGACTCCTGTCTCTCCCCACAGGCAGCGACAAGGAGGCCATCCTTGACCTCATCACCTCCAGAAGCAACAAGCAGCGAGTGGAGATCTGCCAAGCCTACAAGTCCCTCTACGGGAAGGTAATGGCAGAAGCGTTCCCTGGTCCATGCCCCCACTGGAGACGCAGGTGGCCATGGCTCTCACCAACCAGCCCATGCAGGGATCCTCTGCTCCCTGGACCCTCTCAGAGATGCTGTGGAGCAAAGGGTTCCCCAGCCCCTTTCTCCCCCTCCACCAGGACCTCATTGCAGACCTCAAGTATGAGCTGACAGGGAAGTTTGAGCGTCTGATTGTGAGCCTGATGCGGCCCCCAGCTTACAGCGACGCCAAGGAGATCAAAGATGCCATCGCGGTAAGGGGTGGGCAGGCCCGCTGGGGCCCCTCTGAGGACACCCCAGCTGGCCCCGCTGCTCATGGGGCTGCGTCTCTGCCCGCAGGGCATTGGCACAGATGAGAAGTGCCTCATCGAGATCCTTGCGTCCCGCACCAACCAGGAGATCCACGACCTGGTGGCTGCCTACAAAGACGGTGAGGACTGGGGAAGGGCAGGGGCTGCCCTGTGCCCCCTCAGGCCGGGTCAAGAGGCAGAGGTGAGGGGATCCAGCTCTCCAGGCACTAACCTCTCCTTCTTTCACCAGCCTATGAGAGAGACTTGGAGGCTGACATTGTTGGAGACACATCGGGCCATTTCAAGAAGATGCTCGTCGTTCTGCTTCAGGTATGTCCATCTGTCCAGTATCTGTAGGTGGTGGGTCCCTGCACCCAGCAGGGCTGAGGTTGTCTCTGTCCCACAGGGCACCAGGGAGGAGGATAACGTGGTGAGCGAAGACCTAGTGGAACAGGATGCCAAGGTGAGGCTTGGCAGGTAGCTGGGAGGGGTGGCATCTGGGCAGGGATGGGGCTGGTGGCAGTGGGACCATCTGGACTTAGGGCTGCGGAAGGTGGGTGAGTGCCACAGGTGTCCGTGCTCGGGCAGAGCCCCACGTGAGCAGCACCCTGACTCAGGCTGTGCTGCCTTCCCCATCCCACAAGGACCTGCTGGAAGCCGGTGAGCTGAAATGGGGCACGGACGAAGCCCAGTTCATCTACATCCTTGGCCGGCGAAGCAAGCAGCACCTCCGCCTGGGTGAGCATCTCCTGCAAGCTCAAGGTTGGGCTTGAAGGTAACTTGGCAGCTTCTCCAGCCATCACCTCACTCTCGTCCTGCAGTCTTTGATGAGTACCTGAAGATTTCCGGGAAGCCAATCGAAAGGAGCATCCGGGGAGAGCTCTCTGGTGACTTTGAGAAGCTGATGCTGGCCGTGGGTAAGTCAGCCCCGTGTGGGGAGTGCTGCAGAAACACACTGCTGGCCTTGCCGGGGTGGGAGGGCTCAGCGCAAGAGCCAGCAGGGTTGGGGTTGCAGCTGTACCCGGTTTCACGGAGCTCAGGGAGGCTCTACCAAGGCGGGTGGAGATGCTGAATGTGGTGCCCAAGGGGCATGGGTGCTCAGAGGCTGGGGCACTGGTGAAGCCAGGTGCCGGCATCTCTCACCATGTCTCAATTTCCCCGCAGTGAAGTGCATCAGAAGCACAGCAGAGTATTTTGCTGAAAGGCTCTACAAGGCCATGAAGGTGAGTGGATTGCCCTTTCTCCAGGGGGTCCCCACAGCATTGTGGGGAGCCGGCCAGAGGAGGGGTCCCCTTGAAACAGGGTGCTGCTGGAGGGCAGGGTGATGGAGGTCCATAAAGACAGGACTTCTGTGATATGGGGTCTCTGCTCTTCACTCTAAAAGAGTTATTCCTTCAGACCCAGGGCTGGGTAGAAATTTGATAGAAGGTCCCAAATGTGATGGGCTGAGCAGGGCTGCTTGGCCATCCCAGGCTTGATGCAGGGGCTCCTCCATTGCAGGGGCTGGGCACAAGAGACAACACGCTGATCCGCATCATGGTGTCCCGCAGCGAGATCGACATGCTGGACATCCGGGAGGTGTTCAGGACCAAGTATGAGAAATCTCTCCACAACATGATAAAGGTAAGTGCTAGGGGTTCCCAGTCACCATCCGAGCAGCTGCTAGTGCTGCCTTCCTCGTAAGGCCAGTGCCCGTGGGAGGGCTGAGCCCCATCCTCAGCCACCCTGTGCTGGATGGCCATCTCTGAGGGCAAGGCTCGGGGAGACCCCTCTCCATGTGCCCATCCCATGGCACTACCTTGACCCTCCCTGCCACATAGTTCTCCATCGCCGTCTGTTTTTCCAGGAGGACACCTCTGGGGAGTACAAGAAGGCTCTGCTGAAGCTGTGTGGAGGGGACGATGAGTAAGATCACCTGTCACTCCTTGTTTGTCCCTCTTCATCCCCTTGGTGCTGGGTACAAACCTCTGGGTCAGAGCCTGGTGGAGCACCTGGACCAGCAGCACACGTAGTGACAGCGGTTTGGTACAGGGGACCCTGTGGCCCCTCTGCATGGCCAACCACGATGCCATGGTCCTTTCTTGGCAAGTGGCAGCCCCACAGGGCAGAGATAAACACCTGGAGGGAGGATGCTCCTGTGGGGGCGGTTGGGATTTACCACCCGCTTCCCCCCATTCCCACCCAGCCCCACAGCAAGTGCCCGGCTCCTGCCCACCTGCCCCCCATGCCCAGAATGTGATGGGTACAAAACACCTCTCGTGGAGGGGCAGGATGGGGTGCGGGGCTGAGCAGGGGGTGGCTGCTGGTGGGGCGCGGTGCCCCCATGGCTCACTGTCCCCTGTCCTTGCCCTCCCATTGCAGTGCCGCAGGTGAGTTCTTCCCCGAGGCGGCGCAGGTGGCCTATCGGATGTGGGAGCTTAGCGCAGTGGCCAAAGTAGAGGTCAGCACCCCCCAGCCCTCTTGCACCCCACCTCTGCTCGCTGCCAGCTTGGGACCCCCGGCTGCTCCTCTCTGCCGTGGGGCACGGCCAGCCCTTCACCTCTGCTCTGCCTCTCGCTCCGCGGCTTCTCTCAATGCCGTTCTCCAGTTTTGGGGCACAAGGATGGTGGGGCGTAACCGGCAGGGCTGGCTCCCCCGCACCGGCTCCACTAACCCCCTTCTCTCTCTGAGGCCTCTCTCCCTCGGGGCAGCAGGCCCTGCATGTCTGTACAATGCATCACACGCAGCCCTGGCTCCGGTGCCCACCGGAGATCTCCTGCTCCCCAGGGCAGCCCACCCCAATGCCAGGGCTGGCCGGGGCACGGCCATGCCATGGGGAGCCAGCACCCTGCATGCAGCTGGAGGCACCCACAGAAGGGTGCCTGGGGATGTGCAGAAAAGGCAGCCTGAGCCCTTCATGCAAGGGGAGGACAGAGATGTGCTGGGAGCTGTAAGGACGCGGGAGGATAGAGTTACAGGGCAGGAGCGGGCACCATTTCAGCCACTCCTCTTTGGCTCTCAGCTGATGTGGCCGGCCCTGGCCAAGGTGTCCCAGTGCTAGGGGAGGCGGGTATAACACCAAGCAGGACACTGAAACTCCAGGGACTGTTGCCACCTTCTCCCCGCTCTCTGCTGGCCTGGCTACGGTTTGCCCCTTGATGGAAGGGGTGACAGTGGCAGGGACATCCTCACTGAGACCCAGGTGCTTGCACTAACACACAACCTGCTTTGGCCTCGGCTTGCCGGGTGGCACCTTCCCTCCCTTTCTCCATCCCCTCCTCTCTCTCCATCCCTCCCTCCACACGCTCAGCTCAGGGGTGAACCCAAACCCCTCTGTGCATCCACAGCTGAGAGGAACCGTGCAGCCCGCGGGAAGCTTCAATGATGATGGGGACGCGCAGGTGCTGAGGAAGGCAATGAAGGGCCTGGGTAAGTGGGGACCGTGCACCCAGCCCCTTCCTTCTGCTCCGCAACAGCTCCTGGGGCAGAAAACTCACCCTGGCCCATACAGGGCTGCATGAAAGCCCAAGGGAGGGGGAAAAGAGCCAGTTTTGGAGCCGTGGGAGCTTCCTCTTCCCCATTTGCCATTTACAGCGGGGGACAGCAATGTGCCTGTGGTCAGGGGTGACATAGCGTGGCTCTGCTGGCCCCCCCTGGCTCTCCCTAGCATTGCTGCTGTCATTGCAGGCACAGACGAAGGGGCCATCATCGAGGTGGTGACGAAGAGGAGCAACGCCCAGAGGCAGCAGATCCTAAAAGCTTACAAGGCTCACTATGGCAGGGTACTGCCAGCCCCCCCTTCCCACCCTGCTCCTTCCTTCTGCCCACATCCTGCCCCTTCCCACACAGAGATCTGCCCCTCACTGACAGAAATCCTGCCCAGGGAGCAGCGGGCAGCCAGAGCACCCCAATTTGCTCCAGCATGACTCCCCCAAGGAAGACCGAATTGTCAAAGCAACCTCCTGCTCTGGGTGAACCACCAGCCCAAGGGGAGGGTGTCCCTTCCCCTTCACTTGCCCCATCCTTGGTCCCACACAGAGGATTCCAGAGCCAGGATCTCCCCAAAACCACCCCACAAAATGTGACAGTAGACCACCCCAAGGGTCTTCCCAGATGTCTCCCACCTCCACACTCTCCTCCCATTTTCTCCCTGGTGTTGCCTCAGCTGGACCACCCCTGCAGAAGGGGCTGAGGACTGAACCCTCAAACGCTTTTGCAGGACCTGATGGCAGACCTGAAATCTGAGCTGTCGGGCAGCTTGGCGAAGCTGATCCTCGGGCTCATGCTGACGCCGGCGCAGTACGATGCCAAGCAGCTGAGGAAGGCCGTGGAGGTAACTGCCACGCTGGTGGTATCGGCTTCCGCACGTAGGGACGGCAGTTTTCGCTGTGGTTTTACCCACACTGCCACTAGCCTAGGGCTGTGAGTGCACCCCAGCTTCACACACCCCCAGGCTCTCGTCTCCTGTGCAGAAGGAAAGCAGAGCAGAAAGCACCAGGACAAGGACCTGGTTTGCACTCAAGATCTGCTGGGAGTCCCGTTTGGCCTCTTTGCAGCCCAGCATGCTCTAACCAGCTCATATGCAAAGCCTCTCAGGGAGGCCTCCCAGTGCTTTACAGAGCATCCCCACTTTGCAGCAGGAGCAGTGCCCTGCCAGGCGCAGGCAGCCACAGGAGAGCCAGGGTAGGGGCAAACCAGTGGTGTGCAGCACTGTCCACCAGTCACACCAGTTGGGACCCCACTAGCAGCACACTTGGACACTTTTGTGCTGGTTCCTACCAGCCCTTGGGGCCATTTGCTGGACATGGACTTTTGGCATGTTGTAGCCCTGGGGTCAGAGCAGCCCCTCCTTGCCTGGCACTGGCGGGGTGGTGCCACCATGTCCCCGTCCAGCACCCCACCATGCCGCTCTCTTCCAGGGAGCCGGAACAGATGAGAGTGTCCTCATCGAAATCATGGCCACGCGGAACAACCAGGAGATCACAGCTATCAACAAGGCGTATCAGGAAGGTACGGTGGGGAGCACCAGGTCCTGGGCACGGGCCACATTTAACACTGCTTGAGACCCTTTCAAGAGCCTGGGGTACAATTTTTGTCTCTGGGTTGGGTCCATGGCTTGGTGCTGTGAAGGTCTATTAGTCCCTCCAGGCAACAGCAGCTCTTCTCCAGCTCCAACACCTTATTAAAGAGAAGTGGAAACCTGGGATGAGGCTGGCAGGAGCCCTCAAATCCATCCTGTGATTTCTCACATCCCTAGACCCTGCGCTTCTCTTCCCCTTCCATCCATGCCCCCTCCTCCCTAGGGAACAAGAGCCGTAAGCTCCAGGTTAAATCCCCAGCCTCTTCTCCTTCAGAAACCCCATGGTTTTAAACAGATGGCTCTGTGGCTGGTCGCGCCTCACAGAGTGCTAGTCCTGGCCCCTCTCTGTGTCACAGTGACATGCCCCAGCTCTGCCACCAATGTCTTCTCCCATGAGAGCTCTTTCACAAAGATCCCTTTCCCTTGAGAGCACCTGGAGCAAGAGGCTGTCCGCCTGCCCAGGGCATTAGAGCTGCTGAGGTAATCCCCTCCTCCCCAGGCCTCACAATAGCAGATGGAGGCATCTGCTTCAGCCGTGCAAAGGCTGGAGGATGGCCACCACCATCTACAGGCCCCACGGGGATCACAGGCACAATGGGCGCTGGTGGGTGGGAAGCAGAGCTGCAGGTAGGGTGCAGGCTCAGCCGTTGCCCTTCTCCACAGCCTACCACAAGCGCCTGGAAGATGACCTGAGCTCTGACACATCGGGGCATTTCAAGAGGATTCTCGTCTCCCTGGCTCTGGTAAGGGCAGCTCTTGCTGGGGATTGTCCCCTCCCTGCTGCAGGCAGCAGCGGGTGTCTGCAAGGACAGTGGCTATGGAGAAGATAAATCACCACCGCCTGGCTGGGCAGCACTGCTGGACCCTGTGTGCCACCCCCTTGCTTGGGGCTCTCCCGGGAGATGTCCTCTCCCCAGCTCCATGATTTTTGTATTGAACCACAGGGCAACCGCGATGAAGGACCAGAGAACCTCACACAAGCACACGAAGATGCCAAGGTAAGAACCCTACCGGCAGTGCTGTTACAGGCTCTGCAAAAAAAAAAAAAAGATGTTCCATCCCCTGGTTTAGAAATTGCATCCTCAGGGAAGCAAATGCTGCTGGGCAGGGCCTCTGTAAGCTGCAGGGGGAAATGACAGGTGAAGTGACACCCTTGAAGGTAAAGCTCCCAGGCCTGATTTCTGATGTTCTGGGCTCTGCTGCTGCATGCACAGGGAAGATGCAAACCATGAGAGGTCCCAGCCCTGGGGACCAGTAACACACACTGATACTGAAATCTGGCACTTGAGCTTCAAATGCAGCTTTGGGTTGGTCTGCAGGAACTACCTGCCTCTTTGTGTTGTGCACGGGGCAGCCCTGAAGCCTAAGCTGCTTTTCACCCTTCCAGCATGCTGGGATGCCAGCATCAGCCCCCAAATCATTGCCTCATCTTTGCTGGGCTGTGGTGAGCCAGGACTGGAGGGGGAAGGCTGAGCAGCCAGAAGTGGTGCGGGGGGGGGTGCTGGGGCCCCATTGCCTGGCTCAGCTCCCAGTCCCAGGAGACCTGTGACCCTCGGACTGTACGCCTTGGCCTCCTGCTCTCTTCTGAAGGGGGTTGGGAAGCTCAGTGCAGGGCCAAACCCAAGCTCTCGCTCTGCTGTCCTGCCCCAGAGCTGCTTGCTCCCACGCATGCCAGCAGCACGCAGACGGGCAGCTCTCCCAGTGGGGCTGCTGCCGGCAGAGGGAGCGGATGCTGCGCTGCCTGCACCCCGCCGCATGTGCTGCTGCTCGCCTTGACCTGCTGCAGAGGAAGAGAGAGCCAGGGATGACAAACACAGGGGCGAGACAGCCAGGCGACATCTGGCCTGGCACTGCGCTGCGTTTTGTCAGCAAAGCTGCCCTTCCCCTCCTCCTGCTGCCAGTGCCTGGCAGAGTCGGGCAGGCCAGTGTGAGCCAGCCTGGGACCAGGCAAGGATGCTCCCCAAGGAGCAATGGGCTGGTGCCCAAGACCCAGGGGTGGGGGGCTCACTTTGTCTGGCCAAAGACCACCCCACACCCCCCCCCAGCTAGCAGTGTGGGGTACAAACTGGAGGACACAGGCCCAAAGATCAGGCCCACTCACAGGGAAGCAGGGGAGCTGGAGACAGGTCATTTGGGGGGGATTTTGCTAGGCTTCCCTCACTTTGTCAGGGAAGGATAAAGGTTGAGCAGCACCTTATGACCCTGTTGTCTTCCTCTCTCTCTCTTTCTCTCTGCCAGGTTGTTGCTGAGACCCTGGTGAGTGCCTGCCCTTTCGCTCCTCATCCTTTTGCATGTTTGAAGGGATGCTGGGGTCCTCGGATGCAGGGCTGGGGCTGGGAGGAGCAGCCCCATGCACCAGGGCTCCTTTGGCCATGCAGGCTGTGCTTGCTTGCTCAGGGCTCCAGGGTCCTTGCATGAGCATCGGGTGGCAAGGGGACAGATGGGACCTGCATGAGGGCATTTCCCTGCAGCGCTGGGCAGGGAGAGAGCAGGGCAGGAGAGAGGGAAAGCCACCTTCCTGCCCTTGGGAGGGCTGGGGGCCAATCCTGTCTGCTGCCTGCACGCAGGACCCATGTTCCTGGCAGCCTGAGACTCGGAGCCAGCTTCCCTGGCTCACCAAAAGTGGGAATTAGGGAAGGGGTGACTTTCTACTGCAATAGCCTAACAGGCGCAATATGTGCAGCCTCCCAGTTCAGCCCCGCAGCAGGGGTGGCAGCCGTTTCACCCGTGGGCAGCACTGCTGCAGCCCAGAGTGGAGGGTGGTTCCTGTGTCTGGCAGCTCTGCATTTCCTGTTCAATGTTGGTCACCCCCAAAACATCCTCCCCAAAGGACAAAAAAAAAATCTTAACCATGAGCATTGCAAAGCTTTTCTCATAAATCTGGAACATATCTTTTCAGAGGTAATGTGTGAGTGTGCAGCTGTGCACCTTCACATCCATACGCACAAAATGCCTTTTTTGGCCAAAAAAAAGCTGTTTTCCTGCTCATCAGAGGCCACCCTCTTTGCAAGAGGGTGTTCAGGACTGGCTGTCCCAGGAAAGGCCACTTAACATCTTTGCCCCTCTCTGCTATGCTTGTCCCCCTGCCTCTCTGTTCACTCTCGGATGCTCTCCCAGAAACTTGCTGATGTCTCCAGCAACGACTCCAGCGACTCCCTGGAGACCCGCTTCCTCAGCATCCTCTGCACCCGCAGCTACCCCCACCTCCGCAGAGGTAGGACCACATTTCTCCATCGCTGCTGGACGGTCAGCTGTGTCACAAATGCTTTGATTTGGGCTGGATGGGACTCCTGGGCAGCAGGAAGTTGGGGTGGCCCTGTCTCCCCAGTGGTGGGAGGAGATGGCATTTGGTGTGGGTGGCTGAAGTGACCAAAGCCTGCTCTGGTCCCATCTGGTCCAGAAGTCTCCATGGTTGAGGCTTGGGTCTCCTTGGTGCCCAGGGCTGGGACGGAACGCTCGGCAGTGACGCTTTCCTCTCCCATCCCCAGTGTTTCAGGACTTCATCAAATTGACGAACCATGATGTGGAGCATGCCATCAGGAAGCGGATGTCAGGAGATGTGAGGGATGCCTTCCTAGCCATCGGTCAGTACCCAGTGGATGCTTCCTCGGGGCAGGGCTCCCCAGAGGGCAGGCAGCCCCTTTGCCTGCCTCTGCCAAGGCAAAATGATGCCAGATTCCTGCTGTCTTTGGGCCACGGAGGCTCCCAGCATGGCATGCGGTCAGGGCACCTTACATGGCCAAACCTGCACCCCTGTACCAAGGAGGGGTTTGCAGCTGACCCAATGGGTGGCATAGCTCCTCGCTGTGATGTGTCCCCTGGGTGCCACAAGCAAGGAGCCCACTTTCTCTCTCCTCTGTCTTGCAGTCCGGAGTGTGAAGA
Organism: Phalacrocorax carbo; assembly: GCF_963921805.1. Lineage (NCBI taxonomy): Eukaryota > Metazoa > Chordata > Aves > Suliformes > Phalacrocoracidae > Phalacrocorax > Phalacrocorax carbo. Next base: position 7,234,976 of record NC_087520.1, on the reverse strand, counting down.
ACAAGCCAGCCTTCTTCGCTGACAAGCTCTACAAGTCCATGAAGGTGCAGATGGGCTCTCCTGGGGCCAGGCTGTGGGAGGGGGCTATGCTGGGCAGACAACCTTTGGAACTCTCTAATTTAACCCCACAGCAGTGATGGGGTTTTTCCCTGGGCCATCCCTGAGGGAGCTGGGCAGGGCTGAGCTCAAACCAATACTGGGGTTAGCAGGAGACGTGGCAGGCTTGTGTCTTGCCAGCGGCAAGCCCAGCACGTGTCCAAGGAGAGATCATAGAATATTTTGGATTGAAAGGGACGTTTAAAGATCATCTAGTCTGTCCGCCCCCCACCATGAGCAGGGGCATCTTCAACTAGATCAGGTTGCTCAGAGCCCCATCCAACCTGACCTTCAATGTCTCTAGGGATGGGGCCTCCACAACCTCTCTGGGCAACATGTGCCAGTGTTTCACCACCCTCATCATAAAAAATTTCTTCCTTATATCTAGTCTGAATCTACCCTCTTTTAGTTTAAAACCACTATCCCTTGTCCTGTCACTTCAGGCCTTACTAAAAAGTCTGTCCCCATCTTTCTTATAAGCCCCCTTTAAGCACCAAAAGGCCACAGTAAGGTGTCCCCACAGCCTTCTCTTCTCCAGGCTGAACAACCCAACTCTCTCAGCCTGTCCTCATAGGAGAGGTGCTTCAGCCCTCTGATCATTTGTGTGGCCCTCCTCTGGACCCAATCCTCAGCTTGGACTGTCCTGTAGATGCTGGGAGGGCCCCTGAGTCCCAGCCCCTCCAGGATTATTTGTTCAAGCTCCCCTTTGCAGGGTGCTGGCACGGATGAGAGGACCCTCACCCGGATCATGATTTCCCGGAGCGAGATCGACCTGTTCAACATCCGGGGCGAGTTCATAGACCTGTTCGACAAATCGCTGCACCACATGATTGAGGTGAGCGGACATGGGCATCCCAGCTTGTCACCTTGTCTGGATGAGCCCTGGCCATGAGCCCTGCAGGGACCCGAGCCGTGAGCCATGCCGTGAGTGGCACAGGGGCTGAGCATCACCTGGGGAGGGGGAACCTGCCCCAGCCAGCCACGGTACACAGCTCTGGCTGTAGAGGGGCTGTACCTACACTTTCCACTGCTGCACAGACGCCTGCAGGGCGGCAGGGCATGGAGCTATGCCTTCCCTGCACCCAGTGCCCTGAGCTGGGCTTCCCCAGGGCAAGCATCAGTAGGCGGTTCTCTGACATGGGTCTCCTTCTTGCAGAAGGACACCTCTGGCGACTACCGCAAGGCCCTGCTGGTCTTGTGCGGAGGGGAGGACTAAGCATCCGCGGGTGCCCCTTCTTCGTGTCTGAGCCAGCACGCATGCACCCACCGCCTTGATGTCACTGCAGCTTCGGGGGCTTCAGGGGACACTTGGATCCCTGCAGAGGACTACTCACTTTGCGTTGGAAAGTGGCACCACATTGCAAGCGCGGAAGTCTCGGGGAGGGGAGCAGAGGGGTCTGGGTAGGGGGATTATTGTCTGTCTTGGTGCAAAATAATTCATACCCAAACATACCACTAACACAGGAATTTACCCAGATGGAGAAGACAATTTTAAATCTCATAAATAAAACTTTTCTGTTGCTGACACTGGGGCAAGAGCTGTCAATTTATTGGGGCAGGTTTTGGTGGGACTGAGCCCGTGCTGAGGAGTCTCAGCATCTCCTTGCTCCTGCAAACATGGGCAGGAGCCCTGCCCCAGCCCCAGGGAGGGCCCTGGAGACTCCGAAGGCCCTCTGAGGAGGACTGCGTGGTCCCCCACCGCTGAGAAAGGGGCTGGAAATGCGTCTGGGGCTGGCAGCAGTGCAGGGGTTTCACTGAGAACTTCACCTCATGCCTCTGAAAACCCCCGGCAGGGTTTGTGCTGTTGTGTGGATGATGCTTTTATAAAACACAGATACAAATCGGACTTGATGGCATCCACCCATCCTTGCACGCAGTTTCCTGTGCTTTCAAGCTGCTGAAGAAGCAGTTGAAAGGCACATGCCATAGGAGCTACACCCCCAAACAGTTTATGTTTGCGCTTCCCCACACCGCCCAGGAGAAAAGAACTGGAATTTCCAAAAGTGGGAAATTCCAGCACTTTCAATTGTTTCCAAGTCAGAACAAAAAGTCTTAAACACCCAAGTCTTCCTCAGAACAGCTGCGTGAGGAAAGCTGCACCTTCAAAATATCAAAGCAGCATTAGGAATAATAACACAATATTATTATAACACTTCAAAACCAGCTGAGGTTGAGAAACAGCATGTAGAGACAAACCAGAGAAGGTGAAACAACTCAGCTGGTAATAACATACACTGAAAATTCCCTTGATGCCTTCCTGTAAAACATCCCCTTGTAATAAAATCACCTTTGTTAGGGGAAAATGGCCTGGCTGAAGATTTTTCACTCTCTCCCAGAGAGATTTGAGCTCCTCTGTGTGTAATAAGGAATGGGCGTCCCAGTCCCGGTGGCACCTGGGTGGACTGAGCCCACCTCACACCCACAGCAGCTCATGGGTCACCTGCCTGGCTGGGAACCTGCTGCGAAAGCTTTGAGCAGATGCAGATGATGTTTTGAAGGAAGGATATAACCCTGATCTTCATCTGCCCGTCTCTTCCTGCAGCTCAGCACTGCAGCTCTCAGCTTCACAGCAGAGGCGTGAGGCTACTGGAAGCTAGACACGGCACAGTGACTGTGGGGAGCAGAGCTGGCCACATCCCCGCAGCTGGGAACAGTGCTCTCAGGGACCCAGCTGCAGTGTCCAAGGAAGTTTTCGGGCTCAGGAGACAACGTGGCACCACTGGGAGGATCAGATTTTGGGCAGTGGAGCTCTGCTCCTCCAGAGCAGGGGGGAAATCTGCTCGGCATTAGCACAGAGCTGCAACACGTGAGCTATCATCCTGCCTCCTTCTTGTTGTCAAAACACAGGCTTTTGGGGTGACACAAGGAGGGGAGTATTCCCTGGGCACACATTTAAACACTCCAGTGAAATTTCTGGCTGTACCACAGTTGCTATAAGCCTGTGCCCGGTGACTCCATCACCACAGCCCAGCTGCCTCCGAGTGGCACAGGACCACAAGTGAGCCCAGGCAGCTCCTTGGGGCCGGTCCCCATGCCGTCTCAGGGCAATGCTGCCGCCAGGATGTCCGGCTGACCTGAGTGCTCCGGTCCCAAGGCCAGGAATTTCTCTGGCACCCACTGCTGGCTGCTCCTATGATGAGGGCAAGATACTGGAGTTACACAGTGTTTGGGGACACGAAGAGAGAGAGTGAGATGGGATTTCCTCCTCAGAGCAACTCCCTCTCCTGGAAAGTCCTGCTGCCAAAAAGCTTTCATCTTGCCCCACTCCATAGTAATCCATCTCCAGCAGCAGTCGGTAAGCTGGAGCAGAAACAGCCGGAGGCATTTTAATCGATGAAAATACTTAAGCACACTCAATATCCTAATTAAACACAGGGTATTTCAGCATCCCACCCCAATGCTGCTGCGGTTGGCAGCACACCAAGGCTGCTCACAGGGGGCTGCCCTACCAGGGAGAACCGCAAACTGGGCTGAGCTCAGCAGAACTGCCCACCCCAAGGGCAATGCCAGGAGGCTGACAGCATCCTGGGAAGCACAAGCATGGCCTCTGGGACTCACTCTGCCCCTGAGGCATTTTGTCCCCGATTTTCACCTTGATGCTTTCTTGCAGAGGTTGATGAATTTGCAGTGAACTCCTCTTTGGAGACCTGCTCCTGTTTGGTGTCATGCGTCGAGTAGATGCATATCCCACTGCCAAGTGAATTAAACTCCTGCTGCCTTCCCATGCTGGAGAGCCTGAGGACTCCACACCAGGCCCAGAGAAATGAGACACTCTGGTTAAAAGCAGCCATGAGGAAGGAGGAGTCACTGGGCAGGGGTGTTGCTCGAGAAGGGCTCCAAGTGAACCAAGAGGAGCCTGGGACCAGCAGCACCAAGACAGGCTGTGGACCCTGCGACATGGAGAAGCACAGAGGAGTGGAAGAAACCCAGTAAGAAGCACAGAGAAGAGGCAGTCAGAAGGTTAGACGTGACTTGTCACCTTGCCAAAGGATTTGGGACAGAGTGAATGTAACCTGCGGTGAAACACAGAACACTGAGTCTAGGAAGGGGAAAGAATATGTTTGGCCTAAGCCAAGCCTGGGGAAGGAAGAACACTTGTTTTGTTTAACGCCCAAATCACTCACTAGTGATTTGTGTTAACTGACAATAAATTAAATAAAAATTCCCCAAGTGAGGACTGTTTTGTCCATGAAACCCTCTACAAGTGGGTGGGTCATAGACCCTTCAGACAGAGCAGCTTCATCCTTGTAGCGTCCTGATCTCTAGAGAAAATACACTTCATAGCACCGCTCTCCAGGAACACCTCCACTCCATCCGCTGGTTCTGACCAGCCCAATCCGAGGGCAATCAGTGGCAGATCTCACGCCTTCTTTCTGTGATCAACAAGAAGGAAAGCGGCTCAAGGAAGGCAAAGAAAGGAAAGGGGAGGACAAAACAATAGGCACAAAAAAGGGAAAGAATTAGAACGGCTGTGAGCAGGGCAAAGCCTGGAGGCAGGTCCGTGGTGACCACACACACTTCAGCCTTCAGGGCTGCCGCAGGGAAGCCGCTGCTGGGGTCTGGGATTTACACACCAGCACCTGGCACGTGGCTGTTGTGCACATTGACCAGCAATGCTGGGGGGCAAGGACTCACTTCCAGGCAAAGCCAATGCCAGATTTCACAGGTTGCAACACGCAAAAAACTCCGCGAGCCCACGTTTCGTTGCAGAGGGTCAGACGTCTCCCTCTGAGTCAGCTCCAGGGGCCACTGCAGATCCTCTTTACTACCAGAACCTGGGAGGAGCCACATCTGGTGCAGTGACACACGGGACGGGACGTTGGTCTTGGTCCTTGGCCCAATGCTGCAACATCAGCAATCCACTTTCATCCCACCCACTGTCCTCCTGTTCCCCTAGAGGGGAGAAACCCAGCCTTCAGTTTTGGGAGCTGGCAGAGGTTTCTTCTTCAGCTCTTCCTCTTCTAAGCCAAAGGAGGAAGAAGCAGCCTCGCCCCTCACGGTCACATGCTGTTCGTGGGCAGCCTGTTCCCTGCAGTGAGCTGAGGCTGGGGAAATGGCTGAGCTCACTGGGGCTGCTCTTCCCACACCATCATCCCTGGAGTTGGCCTTCCAGGACACGATGACTGCTGAGGAGCCCTTTTCTCAGGCATTGCAGGCGGATGAGACATGGCCTGGTGAGAGAGGAAGAGGGGAAAATCCCCTCTGTGTCTGTTGTTGATCTTACTGATTTGGAGTCTGAATAATTCAAAGCTTAAGGCACGAAAAGAAACCCTTAGAGCACTTTCGGACCCAGTTCCCACAGCTCTTGGTTTATCTGTTGTGGGGCTGCACCAGGTCCCACCACAACCCATTCCCTGCTGACTGTGGAGGAGAGAGGGGGGAGGACAACGAGGCTGTGGAGGAAGGCAGGAGGTGGTGATCTCCTGCGAAGTGTGTGACACTGAGCCTTGCCTCACATGCCAGAGGCGGAGAGAGAAGAGAGCTCTCGTTCAGCAAGAGTGTAAACCCAGCAAAGCAAAAGCAGCCCGGCATCCCTGGAAAGCCATGGTGTGACTCCAATCCCCTGTGAAGACAGGGCGCTGCAGGAGGTCTGGGGGAGTAAGACCGCTCCCCAGCACCTCCCTTCTCCATCCCTCTGCTCATCCCTCACCTATCCCAACCCCAACCCCTTCCACGCTCCCTCCTTCCTTCTCCCAGCGGGCCACTCTCCCAGGCTCCCTGCCCTGCCTCTCCCTCACCCTCCATCCCAAAGCCCTCCCATCCTGCCAGGTTAATTTGAGTTCCTGATTTGCATAGGCAGCAGATCGCAATGTTCTGGAAATCCCCTCCTGCGGCTGGAGCTTCCTCCCTGCTCTCACAGCGTCACTGTGGGTCTTCTGCTTCCCTTCCCTTGCTGGAGCATCGGGATGCATCAGATGAGTGCGGCACAAGCAGCAGCAGCCAGCAAAACCCACTGCTGATGCCGAGAGGCACCCATCGGTAGCACCCTGCAGCCCCCTGCAGAGCTAAGCCCACAAGCAGCCCCAGGGTGCTGTGCCAAACCGGCTGCACCCACCACCTGCTCTGCAGCTGTCTCTCTGCTCCCACCTTGCTCCAAGGCCAGCTCCCTTGCATGGCCACCCATGACAGCCAGGTTCTGGGTGGCCCCATCAGGGTTGAAATGCACTCCGTTCACCCAGCAGCGCTGACAGCAGGTGGATTTATTGGGCACCTCAGACTGCTGGGCCGTTTCCACTCGGGGTCCGCACCACCAGACATGCACAAGGCCCACCCTGCTCACCCCTGAGTGGGGTCAACATGGAGGAAGCTAGTCCTGAACCAAAACTAGGAAGAGCAGAGGACAGGAGAGCTCCACCATCTCCACTCGCGGCCGGTGCTCCTTCTGACCCCATTTCCCACAGCACTGTCACAAACATGGAAGCAATCAGGGTGCCTTCACATGAACGAGCCTCTGCTGAAGGTGCTGGACCAGCACTCGGTGCCAAAAAATAACCCTAGTATGTAAAAGTGTCAGCTATGAACACATCTTCACAGCCACACAGGCTTGCTTATGAATCGCAGCTGCCATCAGGTGAGTTTCCTCTCCTGGAAGCATGGCAGGACCAAGGGAATGAGGAAGGACCGACGGGACCAAAAGTCTTTGGTTTTCATAGTGAAACTTGTTCTGGCGTTTGGGCCAGTCTGAGCTGGCGACCTCAGGTAGAAACACAAAGAGCAGCTGGCTAGGGAGATGGAGAGGCATTGGGTGAGAATGCACCATCGGCTGACCACCTCCATGGGCCCTTGGGTGCAGGCAGGCCCCAGACCCCATGGCTCCTCACCCCTCCTGCCAAACACCCATGTTCCTACCACCCAAACCAGCCAGTCTAAAGCAAGGCACTTTTCAGGCCTTGCAGTTCACACCTGGCGAGTGTAGACCAAACATCCTGCCAGGTACAAATTTGTGCCTGCTGGTGAGGAGCTGGGGAGCTGGAATTGGCCTCTATAAAACAGAAGCACTTAAACCCTTGGTGTTTATTCCAGCACCAGCTGGCTCCAACCTTGGTTTTGACTATCAGTTGTCTTAGTGGATGATCTCCAGGGACTACCTGCATCCTCAGCACACCACCACCTGCCTGGCTCCCCTAGAAGAGCCAGCTCCTGCCTGCTCCCCCAGGAACACACATCCTGTTCTGACTCCAGAGATGGATGAGAATGGGATGGAAAGACACATGGGACAACAACAACGCCTCTCACAAGACGCAGCAGTTTCCCTGGGGAGAACCACGACGTGTTTGCAAACCCAGTGAAGTTGCTCAGAAACCAGGCAAGGAGAATGATGTAACCAGGCTCTCCAGTCGTCCAAAAGTGAATCACAGGCCCCCCGACAGCCCCCCCCCCCCATTTTGCTGACTAATACCTGACACAGCTTGGCAGCCCCTGGAAGGAATGGGACAGGAGAGCCCTTTAAGCGGTGCCTGGCTCCCTATCAAAAGCACGCAGAGGCTGCCTGGGACCTCCATCATGGGGAATTCCCCTTCTCCATGCCTAAAAGTAAGCTCAGCTGGGCCGACCTTCCTGCATTTGGTGATTGCAGCCGGAGAGCGCCTGGCACAAGGGGCTCTCACCCCACTGAGCCCCTCTGCAACCCGGCCAGGTGAGTAGGGCGATGGTTTTCTCGGTGCGATCATGCCCAAGACAGGGCAAGGGGAAGGCAGGCAGCTTTTCGGCTGTCAGCCCAGAGTGCTGTGAAGCCGAACCATGCCACCCCCCCCCACTCCTCACAGAAATAGAGCAGGGTTTGGCTATTTTTTGCAGGCTGAGACATTATCTTATAAACAAGATGTTTTCTGGTTCTGTGGGACCGCATTTAGCCTTGAAGCCAGGTGTTCCGAGGGTTTACAGAATAGCACTGGGCCTCTGGGGTGAAACAAGCCCTTCAGGGAACAAAAGGGAGGATGTTGCCTGTGCGTGGGGTCCTGCTATCTCATCCCCAGTTGAGACCTTGGACACAAGCACAGCCAAAGAGCATGTCAAGGTCTCAGCATGCACTGAGCTGTCTCATAACCCAGCCAGGCTGCCAGGGTGATGTCCTAGTTGGAACAAAGGGCAGTTGGGGAAAGGAATTTGGGGGTTGTTTTTTTTTTTAGTTTGGTTTTTTGGGGGGTTTGTTTTTAAATTTTTACAACCCAAAATAACATCAGACCCCCAAGAAGAAGTGGAACTGTCTGCACTGAGTAGGAAGCCAGGATTGGGACAATTGGAAACAGCACGATCGCCAATGAAGGACACCTCTGCGAGCCCAGTAGCAGTCACCTACAGGAAGGAGTAAATAAATGTTAGGAGCACAGAGAGAGAGGGCAAGCATGTCTGCTTACAGCAGGTTTTCTTTGCTTCTGGTTTATTTGTACATATATATATAAAAAACAGCTTCCTTTTGTTGCAAAACCAACAGAAGAAAGAAAATCGGGTAGCTATGGAGCAAGTCCCAAACAGCTATGTGAAACCAGAAGGCGTTCCCTGTGGTTCCAGCTCCTCTGGCTGATTTCTGTTGTTCATGAATGCACAATAGTCAAAGCAGAGGAAAAGGATCCCTGATAATGAGCTCTCCAGCTGAGGGGTGCAACTTCCTCGTGTAATGTAACTCGGAGACACAGGCGTGGTGTGAAGTTCTCCCTGACTCAGATGCAGAAGAGGAGAGATCTGGTAAGGCTCAGCGGGAGCACACAAGCCTCCCTCCCTGGGCACCCGGGGCTGAGGGGGGAGCCTGGGACTGCCGCAGCACACCTGCCCGAGCCGCCGGGGTCTCCTCTCAGCTATTCCTCCACACCCCAAACCGGCTGCACCCGCCAAGCGGCACCGGAGGTGCGAGGGGGCCCCTCCGCCCGGCAGCAGGGAGGTGGCGCGGCTGGGCCGTGCCCTCCCCTCGGCCCCGCCATTTTGTCTCTCGATAGGCCGGGGAAGCCGCTGCCGGGCTCGGGCCTACCTCTCCCTAACAAGCGGAAACCCCGCTAAGGGGGAGACAGGCCAGGTCCCTCAACCCCTAAGGGCCCCGCTATGCCGGGCAACCCCACGGCACCCCGCACAGCCCCGAGCAAGCCACGCAGTACAGCAGCCACTCCACCATGACAGGCCACCGCTCCCTCCCCTCTTTATACCCTCCGCTCCGCGCCGATTGGCTGCAGCGCCTGTCCGTCAGGCTGGGAATTTCCCGAGGGGCGGAACCACCGCCCCCCGCCCCGCTTCCTCCCGTGGTGGCGGCGGAGCGGAGCGGTGCCGGCAGCGGTACCGGCAGCGGTTCGGGCCTCGCCTAGGCTCGGGGGCGCGCTGGCAGGTGAGCTCGGAGCGGTACGGGGGAGCCCCGCACCGGGGATGGCGCCTGGGCACTGGATCGTGCCGCCCAGCCAGAGGTCCCGGCGGCGGGGAGGGGCCGGCGATGCTTGGGGCTGTCGGATTGTACGGGCGGCCGAGGTGAATCCCCGGAGGGGGTCGTGGACGTGCTCCGGGGCCGGCCTGGGTGCTGCGGGCTTGTCGCGATAGTCGTGCCTCAGTTTCCCCTCTCTCGGGGCAGGGCAGGGGATGCCGGCTCCCCTTGCCGCTCGCGAAAGGGCAGGGTGGGGGTGGTGGGCTTCACCGGGGGAGAGGAGAAGGACTCAGGGGGTGCTGGGGGAGGGGTGTCTCTCTCCCTTCTGCCCACCCGCCTCGGGCGCGGGTCCCCCGGGCCGGGCAGCCCCGCACCGCTGCCGGACGCCGGGCTCGCTCCTCCCCTCGTTCTGCCTTACAGCACCCCGGCGTTTCCCCAGCCCCACGCATTCGTCTGCTGGCGATTTCTGGGCTTGCGTTCCCCGCCCCTCGGGCAGGCTCGGTGCGTGGGTCCCACGCCGCGGCCCACGGGTGGCCGCAGCTCCAAGGAGCCTCCAGTCGATGGAAGGGTCCGCATCAGGTGTGGAATAGCCAGACTGGGGGTGGCAGCCTCACCTCCCCCTTAGGGGAAGGGTACACAGCTTGCCTCCCCGCCTCCCCTCCCTCAATTCCAAGCTAAGGACCCCCGCTGAGGGCAGAGGAAAGAAAGATGCTGCCTGTCAGCCCTGTTTTTGGGTGAAAATAGCTCCGGATGGGACTTGGTAGGGACCTGCAGCCTCTTGGAGGTCTGGGTGTCACATTCCTCAGTGCCCCTGGGCAAAGGTTACTCCCCATATCAGAGAGGCAAATACAACCTTTCCCCTTTAGCTCAGTATTTCCATCTGTTTGGGTGCGTAAAAGCTGTTCCACTGCCACAAGCTGTTTTGGAGTGCATATTTCATTGAGAGCACTGGCAAAAGCAGCTGAAGCTTGCTGGAGCCAAGAGACTGGACTTTGCTGGGGTGAGTTCTGGAAGCAGGAAAACTCCAGCCAGGCATGTCCTTGAGAGCTGCCTCTGTGGCGAGGCAAAGTAGGCAATAAGAAGAGAGGCTTTTTGCAGCTTTTGGCATCGTTCCTGGCTCTGCAAGAAATCCCACGATGCCCTTTTAGGCTGACCAATGCCAGACAGTCCTATTTAGAACGGGCTGTGGGTCATTGCTTGCCAGCAGCTGGCACAAAACACTCGTGGGTGGAGGAAGCTTGGACCTTCTACTCCTGTGGCATTGCAGGTTTTGTTTTAAAGCAACAATTCTTATGCTTTGGGTGACAGAGGTGGCTTTGCTGGTTTAGCTTTGTGGTGCCACCGTCTTCTGTTGCTTGGTTGCGGCGCAGCTGAAGCGCACCAGATTGGACAGGAGTAGCCTGGGTTGTGCTGGAGCTGCAAGGAAAGGGGTGGCTGTGCCTTGCTCTGCTTTTGAGTGCTGTGACAAGTAGCCATGATGCTGTTGAGCTCTGTGAGGGGAAGAAACGGAGCAGGCAGTGCAAAACGAGATGTCTTCACGGCAGAAGACAGGCTCTGGCGTAAAATGCCACTGTGCTGCCCAGGGGAACAACACCACCAAGTCTGGCTGCCTGTTCTGCCTGCGCCAGAGCTTGGACCTGCGGTGAGGAGCTTTGTAGCTGCGTGTGGTTACCCGTGTTTGTAAACCTGACTCCAAATGGGGAAATGTTTTAATTTCCTTGAGAGCAACCTCATCCAAAGCAGGTTGTTTTGTGAAGCCTCTGTTGGAGGTGGCTTTCTCAGGCGAGGGTGGGATCTCTGGCTGCAGCACATCCGTAACATCTGCTGCTTTTCAGATGAGGCTCTTGCCTTTCCCACCCTCTCTCTGCAGCTGGCCAGGCTGGGAAGAAAAATGCTTCAAGTGGAGGTTCAGACCTTTCCCTTTGAGACCTGAGCCTTACAACGCTTGCTTTCCTCTTCTTTTATTGCTCCCAGCCCAGGGAGTCTAGTTTTCTGGACTGCATTGCCCATAAACTTTCCTTATAATTGTTTCCTCCTAAAGCCAGCTCTGCTTTTGCTTCTCTGCAAGTGAAACCAGCCCAGTGTGGTTGGAATGGTTGTCCCTGGGGCTGGGAAGCTGCTGGGGCTCTGGAGAAGAAAAGAAACCAGGCTCGGGGTTGTGGCATTTTGCTGAATTCCAGTAAAATGATGAAACAAACAAACAAAAAAAAAGTCCTCCACAGTATCTATCTTGAGTGGCTTTTGTTTTTTTCCTCTGAGGAGGAGGGATGCTGGGGCCCGGCAGCCCCGGTCATGGGGAAACGATGCTGGCAGGACACTGGCAGCCTGCAGGGATTTGCATTCACCTCGTGCAGTGCTGGCGGGGAGGAGAATTCCTGGGAATATTGAACAGCAGGGTAAGGAAAACCCCGTTCTCCTAAGGGCTGGGCCAAGCCCCCACCATGGATCATGGGATGGGAATTGATGGGCTGCCAAACCCACTGCTTCAGCAGGCTGGTCTCCACCCCAGGGCTCGCTGCTGAAAGCAAACCTCCAGCGGTGCCAGCCCACTCACTGTGCAGGATTTTCATCCTCCGCCTTCATGTCTTCAGTTGTTAAGTAATTTTAAAGCAGGAATTGTTTCATTTTACCATTTCTGCATGGCCAGTGCAGTGATGACTGCAGTGTTGGTGGCCGTGGCAGTGATGCACATCTTCTTGGGTGACAGTGGGGAACAGTCTGGCCACAGCTACGTGGTGCCTGTTTGCTCCCGAGCCGCAGCACAGCTATTTAAATACCACCCTTTCTGTCTTTGCCTGGGATTCTCCGCTGCCCTCTTGCTGTCTCATTCTCTCCTTTTGCTGAGTTGTCATAAAAATTTACTACCTAAAGGTCTTGGTGCCTCACTTGCAACCAGCAACGCCCACAGGTGACCACGGCGTCTGGCAGCCTCTGACAGCAGCTCTGCATGGAGCTGGTGAGCTATACCCAGGCAGCCATGGTCTATGGCCGGCCCTCAACCCCCAGGGCTGTGAAATACCATCACGTTATCTTAGAAACTGTTGATTGGCAAAAAGAGAAGTGTTTTCTGGTGGTTCAGTGGTTTCTTCTGGAGTCTGCGGTAGTCTTGTTTTCCTTGTGTTTCTAACCATCGTTAGGTGCTTGTCTGTAGTACTCTCTCCTCCCCTGGTGTTTTTATTGAAATGTGAGATTTTTTCCACTGCAAATCTCACATTTCAGAACTCTTAAGGGGAAAATAAACAGGACTGGGAACCTGGTCCACATTCGCAGCAGCTTCCTGCAGAAATTGGGCTGTTCCTCCACCCTGGGCAAACCTGTCCTGACCCCAGTGATGGGCTCAGATGCTGTGGGTGCCCCCTCCCCTCATGCTGGGTCTTGTTTGTTGGTGAATTTGTGGCTGGTCTGTGCTTTTGTCAGCTGGAGATAGTTCAGCTCTTCTCCCCAGCTGCTGTTGGAAAACAGCACCAGTGACCCCTGTGCTGGTGGGGTGCAGACCTTGGGTAGAAAAACCTTTGATAAAACCATGAGAATTGGGAACAGTAGAGGCTTTCAGTGGCTCCATCCACCTGGAGGAATATCAGGTTACCATGCATATGCTCTGCTGGTGGGCAAGGTGATCAGTGCAGCTTGGGTTTGGGTGTTTGGTGCTGCATTGCCTTGCAGGCAGGGGTAGGGGACCTCCTGCACGTGTGCCTCAGGGAGAGGTGGAAAATCAACCAGTTGGGGGCCTGGAGTGCAACAAAATAGGGGCAGGTATTTCAGGCTGCTGCAAAGCCATACAGGGAAAGGATGCCATGTGAGAGGGGAGCTTGTCTCCACCTTCTCTGACCCACACCTGGGTTCGTCCTGGTGGAAGACACGATACCCCACGAGATGCTTGTTATAAGATCACTTTGCTAACCAGCTCCTCCCAGAGCTCCAGGTTTGGATCTGGAGCAGCATATGGTGACCAGATGCTGGTGAGAAAGCTTCAGGTCCCCAGCCTGCCCGTGACATGTCCCTGTCATCCACTGGGCTGGCCAGGCAGACAGCACAGCCACAGGCAATGGCAATTCCCTGCAGTGGAGGTGCCACTGGGTTCCCGGGCTACATGCATGCTGCCCTGCCATCCTCGGCTCCGTCCTGCCCACCAGCAGGTCTGCTTGGGGAGTTTTCCTCATCCCGTGGTGGGGGGAATTTCATACCGGCTGTGGCCGTGCTGCCCAGTGCTGGGACCCGCGACATGGAAACTGCCCTGGTTCTTCTGCAGCTTCCTGTCAGCTGCTATGGGCTCCAGAAATAGCCGCTGCTCAGCCTGCCCTGCAGCTGGGCACCTCCCAGTGGTCACCGCCTCCAGCTGCTTGGGACGGGGCTACCGGCTCCCTGTGTGGGGCCGTGGGTGATGGGGGGTTTGGTGGCACCCACAGAGCAGGAGGAAGGTGAGACCTGCCAACAGGTGCCTCTCCCAAAACCAGACTGCAGCTGAGGCCGTGTGTAATTACCTGCTCCCAAGGCGGGCATTCATTGCCGCTCCAGTTGCAGATGCTGCCAGGTGGCAGTTGTCATCTGGAAAGTCCCCGCTGCTCCCTGGCAGGCAGGTCGCCTAAACCAGTGATCAGCCCGGATTGCTTGTGGCATGAGCATTAGTCTGAGGTCAAGACAGTTTCGCATACAGGCTTCCCCCTTTCCTCTTTCAAAATGGTTCTCCCTTGGCCCCCTCCTGCCCGTGAGCACCCTGCTGCCTTGGCTGGGTGGAAGAGAGCTTGGGGGTGCCCACAGGTGCTCCTGTGGAGCCCCCGGCAGCTGGCACCGCAGGCAGCGCCCCAGCTCCGGCTGGCATCGCCCCCAGGACTGTCTTGGCTGCCGCACTGTCCTGCTTTATAGCGAGCTGGCATTGGGGGGAGCAGTGTTTTCAATAACCTGGGCTGTAATTCCCAGGAGCTGCTTTATCACCCCCAGCAGATGGGTGAGACCTGGGGCCGGGATGTCGCCTGGCCAACCCCAGGCCAGACCTCAGCAAGGGGGGAGACCTTGGGCTGTCCATGAATGCACGGAATTAAAAAAATCAAATAGTGTGCTGCATGCGGGTGCTTCCTCTCCTCGTACTTTGCTCCTGGCCCGGCACATGCCCCCATGTCCTGATTTGAGAAGCCATGCCATTGGCAGCCGGTTTCTCTGGCTGAGCTGGAGGGCAGAGAGGGTCACTGCATGGCTGCTGGGGTCATCTACCCCCTGTGGTGCTGCCAAAACAGCCCACACGCAGCTGCAGTCACTGTCCTTCCCCAAATAGCCCCTTGCAACCCTTTCTGCCCTCCAAAAATATCCTGCAGTGAGCAGGATGCTCTGGTGACAGTGCCCAGATCCTTGGTGGTGTGGGTGGACGATCTTGGGACTGGGTCTCCATCCCCATGGGGACACAGGGACAGGCAGCTGTGACCCCCTTGGGGACTCCCGTGCCCTGCAGGGATGAGAGCCGGCCTTGGGTCAGGGTGCTGGTGATTCCTCCTCACGTGATGGTTCTCATGGCCGTGAGTCACCCCGGCACGTTCACCCTGTGAGCAGGGCTGGGGGGGAAGTGACTTCACCTGGGACACTTCTCCACTGGCCGGCAAGCAGTGAGGCAGCCCTGCCTCCCTCGACGTGGTACCCCAGATCCCTGTACAGTCGGGGCCAGGGGACCATGGCTTTCTCTGGGACCAGAGGAAGGTGACACTGTGCTCCCTTGCCTTGCAGGGATGCCCAGCTGGGAGGTAGGCGACTAAATGGCGGGCATGGAAGGGAGAGGACCCTACCGCATCTATGATCCCGGAGGGGGAACGGATGAGAATGGATCCACAGCCTTTGAGCGGCTGGTGGAGGAGAACACCCGGCTGAAGGAGAAGATGCAGGGGATCAAGTCTATCGGTAACTGCTGTGTGGCTGGGGGACGACGTTTCCCTTCGGGGCAGCTCAGCCTGTGCCCAACAAGCCTGTGGGTTTCTTGCTCTATTTAGGAAGGGTGCTATAAGAAGCTGGGGGTCTTGGCGCTGGGGCAGTAGCAAAGCTCTCCCTGTCCTGGGGGTTGAACAGACGTCTGGGCTTTTTCACACAGGGGTGCAGAGGGAGCAAGGCTTTTGCTGAACTGGGGTGCTTTATGGTGGGATTAATGGCTGAAAAAAAGGCAAGTGATAGAGGAAGGTCAGCTTCCTGGAGTCCACTAGCGGCAGGTCACAGATGCTGGATCTGTTCTGCCTTTGAAAACCCCCACCTCCAGCAACTCCTATCGGGTCTGGGGCTTTTCCTGGGTTCTGGTTAAAGACCCCAGCGTTGGATGCTTCCCGCAGTGACAGGGACGTGTCAGTGTTGAAACACCCCAGCCGAGTCATGCCACCCCCTTTCTCCTCCTTGGCCGTCTTCCCCCACCCACCCCCAGTTTTGTTTTCGGTCTCGTGACCCAGCTTCCACTTTCAAGTCCTGTTTCTGCAGCCAAATTTCCACCTGCCTCATGATTCCCGTCACGTTGCCTTGCCCCTACCTGGGACCTGGACCACTGATGGGGGAGCAGCTGTCCAGGGTGGGGAGAGGATTGCATTGCCAGTGCCAGACCCCAGAGCAGGCAAGCTGGACCCCTAGGTCCACCAGCTAGGCTTAAATTTGGCTCTTCTGGGAAGCGGAGGAGACCTCTGAGAGATGCAGTGCTGCCCTGCTGCCTCCTGTAACCAGTCCTCTGTGTCCGCACAGGGGACTCTGAAGCCCATGACCCACTAATATAGCTTTGCTGTTGGATTTGGCCAAGAAAAGTTCTTTCTGGATGGAGAACCACGCTGGGTATTTCTCCACCCAAGCAAGGGGCTTGGTGTTGGTGGATGGGGCTGCTGCAGGGTAGATGCTCGGGGAAGGAGGGTGAGCATCCTTCTGTTGTCCACAACAGGAGAGCTGCTGGAGGAGTCCCAGGTGGAGGCATCCAAGCTGCGGCAGAAGGCGGAGGACCTCGTGAAGGACAACAAAATGCTGATGACGTCATCTTCCGTGGAGGACCTGGTGGAAACCGGAGGTAGATGTGGGGCTTGCTGAGGAGGGATAACCTGATGGCTCAGGATCCTGAGTTCAGGGAAGGGGAGAGGGTGTGAAGGAAACTTTCATGAAGGTTCCTTGCAGCCCTGTCATCTCTGGAGTGTATCAAATCACTGCCATCCTCCCTTCTCTTGGAGGGAGGTTTCTGTCCCACCCCCATAGCTGGAGTAGAAACCATCTATTGGTGCCTGGCCTCACAGGGTGTCTGCTCTCTGCATCCCCATGCCAGGCAGGGAGAGGCCCTGCTCTCCAAAAGGCTCATGGTTACATCCTCTCCCCTCTCTGCAGCTGTCGGCCCTGATCCCAGCTCTGCACGGGCTGCCCCAGGCAGCACTCAGCCGGACACAGAAGCACGGAAATCTCCTCCAAGTGTGAGTCTGGTGAATGCAAGAGCTGGTGCTGGCATGGCCAGAGGGAGAGACTGTCCATCTAGTTAAAGCAAAAGGAGGCATTCTTTAGCCTCTAGAAATGGGGATAAATCAGAAATGAGGGGTCAGCTTCCCTGCTGTGCTCCTGTCCCATCAGTCCCTGCCTCTGTGGGGTGGGCATCCTGGGTTCCTGTTCCCCGGAGAAACCTGACCTGGGTGCCTCCCCTTGCAGGGATCCTCCTCGGAGTTTGAAATCGTCACTGTCGAAGCGCAGGGGTTTCCCCAGGAGAGCGGGAGAGCGGTGAGTGGCCCTGGTGTCTGTGGGATTTGGTGGGTGGCAGGCGGAGAGTCAAGTTGGTGCGGTGGTGGTACAGGGGCGTAGGAGGGTGTGCAGACAGGCAGTGGTGTGCCCCAGTGGAATCACTGCTGGCAGGCACAGGCAGGGCTGGGGGACCGACCTGTGTCAAGGCAGCCCTTGGGCAAACCTTGGCAGGGGAGGGATAAACTGTGCCAAGGCATTGCCAGGGGAGCAGAGCCAGCCCCATGTATGGCCCCGAGGACAGTGCTTGTGCTGCAGTGTCCAGCTTCTGCCACCAGCAAAGACGAGGAGACCTGGCCAGTCTGCAGGCAGGAGAGAACCACACAACTCCATGGCTGGTCCTCCCCGTGTCTCGCTGTGTCCGGAGGACCTGGGAGCGTACCACTCCTCTCACCTGGCCAAGGCGGGGAGAGGGGACAGTGTGCAGGCTGCCCTCCAAGGGCAAGGGCTCCCAAGTACAAGGGGCCTGGCTGGGCTGCCTGGGCATGGGGCCAGCAAAGCAGCCCCAGCCAGACTGAGACACTGGTGTCTCCAGATGCCATGTGACAGTGACAGGAAGGTCTGTGAGTACCAGAGGAGCTGTCAGCAATGCTCTGATGCTCACCTCCTGATCGCCACACTGCATGGGAGGACCAGGTCTCCAACCCCCATCATTGCTGACAGCATCTGCCCCAGCCAAAGCACCTCTGTGTGCTCTGTTTGCTGCCACCTGACTGTCCCCCTGGCTGGCACTGCCCCATCCTGTCCTGCTCTGGCTTTTTGTGTGTGATAGAAGGGAGAGGAGGAGGCATGGGGAGCCCAAGGAGGGTGAACATCAGCTTGCCCCACATGGTGCCCGTAAGGGGACATGCTCTCGTTGCACATCCCTGTTTGCATTGGCCAGAGAGGGTCCAGGAAGGGTTGAGTTTTATTGGACCCTCCTGGGATGCAGCCATGGGGTGACAAAGAATGGGGTGGCATCTGCTTGGTGATCGGCTGCTGGTGCCTCTGGCGAGTGCTAGTCCCGTGCTGACACCTGGGCTCTTCCAGGCAGTCCAGCTGGGCTCAGGTCCTCCCCACCTCCCCTTGCCAGCTGGCACTGGAGGGAGGAGTTGGCTATGCAGTGCCCTGCACACACCCTACCATGGCAGTTTCGGGGCTGTAAACCCCCGGGCACCAGGGACACGTTGGGCTCCTGGCCCCACGTGGTGCTTCCCGGGGCATTCCCATGGGCGGCAGGCTGAGTCAGCAGGGCTGGGAGTGGAGCTGGCAAAGGTGTGCCAGCACATCCCTACCTCCTCCCCGGCAGTGCCGAGTGTGCCGGGCTGGGCTCTGTTGTGCTGGCACTGTCTCCTAGGCAATGGAAGAGTCACACCAGGGGAGGACAAGCCTGTTGGGGACACCCCTCATGCGTGGGTGGGGGTGCGCCCTGACGTTGGTGGGTGCGCCCTGACCCGGGCTTTCCCGGCCACCATTTAAATCCTGTGCATCACCGTCTTGGCTACTGCCTGCCAAAGAGCACGGGTTCCCGGTGCCCGGCGTGCTGCGGCGGCAGGGGAGCCTCAGAGGGAGGACAGGAGGAAGGAGAAAATGGGGACTTGGGTAAGACAGCCCCTCGCATGGCAAACCTCAGGCCCTGGTGCAGACCAGGGAGTACGTGGAAAGGACAGTCTCAGGAGCTGGGATTTCTAGTCTTGGTGCTGATGGGGAGAGCTCGGGAGGAGAAGGGACCAGGGGTAGAGATACCTCTATTGCTATCAGCAAGCCAGAAGCGTGGTCTGCTCAGGCTGCCAAGGGGCATGGGGAACCGTGGGCTTGGAGAACTGCTACTGTAAAATACCCTCCACCTGGGGACTTGGTGTCCCATGTCCAGCGGCTGGGAATTAAACCCTTACAAAGTTGACACAGTTTTTCAGCATACCAAGGTCTGTGGCAGAGTGTATCAGTGGTGGCCCAGCTCCCTGCCACAGCCCTGGATTGGACACAAGGCTGACCTACCCCAAAAGGGAACTTTGCGGTGTTCCTTGAACTGATCTGACCACACTTCATCCCCTCCCTGTCCCCAGGACTTGGAGCAGCTGCCAAATGAGGATGCCAACCTGCTGCCCCAGCTACAGCAGCTGGAGAGCACGCTGAGTGGCTGTGCCAAGGAGGCCAGCAAGGACCAGGTCTTCGTGCGAATGGGCTACATGGCCTCCGAGCTCAAGCGCCTGGCTTCCAAGGTGCATAAGAACGAGCAGAGAACATCGTTCCTGCAGGTGAGCAGGGACTGATCAGGGTCTTTGTGGGGGTCTTCCCCTTTCTTTTTTTCCATTAAGCCCCTCCTTTCCACCCTGAGGCAGGCACCCACCTGCATGCCAGGGCTTGGTGGGAGGTGGGTGGCCAGGCAGGCCCCTGGGTCTGGCCAGCAATCCTCATGCTGCCGGCATTCGCCCTCCAGACACTGTGTGAGACACTGCACAGTGAGAACAAGGAGCTGCGAACCAAGCTGGAGCGGGACCTGGAGCAGAGAAACCAGGCACTGGAGAAGCTCAGGTGAGGGTGGGTGGTGGGGAGGGGGATGGGGCTGCCCTGGGTGCTTATTCCCGCTGACTCGGCTCTCCCTGCATGTAGGTGCGAGAACCAGGAGCTCCGGAGGATGGTGACGCTGAGCAGCCAGGATAGTGGCAAGAGGGAAGCTGCCGAGCAGCAGCAGGTGAGGGAGCATCATTGCCCTCGAAGAGGGCTGGGAGGGAGGTGGGGAGCCTGCTGACACATCAGCAAATGTGGCCTCATTTTAATCGGGTCCCCACTTTGTCCCAGTATGACCAGCAGGACTTCAAGGTCTCAGTGGGATGGGGGAGGCCATGGGAGGGGAACCGGCTCATGTTTAGCCAGCCTTCGGCACAACCTCTACAAAAGCACTGAGGGTCCCCCTGTGCCCATGCAGCAGAGCGGGGCCGCGGTGGAGAAAGCACCGGGCAGAGGAGAGCTGGAGGCGAAGGAGAAGAAGGTGAAGATCCTGGAGCACCAGCGTAGGGAGGTGAGAATGGGGCCAGGAGGGAGGCACGGCCAAGATCAGGATGGGAGCAGGTGGTGGGACACCCTGGGGGAGACGGGCAGGGCTGTGGAGCTGCAGGGAAGCATTGCTGGAGCTGGAATCTCTATCCAGCTGGTCCCTGAGGCACTTTTGTGACAAGAGGCTGCTGGGGACTGCCATGGCTGGCTTGGGGTAGGGGTCAGGGTCCTGTTCAGCTGTCCCTCTTTCCCCACAGCTGCTGGAGGTGAATAAGCAGTGGGATCAGCACTTCCGAGCCACAAAGCAGAAGTATGAGCAGAAGGTAAGGCTGGGTGCTCAGGGGGCACATCTGGGTGCAAGCTGGGAGACTTGGAGGAGACTGGCTGCAGGGGGATGTTTTGGGGCTGCCTGTGCCTTCTTCCCCCCTGGTGTGGCTCCTTCTGAGCAGGCCAACATCTCTGCTTCCTCCTGGCAGGTCACAGACTTGCATCAGGAGCTGGCTGAGGCCCGCAGGGCACTGACTGAGCTGGAGTCAGAGCGGGAGCAAAAGCAACGGGATTTTGACCGCAAACTGCTCCTGGCCAAGTCCCGGATTGAAACAGAGGAGGTGAGTCCCTTGGGAAGTGCAGCGGGGAGCTGGTGGCCCCATCGCCCTGCCCTGGCTGATCTCCATACCCTGTGTCCTGTAGGCAGAGAAAGAGAGGCTGGCCATGGAGGTGAGGGACCTGCAGCAGAGGATGCGGTTCCTGCAGGAGCAGCTGGCTCCAGTCACCAGGCAGCGGGAGTACCAGGAGAAGGAGATACAGAGGCTGAACAAGGTGGGGACCGGGGCAGAAACCCTCCCTGAAAAATGTATTTTATTTTCTCCATCTGCTTCTCTCTCAAATCCAAAACTGACCCTGATCAATCCCCTCCTGCCCAACTCCTTGCCCGGGGGGGAGCTTGTGTCAGACAATGCCCACCACATCTCTTTAGACTCCCAGGAAAGGGGGATAGGGGGTCTGTAGTCCCTCTTGCTCTTGCCTAGTTATACCCACTTCCCATGCTGGGCATGTGCCTGTGGCCCTCTGGTGTTGTCATGGGCACAGCACCTTGCTCTGACCCCCTCCCTGCTCTTCCTCTCCAGGCACTAGAGGAGGCCCTGAACGTCCAGGCCTCCCCACCACCCATCTTTACCAACACCATCGAGCCGGTGGGGACAGTGCCACAGCAGGAGCTGCTGACCCAGAACGAGCTCCTCAGGCAGCAGGTACGGCAGGACACAGAGCTGCCAGAGGCATGGAGGAAGCTACATGCCCTGGATCTCCCTGGCAAAGACCCTGGTGTGGCCAGGAGCAGCCCAGCAGTCCTAGCAGGTGTCAGGGATGACAACACAGTAAAAAGGGGTGCGTGGGGGAGCTCTCCACTCTTGGCCAGTTGCGCCCACATCCCTCCCTCCTGCAGGTGAAAATTTTTGAGGAGGACTTCCAGCGGGAGCGGAGCGACAGGGAGAGGATGAACGAGGAGAAGGAAGAGCTGAAGCAGCAGCTGGAGAAGCTGCAGAAGCAGCTGGTCCTCTCCAACAGCCAGGTGAGCAGCCCTGGGTACCGCCAGCAGCACCCCAGTAGCCCCATATCCCCTGGGGATGTGTCAGAGGTGTGCTCATCCCCAGTGTCACAGCCCCTGTACCCATCTTGGAGCAGGGGCTGAGTGGTGATAGAAGGGCTGGAGCAGTGGTTTTGCTGCCGCTTGTCCCTGCTAGAGCATCTCCTTTCACTCATCTCATCCTCTTGCCCCTCTCCTGGGGGTCTGATGGGGGGTGACCAGTGCAGGCATTCCTGCAGGGAAGGGCAGCATCCCCTGCCTCATGGACATGGCAGGTAGCAGGGTGGGCTCTGCACTAACCCCACCTTGCTCCCAGCTGCGAGCCTCCAAAGAAGACTGCCAGCGGGAGAAGGAGAAGCTGAAGAAGCTGCTGAAACAGCACAAACAGGTGAGGTTGGGGGAAAACCCCTTCCTGGGTGCCAGGGGCTGGCCCTCATCTGCTGTGGAGGGGCAGCTCTGAGCTGGGCAATGGGTGGTGGCAGTGGGCTCCCCTCAGGGCTCTCCTCAGCATCTCCCCTGGTTCCTTGCAGGCTTCTGGAGAGAGGCTGCACCCTGAGCCACTGATGGGGCCGTTGAGCCCTGCCTGCCCCCTGTACCAGTACAATTCCCCCGTGGCTCACCCCATGTACCACGGCTTCGACGAGTGGCAGCAGCTCCGATACCCGCCAGCGATGCCAGGCGAGCACACACCAGGACAAAACTTCCACCATTTTCCCCAGGTGAGTGTCTACCCATGCTGCACAAGGGGGAGCAGAGGTTCCTGTGCAAGCGGGTCTGGGGCTTGCTGCCAAGCGAGTGGCTTTTCCAGGCCCACCGAGTCACCGAGCAGGGAGCTGAGCAGGCATCCTCTTGGCACATGAACGCCCAGCCCTCCTCTTCCTCCTCCTCCTCACACCCTGGCAATTGAATAGGGAGCAAAGCCTTGTGATTCACATCTCTGATAATTCGCTGTTTCTGTTCCATCTCTTCCTGCAGCCCGAGTACCCCTGGCACCCACCCTGCGCCATGGCTCGCAGTCAGAACGCTCAGGCAGTGGCCGGGGTGAAACCAGTCCCCAAGGACTTGGGTAAGGCTTGGACCCTTGGTCGGGGAGCACCCCTGCCCTTCACCCTGAGACCCTGCACTGAACACTTGCGGGAGGGACGGGGGAACAGCTTGCCAGGCAGTGGCCATTTCCCTTCAGCCCCCACCTCTGATCGGCTGACGGGATGATTCTGCCATGGGGTTGGTCCCTGCTGCATCCCCCCCGCCACCATCCCTGCAGCATCTGGAGACGGGCGCAAGCCTGAACCCCAGCAGCCCTTAGGGTTATGGCAATTGGTGCGGGGCTAACACCCATCCCATGGCTGGCATCTCTCCTGTGGGACTTGTCTGGGTGTGAAGAGCCACCTCATGATGCCCCTCTCTGTGTTTCAGAACAGGCAGGTGCCGGATTGCCCTAACGCCAAGGACCAGCTGCACTGTGATACCGGCAGAAGAGGAGTAGGGTGTGTGCGTGTGCCCATGTGTATATATCTAGGAGCTTCCTCTGGCTGCCTATCCTTGTGAGCGGACATGCTGTGGACATGGCCGCACCCACGGCCTGGAGCGGCTCAGCAGTGCATCCCTATGACGAAAGTGTGAAGGAGGGACTGGAGGTGCTGTCTTGGTGGCAGCCAACACAGGGTCAGCAGCCCCCTGTGGCCATTCCCTTCCCCACAAGGCATCGGGCCTGGCATTGCTATAGACCCGAGCCAGGTCTTCAGGAAAGAGGAGTCAGCGTTTCCCAGGAGCATGCCGGGAGCTGCCCCGGTCCAGGGGCTTTGATTCAGCCGCCGGAGGAGCGGGTGACAGCAGGGACTCCCCTAGCAGTGGGAGATCCCATGCTTGCAGGCGGGTGCCTGCTGCAGCCATGGCCCAGGCTGAGGGTGGTTGGTGTCTTTGTATTTATTTAAGGACTGAAGTGTAGCTGAGTCTCTCTGGTTTTATCCTGAAAGCTGCTTTCCCTAGGACAGCCTCTGTGCTGGACTAGATGGGATGCCAGGGCTCCCTATGGGCTTGGGTGTAGCTGCGGGGCCAGAGCAAGTGCAAGGGGGACCCAACTCCTGCATGGGCACCCTAGGATCTACTGCCCCAAGTGTATTCCCCCAACTCCCTCTGGGGAGTGGGCTCAGCCCCGTGTCCTCCCTTCTGCCCCCTGCCTTTGCCAGGGCTGGGAACCTCCTGCTCCCCACTCTGCCTTTCCCTGCAGCAATGGCCTTAGGGCCAGTCTCTAAAATTGCACAGAGCAAATCTTGCTCGAGGAAAACGGGGGGAGGGGGAACCCTACTCTATTAATATAAGCGTGGCTGTCACATGCATGACAGCAGGAGGCACGGTGCCCTGACATGCTCCTTGGGGGTGGGAGCAGGGACCAGCCCCCCACTTTTCCACCCTCTGTGCTCTGCACAAACACCCTCCCCCCACATCGTCTCCCCAAATGCTGGGCCATGATGATAAATTTTTTTTTTTTTTTTTTTTTCAAGCGAACTACCAACATGGAGTTTCTGCAGCTGGGAGCCATCCCTCCCTGCTCATAGCCCCAGGCTAGCCACTGTACCCCCTATTCTCTCCCCGTGGCCAAGAAGCAGGGCTGTGCGTTTGCAGAGCCTTTATTTGGCATTCCTTATGGTGGGAAGCGAGGGGCTAGCTGTCCCTGGGTGGGAGAGGAGCATGTCTCTGCACTGGGACCACAGGCAGCTTGAATGCACTGAAGAGCTGCTCCGTGCCTGGCAGGATCAGGCCAGGCCCGCCCCACACCAGGGGCTTTCGGGCTAAGCCTTCATGGAGACGTGGTCTTCTCCAGGGGCGGCTGGCCCCTGCATCCCCCTGCTGTCTGGCAAGGCGGGGGGGCAAGCTGGGGGCCAGGATAAGGTGTCACGGCCAGGGCTGGAGGTGGAGCATGGGATTATTGGGAAACGTCCCCCTCCCATCACTGAGGTCTCTGCCACTGGGTTGCCCAGCCTAACATCCCAGGTGGGGGCTGGCAGAGACCAGAGCAATGGAGGGGGCAGCGTGCTGGCTCGGCGTTTGGCTTCTGCTGCTGGGGACAGAGAGGGAGCAGCCCTGCATCAGCGAGGGGGTGCCAGCAGGAGGGGGAAGCCACCCTCTAGGCTGGCATCGCCTGCCGCTGCTGCTGCTGCTGCTGCTGCTGCCTCATGTAGGTGATGATGTCGTTCTTCACGACAGCAATGTTGGCGCGGTGGTACCAGCGCATGACAGGCACGCCATCGGGGCCCACCAGGAACTTCTCAAAATTCCACTTGATGTCGTGGTTCCGCAGGGGCTCCCAGAAGAGGTTCTTGGGGTTCCCAAACTCTTCCGCCACCGGGGGACAGGCATTCTGCAGTGGACACCAGCACCGTCACTGCCTTACTCCCCCCCAAAAAAACAAGCTGGGTGCTGTCCCCCTGCCCACCACCATGACACCCACCTTCAGGAAGGTGTAGATCTTCTGCTCTTTTGCCCCGTTCACATCTCCTTTCTGGAAGAGCTGGAAGTTGGGAACAAAGCCACCCCCTGGCCGGACATACCTGCAAGGGGAGGGTGTGCAGAGCATCATGCAGCAGGCAGCTCTTGGTGCTGCATGGGGGTAGTGGGGGAACCCCAAGCCCTGTGCTTTTGGGGACCACAGCCCCAGGCTGGGAGGGGGGTGGGAGCCAGCAGATGCTGCACCCTATGTACCCGCCACCTGGCTGGGGACCCAGCAGCCCCTACCACAGTACTCACTTCAGTGCAGGGAGGATTTCTGAGTTCTGGCCAGGTTCCTGCTTCCCAAATTGGTTCGAGGGGAAGCCCAGGACGACGAGCCCATAGGGTCTCAGTTCATTTTGTAGTGCATTCAGTTCTGCGTGCAACCAGAGCCAGGGATGGGTTAGCAGGGGACCGGGCTTACCCCCACACCTGCACTGACCCCCTCAGACCATCCCCAGCTGGGCTGGGTCCTGGGGAGCAGGTATTACCCCTTCCTCCAGCTCCCAGAGCAGGACAGACCATGGGGGCCTGCCAAGGGCTGCATGCCTGGGTGACACTGCCTGCTCCTTGCTTGCCTGCCCGTGGCCCTCAGGATGCTTACCGAGGTACTGCAGGGTGAGGCCTCAGTATGTGGCCACATTGACGAAGAGCACCATCTTCCCTGCATAATTCCTAAAGGGGATGTACTCGTCCCCATCGATGGTCAGGGCCCCGTAGTCATAAATGGTGCCTTGCACTGAGCTGTAGCATTTCACCTGTGGTGCGAGAAGCATTCGATGGGATGGGACTGGGGGCCACTGGCCACCCCACTCACCCACCCCATGGTTGCCCAACAGCCACCAGAGCAGCGGGTCCAGCCCTGGCACTGGCTGAGATGGCAGCTGCCTGCATTGTGTCTCCTGGCCCAGATGTTGCTGGCAGCAGCCAGGCTCCAGCATGCCAAGGTCAGGGTGGTGGGACTGGCTGGCGTTTGCGTGCACATGCATACACATGCGCATACATGTGCACACCCGGCCAGTGGGGCTGGCTGCAGCTGGAGGGATGTTTACCCAGCCAGGGTCAAGCAGGAAGGCGAGAGGCTGGAAAACAGTCTAAGCTGGTGCAGGGACACCAGTCCAAGCCTCCCCAGAGCTGCAGGCAGACAGGACCCCACCACCCCTGCACACACCCCTCTGGGTAAGAGGCACCCAGAGCACCCTGGACCAGCACTGGCTGCTGTGCCGTGGCCAAGCCAGGCCCAGGCAAAGTGGGGCTCAGGGCTGGATCAGCAGGGAAGTGCCAGGGTGGAGCAGCCTCTGCCTGCAGTGCTGCAGGGGTTAATTCAGGGGAGCCCATCTCCAGTTCCCAACAGGGGACCCAGGCTCACCCAAGTGCCACCGAGGGACTATTTTGGGAGCTGGCAGGAGATAAAGTCACAGGGGCTCTTCCCAGGGAGCTCAGCCTCCATGGGGCCAGCTGGATCCTGGCAGCGGGGCTCTACTTCACCTACCCAGGGTGGGGTGGCTGGCCAGGGGCCGGGGGTGACAGTCACCCCTACTCTGCCCACCGGGGTGTGGGGACACAGCAGCCTCCACACCCTCCAAACATGGGTGCAGCCCCCTGGACACCATGCATGGAACAAAAGCCCTGTGCTCTGGCCCCTGTGGGGGTCACTGGTGGGGGGAACGACAAGGCTCTGTCCCCAATCCCAGGACAGCGATTCCCCCTTTGTAAGAACTGGATCAGAAAAGTCGTCCCCCCCCGCATGATCCAGACATCGGGACGGGGTCACCGTGCCCCGCTCCTGCCCCCAAGAGCTCTGCAGCGAGCTTTGGTGACAGGTGGGTACCCAGGGTGCCACATCCCACCCCCCACCCCCCCCCCAAACCCCCGCAGCCCCCGTGATTCCCACACACACACCTCTTACCTTCTCCCTCTCTTGGCTCTGCCCCGGCTGGATGAACCCAGCCAAGAAAAGGGGCAAAATCCAGGCGCTGCGGGACCAGCCCCCCATGGCCGGGGCGGGCGTGGGGTGCGGGCACCCTCCTCACACCCCCGGGGGACAGCGGTGCGGGGGGGGAAACACACCTCTCCCTGTCGCCTTCTGCCACCTCCGAGCCCGACAGCCGAGAAATAGCCGCTGGGCTGAGCGGGGGGAGCCAATCGCCGGGAGAAGGACGGGCCGAGGGCTGCGTTAACCGTCTGGGCCCTGGGAGGGACGCGGCGGCGCGGGGGGGTGCGGGGAGGAGGCGGGTGGCAGCGCCGTGCTGGCACCTCGGCGGGGCAGGGACCTGGGGGTGGACGGGGGGGACACCCGCGAACACACGGGGCAGCAGCATGTGCCGGTGGTTTATGCAACGAGCTGTATGAGCCCCGGACGTAGGGATTAAAACCCACAGGGTGGGAGAGGTGCCAGGCAATGTCGCCACGCTGCCGAGGGTACCCGGCAGAGGTGACATCCACGCCCGAGTGGGGTGCTGGGGCCCGCGGAGCAGGGACCAAAGCGCCCCAGCAGCATCCCGGCTGGGGTGCGTGTCCTCGCCTCCCACGGCTGTGCTGCTCAGGCGTGGGCAACGGTTAATCAAGCTTCCCTCCTTTGCAGCCCAGCAAATTAGGGTGCCCCTAGAAGCAGCCCTGGTGTAGGGTCCCTCCCGGGGGGGAGGGCTGTGCTGGGGCTGGGGGGCCCATAGCCCCATGCTGACCCTGCCGTGATCAAAGGCAGGGCACGGCTGTCCCTTAGCCCTTGGTGTCCCCAGGGGCAGGAGTTTCCAGGGTCCTGTTTGCATACCCGGGGAATGCAAACATTTACCCTGGGCTGGCTCCAAGGGAAATATCCGTGGTGAGGTGTAAATTCCCTGAAACCCCGCAAAAAAATGTATTTGATGACAGAATTAACTGGCTGGAGAGGAGCTGGGGGGAAGCTGCGGTTTGGGGTGGGAGCTGGCCTGGGAGAGAGGGCGGGACAGGGTGACAGCGGGTGAAGCCTGGGGGGACCATCAGCACCAGCTCGAGGTTTGGCTTTACTAGAAAGCAGGGCCAGCCCTGCCAGGGCGCAGTCACTGAGCCGGCTGCTGGAGATGCTGCCAGGGAAGGGGAGTGGGGCTGTGGGCTTGGGGGAGGCTGCAAGCGATCTCCCACCCCTTGTCCTTCACCAGCAGGAACACCATGTTCTGGGAAAGGCTGATGTTGTCAGGCTCCGAGTGCAGCCTGGGCTGGTGTGGGATGGCTGGGGGTTGTGTACGTCCCCCAGGGAACCCAAGGAACAGGGGACCTGTGGGTCCCTCCATCACAGGCAGCCTTTCCCAAAGCTTTAAACCTGCACTGCTACTGGAGAAGTGACTTAGCCCTGCCCTAGCGTGTGTCCCCAAGTGGTGTGGTGTGCTCCCCCAGGACCAGGCAAGCTCCCAAGATGATCAGCCGCTGCCTGGGGACTGCCTAAAGCCCGACACAATGCGCCAATGGCTGGGCTGGCCGCAGGGATGCTCCGGTCACCCCTTATGCGTGTGGCCATGAGTGGCATGAGGCAGCTCCTTGCCAAAACCAGGGAGCCTGTGGGTGCCAAAACCAGGGGCTCAACCCTCCCCACCCACTTCCCAGGCTCTGGGGAGATTTGGGGCCACTGGGCCATGGGGCTCCTGGCTGACACGCAGCTCGCACCTTGCTGCAGCCTGCAGCCGAGAGGGACTGGTGCATGCCCGGCACAGTGCCACGCTCCCCGGCATGGTGCCATGCTCCCCAGCCAGCTCACACTGCTGACCCTGGCCAGGGCTTGAGCCACCTCCCGGGACAGAGCCAGGGAGCTGCTCAGGGCTGCACTCCCTGATCCGCTAGTTCCCACCACAGAAAGAGCCACCCACTTCTAATTATATCCCCTAATTGCCTGCGTGGGGCTTTGGTGGCCTTCCCATGGTTAACATGGACTTGGGGCCAGGAGGAGTGGTGCGGCACGAGTAGTGGTGGCACAGCATGGTTGAGTCCCTTCCACATGTCCCTGATCCCTGCCACGTGCGGGAAAGGCTGAGCCAGTCCTGAACTGTGTTTTCCTAAAACCAAAGTAAAAATAAGGGACCCGTTTCTCCAAGTCCCCTCTCCTTGGGTCCTGGCACCAAATTGGCCTCGATAGAGGTGGGGAACAGATGAGGATTTAAGGAGTTGATGGACACGCTCTCTGCCACTGAGCTTCTGTGGGACCCTGGGCATGTCATCCAGTGTCCCCACCGTGCTATGCTGTGCCATGCTGGAGGCAGCATGGGAGAGCCAAGGGGGCTGGGGGCTCCAGCAAGACCGTTCCAGGGCAGTGTGCTGGTCCACCCTGCCGGATCAGGATCCTCTGAGGTCCCCCACCCCAACTGGCAGGCACACTGGGCGGGCTGACCCTCGCATGAACCTTCTTCCCTGGTTGTTTTTCCACCAGAGCTGGGCTGGAACCGCCCCCGCCTGCTGCAGATGTTTGGCAGGAGTCCGGGCGCGGGAGGCCAGGCGCTTCCAGCCCCCTGGCTACCATGCTGCCACTGCCACCAGCCTCCCAGCTGTCTCTGAGCCATGGGCTGGGGGCTGCAGAGACCTCGCACCAGGCTGCAGGGCCACGGTGAGCACAGGGAATGTGAAACCAGTGGTGGGGACCACAAACTGCTGCTGGCTGGGCTTGTCCCAGAGCCGATCAAGGAGCTTCTTCCATGCAGAGTGCCAGAGACAGCAGCAAGGGACTTGGTCAGTGGCAGGCAGCATCGTTCTGCCTGGCAGCGGCACTGCTTTCCCTCTGGCAGCCTGGCATGGCATCAATCCCGGAGCAACCTCTGAACTTTTGTTCTAGGTGTGCAACGGGAGGCAAAAGCAAAACAAGCTCTGGCGGACGAGAGGCCCCAGCTCCCCTGGCGCCAGGCTTCCCCCACGCCGCCGCCTCCGCAGCTCAAGCAGACTTCGCTGCCCTGCCCCAGCCTGTGTGCTCCTGCAGGCGCTGCCCTGGTTTGAGGGCAGGCTCCCCGCTGAGAACGGTGCCCAGTGCCTTTTGAGGTGGGGACTCCCCTCCCTGAGTGCCCCCGAATCCCCCATCCCTTTTTTTCCCAGGCAAAGATTTGCCCCCTGCAGAAATGCCCCTGGCCCATTGCTCCCCCACCCAAAGGCGCAGGGGCACCCAGTGCCCCACTGCTGCCAAGCAGGGGAGGGGAGACCAGTGGCTGCTCTCCCCTCCAGCCTGAGGAGCCCCTGCTGAGTGCTCTGACCCCGCAGGGATTTGCTCCTCCCTGAGGCTGGGGAAGGACCAGCCCGCTGGCCATGATCTTTGCAATGTGCTCCTGGAGACCCCACTGCAACCTGGAGCATGGGGGGGCAGTTTGGGACCCCATAAGCCTCCCTTTGGGGCCACAGGGCCCACATTTGGGTCGTGTATCAGCAGTTGCTCCAGGCAACACTTCTCCCACAGCACCCAAGAGGTTTGGGGTTGGCTCCTGCTGCACAATTGCCTTTGGGGCTCCCCACGACCTTCCTGACGAGCCACCGGGTCTGCGATGCCCTGTCCGGCAGAGATAGGGCAGCTGAGCTGGGTGTCTGCATCCACAGCATGGCTTTCATTGCTGCCCAGAGACAAGGTGAGAGCCAGCATCCTGCATCACCTCCTCCCCTCTGGAGCTGCCAGCATCTGCCTCCCCCAGCAGCAGCCCTCGTGGGCCAGCAGCCTGCTCCCGCCGCGCTCCAGCACCCACCGGCACTGGCAGGGAAGCATCCCGGCGGATGCTGAATCACCTCGGCACCCTCATCGCGCCTGCCCTGCCGCAGCGTCGCCACTGCAGGACCTGCTCCCCAACAGGCAGGAAAAGGCATTTTTTTCTTGGCAAAACACCACACAAACGCTGCCTCCGAGTTCCAGCACTGTTCAGGCACTGAAGCCAGGGCAGCGGGGGGACTTCTTCCTCTTGCTCAGCCCTGGTGGAGGAATTTCCAACCTGACAGCGCACATCAGTCTAAATCCATCCCCCCATTTTCATACTTCAAAAATGTCCCAGCTTCTCTCTGCTCTCCCCCACTGCCATTTTGCTTTGCGCAGTTTGTTGTTGTTGTCATGAGCAAACCCGTCTTTCCAAGGCTTTGCAATACCTTTCCTGGAAATGTTTGCCATGAGCCTGAAACTTCCCAGAAAACTCCTACAATGAAACAAAACCTCTTGCAGCATCCCCCAGCTGCTCAGGACAAGGGGCACAGGGAGGTGGGATCAGCCACTGGGCATGGCTGCAGGGCTGTGGTGGGGGGGTTGCATGCTTTTCCTTGGGTGTTTTTCTCCAAACCACGCTTCCTTTTCAAACCACTCCAGTACTTCTGGCTTCTTCCCCTATTCCTGTTATAGCAAAGCTGCTCAGCTCTGGTTCCTGGTGCCAGAAGCCGCTGTCTGTCCCCACACCCGACGGTGCCCCCAGGGAAAGGATGCTGGAGTGGAGCACAGGGGGGAAGCAAAGCTGGGGCTGCTCCCACCCAGCACAGCCATCATCTCCTCCAGCTGCCTCCACACTGTGCCAGTGAGGGAGGGAGAAAGGGGGAACAACAGGAAAATAACTCTAGTTATTTGCCTCAAATTCTGCAACTTGATCGGGGAGAGAGAGAGGCAACAGCTCGAAACAGAAATTTGTTTCTGGGCAACAAATACATGTCCGCTCCCTCCCCAGCACAACCGCAGCCCACAGCTCCAGTGCAGGCGTTTCCGCTCCCCGGGCCTGCGTCCCCGTGCTGGGCTCCCCCCACCCCGGGGCTGGAGGTGTTCGCCCAAGGTCCTGCTTCTCTGGGAGTCACCTGTCCTTCCAGCCCCAATGCCAAAAGTAAGCCCAATGCTGGCTGTCATGGATCAAGCTGCATGGGGATGGGATGCAGGGTTTCCAACACCATGGGGCTGGCTGCTCTTTCCAGCAGAGAAAATGGGATTTAAACAATTCCCACCAGCATCACCATAGCATCTCCTCACATCCCAGTCTGATTCATTTCATTATTCGTGACTTTTCTCTCCATGAGTCACTGGAACGCTGTTTCGGCCCCAGGACTCCTGCCACATGCCAGAGCCCAGCACGAGGCTGGTGCGGGGGAGCGATGCCGGCCGCGCGAGCAGGAGAAAAGCAGCCATCACCACTGTCAGAAAGTCCCTGGGGATCCTTCCTGCTCGCTGTCTGATGGTCACTGCTGCTATCACAGCCAGATTCGGGTTTGCACCCCCAGAGTGTGGGGCCAGGCTGGCAGTGTGCCTCCCATGGTGCTGCGGCCACCAGGCTCAAAGGCCAGGAGAGAACGCTGGAGACCTCAAGCCAAGGTGGCGCAGGAGGTCAGCTCAGGGAAGCTTTCTGGAGAGGCTGCAAAGTATCTCAGATCCTGCACACGGGTACCTGGGCACCATCCGTAGCATAGACAGAGCCACATGACACGTGTAGAATAAAGTCTGTTTATTTGGTAGCAAGGGGCAACATAAGAGCTCAGATGGTCCCTTGCCACTGCCTGGGCACAAACCCCTCCACTCCTCCCACTTTGCCTGCCCGGGCGAAGGGCGCACAGACCCCCGCAATGGGGTTGGTGTGCCAGGCGAGTGGTGGGGGCCCTTGCCATTGGCAGGGGTGCTGAGTGCAGCTGGCATGCAGGCAGCAGGCTGGCAGGAGCTGCCCACGTTCCTCTGCCCCACGAGACCCGGAGGAACTGAGCACCCTGTAGGATTTCCCTACAATTTAAGTAGATATTTGATAGAGAAGAAGCCGGTGCCAGCTGCACATCTGCTGTGCAGCCAGGACAGGCTGTCATGGATGCTTTTAGCCAAGTCTCGGAATGCAGAACCAGAAGCCACATCCATCTTGGTTTGACCCTTCTTTCCCAACCACCCCAACAGTTGGCACTCCAAAGAAGAAATAACTTTGCTGGGAATTTCCACGCCTTGCTGCTTGCCTGGGAGGAGATGGGGTCGCCAGCAAAGGTGAGACTAGCTTGCCTGCCTCACGGGAGCGAGACATTTCTAGCTGGACACGTCTGCAAAGTCACACATCTCCCTGCTGGTGCCAAAGCCACCATCTCCCTGATGTTCCCCATGAGCTTGGTGGGTAAATAGGAGGCAGTGGGCTCACCCAGTGAGAGTCAGGTCCAAGGGCAGGCACCTGGGAGCTGGCCCAACCGGGCTCCTACCCATCTCTCCCCATCTCTTGGGGTGCCCCATCAGGTTCTGTGGAGTCCCTAGCACAGGGTCCTGTGGCTGTGGCCCCCTGCCCAGCAGGCTGTCCGTCCCTTGTTGCCTTCACCACAGCCTCACACAATGCCGTTGTGCATGGGGTGAGTCCGTACCCGGTAGATGATGACAGCAGTGGCTGGGCAGAGCAGCAGGGCTGTCATGATGAGGATGGTGGCCAGGATGATCAAGACGATGACCCAGATGTCCAGGATGTGCTTGGGGAGGGCAGCAGGACCTGCAGTACCCATCCTGCAAGGGAGAGGCAGAGGGGTGATGGGGCAGTCCCCTCCAACCCTCCTATAGCCAGACCACCTCCCCATTGCTCTGAGCGCCCTGCTGCTCTCTCCAGGGAGAGCCCTGTGGCCACATCCAACTTTGGCCTCCTTCAAGAGCAAAGAGCTTTGGTAAAGGCTTCTTTGAGAAGCCCCAGAATTTATAGCATGGTTTGATGCAGCTGGATAAAAGCCCAGGGAAAAACTTCCCTATTAATTGCTGCTGTTGTTAAAGGAGCTGATAAAGCAAAGCCACAATCAGGCATCCTGCCGGTCACTCACGAGTAGGGTCATCGGGTGGAGAAACGGTGGGACCAAGGCAGCTGGAGCCCCCCTCGCTTCGGGGGGGGCGCCTCGCACCTTCTCCCCCCTCCTCCCCCCGGGGTGCCTCCTGCTGAGTCACCGAGTTAGCAGCTTAATTAGCAGCAGGGCTCGAGGCTGAGCACTGCCTTTCCTCCGACCACCCCTCCGGGGGCCCGCAGCTGCCCTCCGCTGGGCCGGGGTTCCGGCGGCCGGCTGATGCGAGCGACAGCACCGGGCTGAGCCCCCGCGTCCGCCCCATCCCGTCCCGTCTCGTCCCGTCCCGGCAGCCCGAGGCGGGGGACGAGTCCCCGCCGCGGGGGAGAGGCGGCCGTAGCCCGTCCTGCCTACTCTGCCCGCCCTGCCTGTCCGTGCCCCCCTACCTGCGGCGCTGCCCGGGTCCGGCTCCGGCTCCGGGTCCGGCTCCGTCGAGGCAGCCGCTGCGGCCGGATCCCCGCCGGGGGCGGGAGGGAGGGGGGGCGGGAGGCCTCGCGTGGCCCCGCCCGGCCCGGCCCGGCCCGGCCCGCCGGGGGTGGTAGGGGAGGGGGAACGGGAGGGAGAGGAGGGGAAGAGAGGGTAGTGGGAGCAGGACCTTTTTTCTGCACCGGGATGATGCAAGAGCACGCTCCAGCTCATCCCCGCCCCGGACGGGGTCGCACCGGGAGAAACCACCTGGAGCCCAACCCCAAGGTCTGAGGTGCCAAGGAGGAGCCGTGGGGACACTTCACAGCAGAACAGCTTCAAAAAAGGGCCTGTCCCCTGCCCCGTTCCCCTCCTGCCTTACCAACAGTAGGGCTCACCTGCTCCCACCTGCCTCAGGGGCAAGAGGGAAAAGCAAACCCACCGAGAGCCTCCATAAAACCCAGCAGTGAGACGACAGCCAGCGCTCCCCAAGGCTTTGGCAAGGTTGACTTACAGAGACGCAGGCAGAGAGCAGCTACTGGGAGGCGGCAGACCTCAGCCTGCTGGCTGGGAACAGCGTTTCTGCTGCTCAGCAGAACACCCCGCTCCATGGCGATACTGAAGGGCAAAGCCAGCAGCAGCTATTCCTGGCCAGCCCTGGGAAGGTGGGATGCTCTGATTTTCCTGCTGGGACACAAGCCCGGTGTCAGACACTGCACCCTTCATTCCCACCCTTCCCAGGGAAACCTGCTGGATTCCTGGTGGTGGAAACCGCTTCCATGTGCTCTCAGACACCCTTGGCCTCTGAGCACTACCCGGGCGTGCAGCTCCCTGGTAGCAGCACACAGGCAGCCAGTGGGCAGCCTCCTCCTTGCCTTCCCCACAGTGTGTTTCCCTCCAGCTGCTGCTGTCAGATAAAAAACACATGGGGTTTTTACCACGTGTGGCGGTGGGTCCGTGCAGGCAAAAGCTGGGGGCTGACGCCAGCACTGCGTGGGAACAGGCGTATCAGGAAACGACACCGCAGGCCAAGCTGGGACAGATGCTCGAGTGGTGTGCCTAGAAGCAAACCAGAGGTGGTTTGGTGATGCAAA
Organism: Phalacrocorax carbo; assembly: GCF_963921805.1. Taxonomy (NCBI): domain Eukaryota; kingdom Metazoa; phylum Chordata; class Aves; order Suliformes; family Phalacrocoracidae; genus Phalacrocorax; species Phalacrocorax carbo. The sequence continues at coordinate 7,199,533 of NC_087520.1, read as the reverse complement.
CTCTCCCCTCTGGACGCACGTTGCAGCACAGCATCTGGAGACCTCATGGTTTCTCTGTGGATCCCTGACAGAGGGATGTTTGGGTTTGTCAGGATCCCACCTTAGAGACCGTGAGACTAAAGACAAACCACCTTTGGGGGTGAGGAAGTTTGGTGTCTTGTGGGTTCAGAGGGAAATGTGGGCAGCGAAGCATGCGTGAGTGAAGGCTCAGGGAAAGGAAACAGGACAACGGCTCTGGGATGTGCAAAGCGGCTGAGGCGGCCTTGATCCCCCACTGTCTCCCCTGTCCAGCCTGGAGGGAGCAGAGGGGTGCCCTGTGACCGTGCATACAGCCTTGCCTGGGGACAGAGGAACGAGGAGCCAGGGCCCCACAGCAGCCTGGGGAAGGCCCACAGCAGGTGGAGTGCTGCCCCCAGCCCTGCCGGATCCACTTGTTACATCAAAACATATATATATTATTCTTGCATGAAATGGAAATAGCACAGGATTTAGTAGTAGTTAAGAAAGGATCATAGGAGAAGAAACTAACACCTGAGAATTTTAACAAGGTAGTAAATAATGCTGAGGCCAGATGAGCGGGTATTAGCAGGGCGTGCCTCGGCAGCCAGTGCTTCCTCAAAAGAACACAGATCAGTAGAAGTTCAAGGACTTTGTGAAGGGAACTTCTTGCCCCAGAAAGCACTGAAAAACTGGACAATTGCCAAATTCCAGTCACTCGGGGAAAGGTAGTTCTGGCAGGGGAGATTGCGACCTCTGACTCCACTGAGGGACGAAAGGCTGACGCCCCCCCCCTTCACCTCCCCAGTAAGTGTGGGAAGTAGATTAAAATCACATGGTAGCCTTAAAATTAAAGATACAGACCAATGGAAGGAGGGGACGCTCAGTCAGGCCAATGATTACATATTGGATAGGCATGGTGCGTAAACTGTCATGGATACACGTCAAAACGAACACGGGGTGCTTGCTTTGCAGAAACCCCCCGCCTTGCACCCGGCGCGGAGCACACCAACGCCTCCCCTCCAAACACTTCGTGTGTTTCGCAGTTATTTCAAATTACATTAAGGCGCTGGAGCCGGGGCGATGACGTCCTACGGTGACGAGCTGCCACGTCACACTGCGGAGTAGCGGGGGGGGGGCCCTATGCGCTGTAACCGCCGCTCCGTCCCGCAGGGTCACGTGATCGGGGGCGGTGCCGTGCCGGCGGCGGCGCGGCGGCGTAACGTCAGCGCTGACGCGCGGCTGCCGCCTCGCCTCTCCAAGATGGCGTCGCTGCTGCAGTCGGAGCGGGTGCTGTACCTGGTGCGCGGCGAGAAGAAGCTGCGGGCGCCGCTGTCGCAGCTGTACTTCTGCCGGTACTGCAGCGAGCTCCGCTCCCTGGAGTGCGTCTCCCACGAGGTAACGGCGGCCCGGCCGCGCCGCGCCCGCCGCTGGCGGGACGTTGCCCTCTGTCCGCGCCCTGATTGGGCGGTTCTCCCGCTGCTCACTCGCTGCTGGCTATACCGTTGGCTGGTGGCGCGGCGAAGGGGTGGGCACAGCGGCGCCTTCATGGAGCGGGGTGATTGGCGGCGAGTGAAGGGAGGGGCGGTGCCTTGCCTTGTATTGGGTCCGCACCCTTGTCTGTAAACGGAGTTCGGGCTGTGATTGGCTGAGGCGCGTGTACCATGGGTGGCGGCTGCCGTGAGAGGCGGCTTCCTCACATAGGGGATGTGCCCCCCTCTCTCCGAGAGCCCCCCCCCCGACCCACCTACGACCCACCGTGTGGCAGCAGGGACCCCCCGACCCACCCACCCCCTCCGGGGGGCCCGGCCGGGGAGGGGCAGGGAGCCCCCGACCCACACCCCAAGCAGGTCCGGGAGCCCCCGCAGGGAGCCGATGCTGTCTCACGGGGAGGGCGGGGAAGCTGATCCCGGGGCTTGCCGAGGTCTGCTGGCCGTGGTGGTGTTTGCAGTAACAAACCCCACGCCTTCAGCGTGCTGAAGCATTATACCTGCTTGAAGAATGAAGTCGGGGTTGGGAGTGTTGGTGTGAATTTATTTCTGCCTGGCTAAGCTTCCCTCCCCGTGTTGTACAGTGGGATTTCTGTTGTGAAGGGTTAGTTCCTTGTCCAGGAACAGCCGGAGCCTGAAGCGTAGGTTGTCATCAGGCTGGGATAATAGTCTGCAGGCAGGCCTTGGTCCTTGGGCTGCTCATGTGGCTTCTGGGATCATCATAATAAAATTGGTAAAATTGATTTTGTGGAAGTCTGGGTGAATTAAGAAATTATGCTAGATTTGAAGAGCCTTAAAAGAATGACCGTGCAACCCAGATCTCAGAAGAGGTGTCTTTTCGCAAATATCAAAGCCTCTGAAGAGTAGAAAATATATCTGTCACCAGGCTGCATCTGTTGTGAATTCTCCGTAGCTCAATGAGAGCAGTCATTGTGTATTTCCACATTTAACGATAAGTTCATTTTCCCCTTCAGGAAAGGGACCCCCTCCTTCCTGCTGTTGTTTTAATTAGCAAAATTAGTTTGTTACAGCAGACAGATACAAAACATTTTCTGAAATGCATGGGTTTCTGACCAGTGTAAGTACCAGGGCAGAATAGATGTACATGTAAATGGAAGACAGCATGTTAAAACCAGCTCTTGAGGCTGAAAAAATAAATTCTGACAACTGCAAAATAGCCTGTTGTCCTTTTCCCATTTACTAGCCAGAGCGGTTTAATCTATCCGGACTTAAGCAACCTTCCGACTTACATTACTAAAGATCAAAATTTGACCAAGATGGGCTAAGATTTCAGATACCAAAAGACGTCTCAAGCCTTCACTGACTTCCCCTGCCTGTTGCCAGACACAAAGCCTTGTTAAATCGCATGGCGGAGTTTCAGGCTGCTGCTGGCATAATGTCTAGACAGACGCATGCCAGGAAGTGTGATGTGACCTTGTTGTTCATCAGGTGGACTCTCACTACTGCCCCAGCTGCCTGGAAAACATGCCTTCGGCCGAAGCCAAGCTGAAAAAGAATAGGTAAGGTCACTTTGGCTTTTTTCATCAAGACTCGCTATTTTAAACGGCTCCTTCCTTATCGACATCTGATCACATGTATCTGAAACTCTTTTCGAGAATTACGTTACTTCTTATTACCTTTTAGTCTTGTTTTGGGGAATAATTGTCTTTCCATGATGTATCATGTGCTCTTCATGTTCTAGATTTTTTGATGACTTGCTCTCATAATACAAAGGATTTTTTAGTATGACCCAGTATTTCTCACTGTCGCCCTTCTTACGTTGACTCTGAACCCTCCTGTTGACAGCTCTGTTGCCCTTTTCACCTAACGCTGACACATAAGATGAAAAGATCTGTTGGTTTAATCTTGATTTGCTTGTTGAGAGCATTTTCCTTGGCCTGGGATCCTTGTCAGAGCACCGATCTTATGGGCTTTCCTCTTTACAGGTGTGCCAACTGCTTTGACTGCCCCTGCTGCATGCACACCCTTTCCACCCGGGCCACCAGCATTCCTGCTCCGCTCCCTGATGACCCGGCTAAGACTACCATGAAGAAGGCGTATTACTTGGCCTGTGGATTTTGCCGCTGGACTTCCCGGGATGTTGGCATGGCAGACAAGTCTGTTGGTAAGTGACCGTCAAAGGCAGAAATCTGAGTAACAGCAGGAGCCTGGTATGTGTTTTGAAGGTAGCAGATATTCAGATTAGTTTCTGGCTGTACGATATATGTAATATCTGCCTGGGTTTTGAGTCATGGTTGGAAATTCACAGGAAAGCAGTTTGTTGCTGAAGTCTCATCTGAAGAGCTGAGATGAGTTAGTGGAACATGTGACCCGCCTCCATGCTCGTGTTACCTGACTACCGAGAAAGCTGTCAAACAAGTGGCTTTTTTAGTTGGTGTGCTCTCCCCACAGCTGAGATCTTGTTTGTGTACCTTCAGAGCCTTGGAAGGCTCTCAGTCTGACAGCATAAACATCTCATATATTTTCTGACAATTGTGTTCACTTAGGCTTATTCCAGAGTTGCTAGTCAGTACTTGTACTTGGTTTTTCTCTTTGTGACAGCACTGGAACAAAGCTTTCATCTATTTCTTGATGCATAAGACTTGCAGAAAATACTGTCAGGCTCCAGAAATGGGGCTGAGTAGACCAAGCAGATTCTCTTCGATTTCCAGTGTTGATGTGACCAAAGACTGGGAGCTGAAGGTGCAGGGACATGGGCAGCCAGTAATAAGAGTCTGTTCTTGTAAACTTATGTACCTGCTGCTAAAGTGACTCCTAGGTGCTGATCCTGAGTATCTCTCAAACAGCAGTTCTGTAAAAGCACAGTATAAAAGCTTGGGAAGCTCCTTCAGCCCAAACCTGCCTGTGAAAAGCTTTCAGAGGTGTATATTTGTGCAGGTGTGAACTTGAAGAATTGCAATGATAAGTATAGTGAAAATAGGGAGTGTCATATTTCATGAGTGAGACCCAGACAGTTGGGTGTTAAATGTGATTTCTCTGTGGAGTCTGGAAATCTTCTCCTGAGGATTTTGTTTTTTCTCTTTCTTGTGCAGCTAGCGGTGGCTGGCAGGAGCCGGAGAATCCTCACACACAGAGGGTGAGTGAGGGGGAGGGTAATGCTTAGGCTGAGATGCATCAGCTAGAAAGAGCTGTTAGAGACACCAGGCCCTCTCGATCACTTTTTCTGCATCTGTATAATCCTTCAGATATCAGTTCCAGTTCCTAATCTCCACCTTGACTGTATTCAGTGGAAAGAAGGCCTCTTAGAGGCTCTCCTATAGATATTGCAGTATAAGATCTAATTTTCAGAAGAAACTCAGTTGAAAACATCATATTTAATAGTACTGTTAAAACAACACCAATGAATATGCTGCGTATGTGTGTGAAAAAAGCTGGGTTTTGATCAAGAGTGTGTCTAGGATCTGGAAAACAGACCTGCACTTTTACTACCCTTCCCTGTCACCAGTTAGGGCTCTATGCTAAATGTGATCAGCCTCGGGGCAGGGAAAAGATGCTGTTTGCTCCACTAATCCAAATTGCTCAGTTTTTGGCCACATGGCATTACTCTGTCCACTTGTGGAAAAGGCATGAACAAAGTCTCAGGTGCTTCACTGCAGAATGAGAATTGGACACGGCTCTCCGACAGATGCCGTTCCCAAAGGAGGGTCAGTTTGTCACCTGCAGTGTGGGTTAAGACATGCAGGCTTCTTTAATGTGTATCCTTCAAACCATTGGTAGTACTAGGAACAGAGTGAAACAATTAGCAGGAACCTCAGCTTGTTCACAAACAAATAGCAGCTGATAGGGCATTTGTTCCCCTTTCACTGGGTATCTGTTCCTTTTCATACCTCCAGATTAACAAACTGGTTGAGTACTACCAGCAGTTGGCTCAGAAAGAGAAGATCGAGCGGGACCGGAAGAAGCTGGTGCGGCGCCGAAACTACATGCCTCTCGCCTTTTCGGTGAGCTGGGAGTACTGTGCTCTCAGAGCAGGAGAAGTGATGCACAACCTCAGCTTGGAAAACTAGATAGTTGGTAGCTTGATAGGGCTACTCAGCTTTCTTTTTTTTAGAACAACGTGAAGAAAATGTGCTAGGGCACATGGGTTTCTTTGGGGACAAATAGTTTTACACCCATTATTGTCTATTACATTGCCGCTCTCTCTAATAGTCCTCTCTGATAATGCCAGAAGGGTTTATACTTGCCGTGCAAAGGAATATGTTATCCAGCAGTGAAATGCAGTGCAACCACAGTCATGATATCGGTGGTAGCTCTTTCTCAGGACAGCTGGTCACCGCAGCTCAGTAACAGTTAGATCAGGATTGTCTGGCGCTTTTCTGCGTGAAGTCTCAACTGAAATTAACCTTTAGACTTGGTTGTGGCCCAAATGACTTGTTTAATGTAACTGGCGGGTAAATGCTTACTTCGTTTAGCTGGGTGACTCTGCATATGCTTGCTACTTCTCAATTAACTGTGCTTGCTCTGTGCCCATGCTTGTGTCTTATGGCTGCATTTTTTGTCTCCGTTGCTACCTGCTGCTATTTTGGGGGCACTCCACAGCAACACACTATACACGTAGTGGTAAGTCTTTTTGCAGTTTCTGCTGGTGTTAAAGCTCTCATGGTACCAACTGAGGGGCAGTAACAGATCCTACTCTTCACCTTGCCTCAGGCCCTCTGACTTGGATGTGCCTAGAACAAACACACGTGAAGGCTAACTAGTTAGAGGATAACATTTATTACCAAAAAATCCCCCTTTTTGTTAGTCTACAAACAGGGCAGTCTGTTCGGGTAAGTAACGCACGCTTGAAAAGCAGTCCTTTGCAAAGCTTGGCTGAGATGCAGCTCTCTGTCTACCTGAGGCAAATGACAGTAACATTAATCTTCTGATCCCTGAAAAACCACCAGGGTGGGCTGACGCTCACATTTCTTGTTTGGTGAGAATTCAGGTTTTCAGCCCAGAAGGAAGACTTCTGCCTCCAAGCACCCTTGTGCCCAGCTCAGCTGTAGAAAGCTGAGGAGTAGCTCAGCTATTCCTATTAACTGGTGGTGCCTGGCAAGAGAGACCTGTAGGTAACGAGGCCTGCAGGAGGCTGAACCTTCCAGCTGCTTCTAGTAGTGCTACAGAGCATCTCGGATGGATGCATACCCACATCGACCCAGTTTCTTTTGGCAGTTGAGCTCTTATTCTGCACTACTTGACATACAGTTGCTCTGAAGAGAAGATCAAGGGAAAATGTGTCAGTAGCACAGGCTGGTGATTTAAGGAAAGAGCAAAAGCTTTATAAGCAGTAGCCACATCTGTCTCTCCCCATCTGCAGCGCAGTGGTAATTGTTTTCTCCTTACTAACAGTTTAAGCAGGGAAAAAAAATCATGGGAAGCGTTGAATACCTTTCATTTTTTGCTTTCCTTTGCTTGTTTCCCTTTGCTTGTCATGCAGCTCAAAGGATGAGTTTGCAGTAGGTCTTTTTGTCCTGGCAGGAAGCAGGCCTGAAGCTGACAGTTCCTTTTTCCCTTGTAGGACAAATACGGCTTGGGAACCAGGCTTCAACGCCAGAGGCCCGGAGCACCGATCAGTGCCCTCGCTGGACTTTCGTGAGTCTCAGGGTTGGGGTTGTCTTTGTGGGAAGGATAGGAGGTGTAGGCAACCTCCTACAGAACAGTAAAGCAACTTCAGAAAGATGATGAACATGTTAGCAGTGAAAGGAGCTTTCTTCTTTGGAGTGTTAGAGATGTCAAATCCTCAGGCATCTCTGTGCAGCAGCTCCAGCTGTTTTGCTTTCTCCTAAGAGAAACAAGTGACTGCTTACATCCTAGGCGGTCTCTATGTAGTCAGCTTTTGCTACCTTCTGTGTTACAATACTGCTATTGCTGGCTGTCAGTGCATATGCCGTATTTTATGACCGAGTTGTCCCTCACTTTGCTTCAGCCTGAAAGAAGGAGAGGACCAGAAGGAGATCAAGATTGAGCCAGCTGATGCAGTGGAAGAAGTGGAACCTCTTCCTGAGGATTACTACACAAGGCCAATCAATCTGACAGAAGGTAACACCTTTATGTTCTGTCACTTTTTGACCTTATATTTGTGAACATGGGCAGTGCCTGGAAACTTATCTGTGGGGTTCTTAATGGCCTGAGGTTTTTGTAATGTTTATGGTCTGTTTGAAATGGTGGGAAATTTGTGACTTTTTAAATGGTAACTTTCAATGCAACCTCAGCTTTGTGTTGTAAATGGAAAGCTCAGAGCCAAACACGTCAGGCCTCTTAATGGTTGTTTCATTTTCATGATGACCTTAATTTCTCTGCGTGTGAAGTGTCAACTTTTGGATGGAGAAAAGATTTGACGCCCTTTTTCAAATAATAGGAAGTAAGGAAGTAGCTGAGCTACTGGGGAGTTGGAACCTTAACTGACCTGTTAAGTAACAATTGCGCATTCCTTTGACATCAGCTTGAGTTTGCGTACGCTCACCAGTTATTTAGCTGGTTCATGATTTAATCATAAAATATTGTAAATTGGTCAATGAGACTTGGGAGAGAATGGGATAAAACAGCAGGTTCAGGAAGCAATGTGGATTTCCTGCTGAGGTGGCTTTAAGTAGGACAGATGCTCTTGGTAGTCCAGTAGGTCTACAAAGTCCACCAGTATTAATTAATTAATTAAAGGTTTATGGAAAGGGGTAGCTTATCTTGGTCTCCTTTTCTCATGAGACTGTCAGCATTGTGAGAGTATGATGCTGGTAAAGAAGACAACTTTTGTGGTTCCCTGCAGTGAGGGAAAGGCTGCCAGGTGGCTCACTGCTTCTTGGACACTGGGAACAGTGAGGAGCCTGTTTTTTGGGAGAAACCCATGGGAAGTTTGGCTGCTGGAGTTCCTTGCCTTGGGAACTATGTAGTCACTAATTCTATGTGTGAGTCTGAGTTATGCAAACTGCTTGCTGAGAAGCTGTGTATTGTACTTGAGCAGCACCCAGCTGTGAGGGTAACAAAGCTATGAGAACTGATTTGCCTATGTGGGGGAAAGGACTTTTTTTCTAGATGATTACAGAATTCTGTTTCTACCCCAGCTGAGCTTTGAATAGAGGTCAGGGTCCCTTGTTTCTCCTGGGCTGGCGCTGATGTTGCTCTAGTGTTGCCATGCCGTCAGGGCAGCCCTTTCTACAATTCTTACCTTCCATTCATTCACTGCTAGAAACAGTGACGCTTGCCAGTGGCTTCTGAATTACTGGGCGCAGGTGAAATTAAGTCTCTCGGAGGCTGTAGTATGTCAACACACAGTGCATGGCATACTTACTCTTAGGCCAGCGCACATGTACAATTCAGCTTGAGTTTCAGTGCCTGAGAGAGATGTTAATTTAGTCCTGCTTTCTGTTGTGCACCCAGTGACGACTCTGCGTCAGCGTCTGCTGCAGCCTGACTTCCAGCCGATCTGTGCGTCCCAGCTCTACCCACGTCATAAGCACCTCCTGATCAAACGTTCGCTGCGCTGTCGGGTAGGCAATTAAATAAAAAAAAAAAAAAGGTGCTTTTTCTAGAACTTGGATTGTAGGAAGTAGGTGGTGTATTTCTTCTTAAAAGAAACTGCTCAAATGGTTCTAGTTGTTGAAGGTTCTCAACCAAATTACTGGTGGCAGCACTAGTAGAAGTGGGAGGCTGTCGCATCTCCGACCTGAAGAAGATTGTGAAAGGGAGGCAAAGTTGTTAAATACACGTAAAGATGCAAAGGTGGGTCTGCGTCCTCTGCCTCGCCAAGGAATCATAGAAAGCTGCCAGTACAGTCAGAATTAAAAAATTTCTGCTATTAGTGAAGACAAAAATCAAGTCATCAGACATCAGTGAGAGGCAGTGCAGAATACTGAAGGTGTCCTCAGAGTGAAGGCAGAAAGAGGATATTTCAGGGAAGAAAAGCAGGGAACTGGAAAGTGAAAACTGGCAAGAATTAACTCCAAGTTCTGCTGTTGACTTACCACATGGTCCTTAAGAGCTGCTTACTTTCTCAGTGAAACAGGGATATTTATCTAGTTCCGGGAGCAATAGAGCAATATTATTGTGAGTATTTAAGATGCAGAATGCTTTGCAAATGCAGAGTGTTTTCTCAGAAGTAAGTAATGTCAGGCCAACCCTGTGTTTGAAGAGTAGCTTATGAGGATATCAGTCTTGAGTTCCCACTGTTTGTTTTTTTAATGGATTCTGAAGCGTAAGTCAAAGGGCTTGCAGGTATTTGTGCCTTCTTCCTGCTGCAGTCAGTGAGTTGTAAGCCTGCTTCTGAATCTCCTGGTTCTGAGATTGCACTGATAGTGCTGGCTATCACATTTTTGGAGTACCAGTAACTTGGCACAGCTATGGCTACGTGCATCCCAAGGTAGTTTTTATGTGCACTGCACTAGAGGCCGGTAATATCATGGCTTGTGGCGCTCTGCTTGCAGCTCTGACTCTTCAGTGTGACTGCACGCTGTCTTTTGGTGCTTACTAAAATATCTTTCTGCCTAGCTATGTGAACATAACCTGAGCAAACCAGAATTCAACCCAACATCTATCAAATTCAAGATCCAGCTGGTTGCCGTGTAAGTAAGATATGGGGGTTGGGGAGAACAATGCCTATCAATACTTAGTTAATGCCTTCTATTTTAATTTCTTTTGTGCTTTTGATTTGACCTCTTGTGTGGTTGTGTCATCTCTTAGGATGGTGTAACCACCTTTTAAAATATATTTAGCTTATCTGTAATAGGTTTGCTTCCTGATACACTAAGAAGTTTGCTGATGATTTTAGCAGTTTGAAAAAGGCACTGCACACTGTGCTAGCCCCACATGGTAGGCAGAGTTTGTAGCATTAAGTTCATGTGGCACAAGGGCACTTTGTTTTTCTTTTTAATGTAAGCTAAGCTCTAATAGCATTGAATGAGTTAGGTGGATGTCTGTGAATACATCCCTCTACTTCAAGAGGTAGGTTATAGACAGCAGCATGGTCCATCACGGTCATTTGCTTTGTTCTTGTTGTAGTAACTATATCCCTGAAGTGAGAATCATGTCTATTCCCAACCTGCGCTACATGAAGGTCAGTAGTTTTTTCCAGAAATGACTTAGGGTGAGACACAGTCGGGAGGTGTGGACGTGGGATCTTTTAGGAAGATGACATGGTGTGATGATTGTTCCCTGAGGGCTTCGCTCACTCCATTTAGAGAGGGTGCAGGGTTTAAGGGAGTGGTCAGAATAACACTGCATGTACTTGTCCCTGTGCAGCGTGACGCCTGGCATCACAAGCACATATTAATATCCGAAGAACAAAAGGTCGGGAGTTGAGATCTTGGCTGGGTTCCAAAGATGTGTGTATCTTACTTGAGGAAGAGTGCTGCATGGCATTGACACCTTTCTCATGGACTGGGAGCGTTCATTATCCGTCCCTTGGCAGGATGGATATGTGATGCAATTTTTGAAGGTGTTGATCAGTCACAGAAGATGGAGGTGCTAACATTAACTATGAATTTTAGAGTAATTGCTTCTCGAACTGATTCCTGAATCTCCCCAGGAGAGCCAAGTCCTTCTGACTCTGACTAATCCAGTGGAGAACATCACACATGTCACACTGCTGGAGTGCGAGGAGGGAGACCCTGACAATATCAACAGCACTGCCAAGGTATTGTACTCTCCTGCTGTGTGAGCCCAGGCCTCTTCCAAGGCTTTCCACTCCCATTTATTCTTCCACAGGTCACACTTTTCATATGTCCTTCAGTCCCTGCTGACTGTGTTGCATTTTCCCCCTTGGAGCTCAAATGACTGTCATCAGTGTAAATGTCAGCTCATAAAGTATTTTGAAATTGTGTCTGTTCTTTGAGATCCGGAACCCAAGGGAGAACTAGATGATTTCACTGGCAGAGTGGTAACCAGCTGGTACCAGAGTGGAGGAAAGCTGAGGATGAATCACTGCTCTATTAAACCATAGTAAAGCAGCCCTTAGAAGGGGAGGGCTCTCTCCTGCTCACAGTGTAGGTGGTGATCAGTACTGAAAGGCTGCTTCTCTTTGTGTTCTGTTTCAGGTGGAAGTTCCTCCCAAGGAGCTGATTCTGGCTGGCAAAGATGCTGCAGCAGAATATGATGAGCTGGCAGAGCCTCAAGACTTCCAAGATGACCCTGAGTGAGTGTTGTCTGTCCTGTGGGGGTCCTGTCCCTTAAAAACTTGGCACTTCAACCAAGTAACTCACTCTCCTCTCTGTCTTCAGCATGGTTTGGGGTTTGGTTTTTTTTTTCAGGTTTTCTTGTGGGGAGGGCATGTGGTGGTTTTTTGGGGGAGTCAGAGATCAGCAATGCAAATCTTTCAGCGTGTGGTTTGGCTGTTCAGGAGACATTTGTTCCCTTTGAGGCAAGGTGTGCTGTTACAGCAGTTTAGGTATAGGTGGTGGTACTCTAGGAATACTCTGTGTAAGCTTTATCCTTGCAAGCAGGGTGTCACAGTAGTGGTGAGAACTATACAGTAGTTCTCAGTGTGACAGAGTTGCCTCCAGTCTTCAAAATGGAATATGTTCTGCAGCCTCTAGAGCAACTAGAGCTGTATGCCACGGCCCTTCCCTGTTGCACAGCTGGGTACATAACTCCCATGGCCAAAGCAGGCATGTTCTGTTTGACAGATGCGCCGGCAACTGTCAGCATGAAGGGGAGTGTCTGTTCTGGTCTTGAGGGGCTGTGGGCCCCCTGCAAAAATTGCAGCAGGTGAGTAAGCTACAAACCAGGGCAGCTGTTCTAGCAGGGCATATTCAGCTCACGGGCCATAAACTGAGCATCTCTGTTATGTGGTGCCAGAATAAATCTCTCAGAACAATTGTCTGAGAACTTGGCTGACCCAGTGTTCTTTTGTTTTCTGCCTTGCAGTGTTATTGCCTTCAGAAAAGCCAATAAGGTAGGAGTTTTCATCAAGGTCACCCCACAGAAAGAAGAGGGTGAAGTGACCGTGAGTTTCAAGATGAAGCACGAGTTTAAAATCCTCACCGGTCTAATCCGGCCCTGCGAGGAAGAGGATCATACCTCTGGGGTCATCTGGCTCACCCATCACGTGGAGCTCAGCCTCGGTCCAGTGCTCCCATAAATGCTCCCAACGCTTGCGCCCCGACAGCTGGCTGCAGGACGGACTGTCACAGCGAAGAAAGCACCTGGTGAAGCATTCTGTGAGAGCTCCTTTGTGATGTGTGGGTGTGTGCCACGGGCCCCAGCCGGGCCACGAGGAGGTGGCTGAGGGTGCCGTGGTTTTGGGATGGTTTGTTCTCTCTCCTCTTGTCGTAGTGCCCACTAACTACCGCTCCGCTTCCCCACACCGCCACAGGCTAGTTTAACTTGCAGCACGTGTTTCAGCACAGAGAAAGATTTTCTCTCCAGATTTACACTACACCTGGCTGAATTCGGGTTTATCAAAAAAACTGGTATTTTTTCTCCATGTCAGCCCACAGACCTCATGTTACGTACTGAGTAGCGAACAAACTCTTTTTCACACAGACCTATGCCCTTCCCAAACAAACATTTTAAGAGGTGGCCATGTCTGCTGCGTTGTTGGCAAGTTATTGGCAGCAGCACGACACTTTGTTTTCTGCTTCCTCGTAGGATACCTCAGCTGCAGGGGATTGGGACATCCAACCCCACCGCTCTGGCATATGTAGCTTGCTTAGCCAAGGTGATAGGTCTGTTTTCACAAAGGAAATTATCAGTTTGCCTTTAAACTCAAAAGGTAGTGTACTGTAGTGGTCATGGATTTGACTGGCAACTGAGCCTGCTGTCAGCCCGCTGTGTTGCAGGTGGGCGTGGTAGCATGATGCGCCGTGAGCTGGGAATTCAGGTTCTGGTACAGCTCTTGACTGAGGCAGGGATGCTCCAGAGAGGCTCCCTGGCAGTCTTCAGATCAGTTAATGTGTGCCGGTAGGGGTGGTAATTGGAGTATGAAACTGGGAGAGCTAAGATTAGGTCTGGTATTCATAAAACTACAGGGGCTGTTTGAGTTCATACTCTTTTTCCAGTTAGGGTGGGTGGAAGGAAGGTATAAAGGTGGAAGGACAGTTACACATTAACCAGCATACACTGTACCATAAGGTAATTTACCTGGGGTGCAACTTGGCTATAGTCCTAGCTAAAAACCAGTAATTAAGAGCAGTGTATCCAGGATACTGTATTGCCATTACTGCGTAGCTTAGTGCAAGCAGGTGGGATCGTTCTTCCTGCAGAGCATTCCCAGTTCAGACACTGACCTTTGTTAGACATTTCTGATGGATGTCGGCATGCTGCGGTGCTGGGAAAGGCTTAAATACCTGCCAGCCACGGCTTTGTTGCTCAAGACACTTGGTGCCATGGTTTTGCCAGCCTGGAGCTGCAAACCCCCTGCGCAGGAGGGCGGGATGAGACTCCCCGCTCTCCAGGGCAGGCGGTGGTGCAGCACCCAAAAACATCTCCTGTAGTGCCAGAGACCTGCCATGGTGCACCTGGCAGCCTAAGCCCTGCAGTGAGTGTCACAGCAGCGTGGCGTCACGGTGCCAGCGTTGTGTAGGCTGCACGTGGATGTTCGGCATGAGCGTAGGACTTGCAGTTTGTAGTTAATGTCTCACACCTGCCGTGGCTTTCCCTGGCCAGGTAGCAAAGCACTTAACCTTTAGCTGCAACTTATCCTCGTCAGTAGCCAAAATAGCTGCTACACTTGTGACACTAACACGGAACAGAGCCTTCCAGGGCGACCTGGGCTCGAGCTGCCGCCCCGGGTCCCGCTGGGGCTGGTGCCTGCCGTCCCCGGGCTGGGGTTTGCATGGCCTGCTCCCGATATGCGCCGCTCCTCGCTGAGAACAAGATGGTGCATCGATTTATCATATTCTGAGCGGTCTAATTACCTCGGTGAGTTGTTTGTTCCCCCCCGCCCCCATCCCTGTAGGTGCTTGTAGGCGATAGGAAAGGTGTCGGCGTGTCTGTCTGTCTGTCCCCGCTCCTTGGAGCATCTGCCCCTTCCCCCCAGGCCTTGCCGCTTGACGTCGTGTAGTGACCTTCAATAAAGCAAACGTGGCTCTCAGATTTTTTGCCCTGGTTCTTACGCTGCAATTAATTAGAAAATGCTAATAATTATTAATAAAAAAAAGGCAAAAAGCTAAGGCACCCAACCCCCCGCGCTCCCAATGGTCTCGGCCCCCCCACCGCACCCCTCCTCGTTCCGATGGTTTCGGCCGCTCTGCCCCTTGGGCTGCGCTCTATGGCTCGTCGTGCTTAGAGCGCCCCCGCCGCGACGGTCTGCGGCACGCCCCGGTACTGTCGTTGGCGGAAATGGCGTCACTTCCGGCTCCCGCCGCCTGCCGGGAGCGAGGCGGGGCGGCGGAGGGGAACGGAGAGGGGCGCTGTCGTCGCCATGTCCACATCGCTGGGCTCGAACACCTACAACCGGCAGAACTGGGAGGACGCGGTGAGGCCGGCGAAGAGGCGGGCCGGGCTGTGCCCTGGCCGCCGGGGCGCTCCGCTACCGGGAGGGGCGGGTGGGGACGGGGACACCGGCCGGGGGGGGGGCCGCGTCCCTGCCCTCCCCCCGTCCGGGAAGGGGCTGCTGCGGCCACCAGGCCCCCCTGCGGGTTGGAAGAGGCGGGGTGCTGCCCTGGGCGGGCCTCCCCGCCGGGTTCTGGGGTGTCCGGTGACCGTGGAGGCCTCACGGCGGGCGGCGGGGGCTGGGCCGGCCCCGCCGTGGGCCAGCGGCCGCTGTCCCTGAGCTGAGGCCGCTCCCGGGTGGGCACGGTGCAAATAATGGGTAGGGAGGGGCGGCGGGGGCGGTGCCTGCTGCAGCCGGGTCGCTGCAGTGTGACGGTCTCAAAATACGCTTCTTGTTTTATGTCAAATTTATGCGTTTAAGTTTTATTTCAAAACGGAGCAGCAGGTCGTGGTTCTTCCACACCCGGGCCTCGAGTCGGGCCTTTCCCAGTGGCGCCTTTGGAACAAACCTTTTTGCATCTTTCAGATGGTCTGATTAAACTCACTAGTTTAAGGTCTGATTTAACTAGCTTTTTTTAACCTAGTTTTAGGTCTGATTTAACTCACTCATGTTCATCCAGTGTGTGATCTGAATGCTGTGGTGATGAGAATTTGTTGCAAGTCCCTGATTTTTCCTTTTTTTTTTGCTCCATGCAGGACTTCCCCATTCTGTGCCAGACATGTCTTGGAGAAAACCCATACATCCGAATGGTACGTGCCTGTTTGACCCTGCTGCCCTTCCCTCTGTGTTGGCCCTAGAGCTGCTGGGTTTTGGGGACTAAAATAAGCCTGGCTGCAGGAGGAGATGCTGAGGTGCACGTGCCCTCCTAATTAGTTGGTTCTGCACAACAGGATTTGGTTCCGGCCATTTGTTGGTATGTGATGTCATGGCATTAGGTATGCGAATTAAGAATAAATTGGTCAAAAAGGAGAGCAAGATGATACAGTCCAATGCCTGGAGCACAGGAGATACTAGAAAGCAAAGGTTTGATACTTGTAAGTCATGTGACATGGAGGACAGTGAAACGACTGCTGAAATATTAAATAGTTTAGCATAATTTCTAAAACGTGCAGGATACGAGCCTGTGCAAATAAGGTAAAGCTGTCTTATGAAGGCTGCCTGATGGTCATTTAAATCCTTGTTCGTTTACCTTGGTTTCCTCTGTGCCGGATGAGTCAGGCCATTTATGCTTCTTTTCTCTGTCCTCAGTCTGGTTCTGTGTGACCTACAATTACATTATCTTTTCTTCGCATTTTCATTCCACCGAGTTTGCTGAGAGAGATTATGGTATTTTTGTGAAACATAACTCAACTGCCAGTATAGGTGTTAACTCAAAAACTGCTTATTTTCATGTGCTTATTTCACATAATGATATAATCTTTGCTTAAAAATAGCTGTTCGTGTTCCATTTAATTCTCACCTTTCATCTCTCTGTGAAGTGGGGCTTATAATACCGTGTTTTAATGAATGTCTCTAAACCAAAATTGGATTGAGAGGTTTTTAGGACTTTAGGATTTTTGCACCTGCCAAGGCGCAAGCCCAAAACACAGGGGTGGGTGAGTCTAAATGCAGCATAATTAGGAAAACAACACTGTGCTATAACATCAATTATATGTTTCATGTTTTATGTTGAATTAATGATATTTTTTCTTGTTGTTTTTGATTATATTTCAGACCAAAGAAAAATATGGAAAAGAATGCAAGGTATGTTTGGTTTTCTTTGAAGAACAAGCATCTACGTTGGTGCACATCTAGGAATATTAGATTTTAACATTTAAAAAATCCTGTTGGCTTCAGGAAATTGCTTGTCTGGGTTAACAACTTAAAATGTTTATGTAACTGCAGGAATTTTTAGGTCAGTCTACTGTGCGCTGTGTTAGACAAAGTCAGTCTTAAAGTAGTAAAATTACTGAAGACTGTTCAGACAGACTTAGGATTTGCTCGTGTTTATCAGCATTAGGTTCTACTAATGTTGTTGTACAATATTTGAAGGTGTTTCAGCATTTTAAATTATCTCATGTTTTTCTCTTGCGAGTTTGTTTTTGCTCGTAAGTGGTGCACAAATAACCCGAGTTTAGGTTTTGCTAGGAGTATGTGATTTGTGTTGGCTGTCTAAGAAATAAGCCACAGTTATTTCTGAGAGAGCAAGAAATGTTTAGTGTTGTCTGACTGGGGGAAATTAAAGAGTTTTTTTGCCCCTTTTATCTATCAGTTGTCATCTGAGGTAAGGAGAAGGTGAAATCTTGCTTCCCTTCCTCAAACCGTGCGTGCAGCAGAAGCAGGTGCATCATTCGAGTGGGTAGGATAGAGACCACTAGTAGTCTGCTGGACCAAAAGTCTCATAACCTCTCACTGGGCTTGGTGTTCTGCTGGTGACTGATTTACAAATAATGGGTAATTTATTTCTAATAGCTCTATACTGACAT
This sequence comes from Phalacrocorax carbo, assembly GCF_963921805.1. NCBI lineage: Eukaryota > Metazoa > Chordata > Aves > Suliformes > Phalacrocoracidae > Phalacrocorax > Phalacrocorax carbo. The sequence goes on along the minus strand of NC_087520.1, from coordinate 7,182,155 downwards.
CTCCTGGAAGGAAGAAGAATTCCTGTTGTCTTTGAGTAGATCAGCATTTGGGTTATTGTAATGAATCAAAAAACCAACCAGAAACCTTCCTAAACCTTTCTCCTGTCAAAGTAGGACACCAAATAGAAACAAATATTTCTTGAGGTCTCAGTCTTAGATGAAGAAGTTGTATTTACAGTTTGATGTGTTTGGACTTCAAGTTTCCCTGCAAGACCTGGAATGGTAACTTCATTTTTCTGTGTGACAGTGATACAAGTGTTGACTTTCTGTCCTTCAGATTTGTGCCAGACCTTTCACAGTGTTCCGCTGGTGCCCTGGTGTTCGTATGCGTTTCAAGAAAACAGAAGTATGCCAGACATGCAGCAAGCTGAAGAACGTCTGTCAGACCTGCCTGCTTGACCTGGAGTATGGTATGTACCACAAAATGTAAACTGAGAGAAGCAGCTGGTCTACTTGCCTCTGAAATAAAAGTTGGTGAAATATCTCTAAATGTGTGCCTGTAATTGGCATGGTTGTCTCGTCATCTCTGGACAGTCTTTGAGAAGAAGTCTTGATGATCACACCTCTCCTGAGGTTCAGGGGCAGCCCGGTACACCTGAGCAGTAGATGAGTTATCTCTGGCTAATGCAGGGTAAAATAACTATTCCTGCTCTTTCAGCTTGTGCTTCGTATGGATTTGGTGGTAGTTTGGTGATTCTGTATTTTTGTTTCATTCTAGGTTTGCCTATTCAAGTCCGGGATGCAGGACTCTCCCTTAAGGATGAAATGCCAAAGTCTGACGTCAATAAAGAGTACTACACCCAGAACATGGAACGGGAGGTGAGAGAGTGTAGTTGTAGTCATACTGTCTCTGTGTGGCGATGTGTAGGGGAGGAATGACCTAGCTTATCTTGAAATATTTTGCTGTGATTCTGATTCTGTGTGTTAGTTTTCAATTATGATAAATACATAATTATTTGTGTTTTAACTACTGTTTAGATATCTAATTCTGATGGCACTAGACCAGTTGGTGCACTAGGGAAGGCTACTTCTACCAGTGACATGCTGCTGAAGCTGGCTCGGACCACTCCTTACTATAAACGTAATCGTCCTCACATCTGTTCTTTCTGGGTAAAAGGAGAATGCAAGAGAGGAGAAGAGTGCCCCTACAGGTACAAATATAGCTTAAACAATTAATCCATTCAGCACAGTCAGATAAAGCTCCCCATAGGGTTCGGAGAAGAGGAGGTGCTGCAGTCGACCGGAGAGGCAGCACTGGGGCTGGGGTCAGTGCGAAGCTCGCATTCAGTTGTCGCGCAGCGCCAGTGAACGAATCTTTGTTGTGACAAGTTCGTTTGTGAGGAATGAGCTGCACAGTCTGGTTGTGTTTTGCTGAAGCAGCGGCTGCAGCTCTTCTGTTGCGTAGTTCATTTCTTCCCTTCGTGGTGTCAGTCCCCTCAATCAGAGATCTTTGTGTTTGAACAAGAGGCCATTTGAAATCCAGCTCTTGTATTTTGGAGTGTTGACTGCTGAGCTGTCAGAAGTGCCATTCATTCAGAACTTGAAGCCGTCCTGGCCGCAGTTTAATTTCTCAGGGCTTTTTGTTCCATTTTGGCATGTTTATGTGAGCAGGGTTGAGCATATAAGTGACCAGAGGCCTTCAGAATGGTAGGTAGCAGTTTAGTCATTTTAATCTGATGCAGCTGTGCCTCGTGTTATGGAATGCTTTGTTTGCTGAACCCTAGACATGAGAAACCTACAGATCCAGACGATCCTCTGGCTGATCAGAACATCAAAGATCGTTACTATGGAATTAATGATCCTGTGGCTGATAAACTTCTGAAACGAGCGTCAACCATGCCTCGTCTAGACCCCCCTGATGACAAGACTATTACTACACTCTATGTTGGAGGTCTTGGAGATACTATAACTGAATCAGATCTCAGGTGTGTTGGTGAATTTGTGTCACCCTTGCCTTTTTATTTGACGCTTTGATTACTGCTCATCTTCAAGTGAGAAAATCTCTTGCCAAGAAAAAAAATCTGGTTTTCATTTTTCCTCAACGGGCAATTGGTTGGTGGGCAAGTGCAGAGGAGTGCCAGCTTGTTGGAGAACAGATAAACAGGCACATTTCAAATGCTTTGATTAAAATTTCTCTCTTTAAGGATGAGTCATCCTTCTGAGCTGTTGGGGATGCTGTGTTACACTTCTCACAAGAAAGTCTCATAGCCTCTCTAAGTAGCTGCTGCGAAAAGCTGCAGAGATTTTATTGCTCCATAATTGCACAGTGGGGCAAGAGACTTGATTTCTAATGGTTAGTCTGAAACTGGTGGTGGAGAAAAGAAAGGATCTGAGCGTATCTCTTTCAGCACGTGATGAGATCCTACGTACCCTGCAGCTAGGAGGAGTGGCGTTTCATAATCACTTTTTCCCCCCCCCCCACAGAAATCACTTCTACCAGTTTGGGGAGATTCGGACAATAACTGTAGTGCAGAGGCAACAGTGTGCTTTCATCCAGTTTGCCACCCGGCAAGCTGCGGAAGTGGCTGCTGAGAAATCCTTCAACAAACTCATTGTCAACGGCCGCAGGCTCAACGTCAAATGGGGAAGGTGAGCACGGGAGGAGGAAGCCTTGTGGATGCTACCACAAGATTCTTCACTCAGTTTATGCGGTGCTTATGAGCAGGATTGGGTTGGATTGGATATTAAGTTGGGGTAGACACCAATTTGGTAAATAGTTTGGTTTTCTTTCAGCAGTGGGATCTGGGTTAGAGATCAAACAAATTGTGCGAGGGTTTTTCCTGGCTGAGGGTTATGGATAGGTTTCTGTAGTTTTGCATCTAATCCGTCTCCTGTAAACACTGTTTGCACACTTTGTACTAGCTGTCTCTGATCTTCTGTGAATTTGTCATGGATCTGGATTAGATAATGTGAAAGTATTGTGGTGTGAATACCTGCTTATCCTGCTTTTTTTCGTCCTTGTTCTCCAACTTTTGTCTGGTTTTTAGGTCCCAGGCAGCGAGGGGAAAAGAAAAGGATAAGGAAGGTACTACAGAATCTGGGATAAAGCTGGAGCCAGTTCCAGGACTTCCCGGAGGTAAGGGAGTTGTTTTCATCTCTCAAACATTTAATGCTGGCTTGAGAGAGGGTGGTGATAAACCTCTGAGAGCAGTAACAGAGGTCAGGATGGTGGAGGCACTGGTGAGCCCAGAGCAGGCAGTTACAGTAGGTTTGCAGCGGATCCAACTAGGATGGAAGGGGAGCTTTCTCAGGAAGGAAATTCTTGATGAAAAGAGAGTTCTTTATGTGATGAGTGAAAAGTTAAAGCTGAGTTAGTTACTTAGGTCTGAGATGCTGGCAACACACACTTTTCAAGGCTTGGTTAATGTTTTCCTAATCCACTGAGTGTTGTGTGATGGAAATAGCAAATCTGGTTTTGGGTGAAGAAAAATGGTGACTGTTATGGAGTTTCAGTGCGGTCCCGCTTCTTGCTCCACTTCAGGTGCGCAGTAGCAGCAGCAGTTTGCCCTTGTGGAAGAACTGATTGCGCCTCTTCTCTGAAAGCAGATACCTCCGTGTGTCTTGATCAAGAGATTTTTCCATAACCACCGTGTGCTTTTTCTGCAGCTCTGCCCCCTCCTCCAGCCGCAGAAGAGGAGGCTTCTGCAAATTACTTCAACCTACCTCCGAGTGGCCCTCCAGCCGTGGTTAACATTGCACTGCCACCTCCTCCTGGCATTGCTCCCCCACCACCTCCAGGTACTTGTGTTTTCCTCTTCGAGTGGGGGTGTCTAACTCAGTGTTAGATGATCTAGTCGTCCTTGCTCAGCTGTGCTGTAGCACTGATGCGTGCCCCGAGTTGATTTTCCTCATCCCTGATCATACAGTGTAAACTGATGATGTAAACCGAGCTGTCAGCAAAGCTCAATTAAACTGAGCTGCCTGCTGTGGTATGTATTCACTGGCAAATTCTCAGACATGTCAGAGATCCCTGTTCCTGGTACCGAGCAAAAGCTACTCGGTGCTTTTGCTGGCTGTGTAAATGCCACATTAACCTGCACTTGAAAGGGCAATTGTGCAGCTGGTTGAGCACCAGCCTGTGTTTGGCTGTGTGTATATATCTAGCTGGAGACCCTCTTTTTGTGGGATGTCAGACTCTTGTGGATATGCTTTGCTTTGCTCCATGGCTGAGTAGGAAGCATTTAGATTGGCAGTACCGATGCTTGTTCAGTCCCCGCACTGGCTTTTGTCTGTGTTGGGTAAGGATTGCCCCCAGTTGTACTGGAAAGAGGGGAAGGAGTTTGGGGATTTGAAGAATCATGGGAGATGTGCACCTTTCTAAGGCACAGCTGTAAGCCAGCTGTTTTCCGTCGGTAGTTTCAAGCCGTAGTACATCTGCGTGGGTTGTTCTTTGCTTTCTCTGAAGCTGCCAACTTTGTTCCCGCAGGTTTTGGACCACACATGTTCCACGCCATGGGGCCCCCGCCTCCCTTCATGAGAGCCCCAGGCCCCATTCACTACCCGTCCCAAGATCCCCAGAGGATGGGTGCCCACGCAGGAAAGCACAGCAGCCCCTAGCACGTCGTGCCACCCTCGTTGTTTAAGCAAATGCTATTTTCTAGTTACCATGGTAGCACCATATGTTGAGCTGTGGGTGAGCTAGAGAAGCCTTATTTCCCTGCTTGCAGACACCGGGCAGGCTGAGCTCTGTGTCTCCACTCATAATCGGGTCGTTGATAACAACCCAGGTCTTTCATTTAGTGTTGGGGAGGGGGGCGGGGGGCAGACAGAAGGGCTGTTGAGGCGTCTGTGGATCAGGTGTACCAGAATTACAGTGCTATCCATGTATCCCGTTTGCACACTTTTGAAATAAACTTCTGGAAAAACAAAACTGAACCCTTTACAAGCCCATTTGATATCCTTGGTCTGAATGCTGTGGACTATGTAAACGTAACCAGAGGCTCTTCTCTGTCAGGTAACTAATGACTTACTGTTCTAGTAAAGAGCTGAAAAACAAGCTCATCAGACATGCCAAACCCATGGCTTTGCCTTACTATTGCCACAGCATTTTCCTTCCTCCTTTTTCCGGACTTCCTGCTTAAAAAGAAACATAGAAAACAAAACCTTTTTTGAAACTTCACTTCTAATCCTGCATGTCCTGAGTAAGATAAACGTTAGGTCCTGTGAGCAGCTGCCGGGTAGCGCAGGCGTGATATGGAGTGACGGGTTAGCAGCGGCCTTTCAGCCCCAGGGCTGAAAGAGGGCTTGTGTGGCTGGCAGCCACAGGGGGAGGACACAGTGCAGCTGCAAGCTTGAACTGGGTATACTGGGAGCGTGATGAGGGCTTTTGAGGCCTGTGGCTACAGTCTCCTCTTAAACTGTGAGATGGATGCTGCTTTGTCCTGCTTTGATAAGATGTGAAACTTTACTTTTCTGTGCTCCAACTAGGGTGTATTTGTCTGGGAGCAGCTCTCCCTGCATCGAGCCTGCTGTTGAATAAGGTGCATGTATGTGTGGCTGGAGGATTTTAAGTTTATCTGTATGTCAGCTGCTTTCACATTATGCATCTGTGGACATATTTCTGTAAAGCAAAACATGGTGGGACCTATTCTGAAGCCTCATTTGCTTGTTTTAAAAAAATACACTAAAATATTTGAGTTTTTCAATGCTTTGCTTAGACCCTGCTTCCCAGAGCACAGTGTCTGAGGACTTTGATTTTTATTTGGCTGCTGCCAAAGCCAAGATGCAGAGTGAGCAATGACAGTGCTGCCCTGTGCCATGCCATGGGGTCCCGCTGGTGCTGCCACCGAAGGCACGTGTGCTGCTGCCAGCCCTGTGGGGCTCTTGGAGGTGGCGTAGCACATGTGGCACCTGGGGCGTGGCTGGCATGCAGGCTGGCTTTCTCTGGAGAAAGAGCTGAGCTTTGGGTGAGGGTCATTAGTTTTCATCAGGTAAGAGCCACCCCAGGGCAGTGTTGGAGAACAGGCAGAGGCCTGATGGTGGGTCGGGGAGGGCTGCAGCGTTTGCCGCTGCTGTCAGGGCCCGTGAGCTCCACGCAGGCAGATCTCGACTGCAAGCAGGCTTTACGTTATCGCAATTTATTCATTATTTGCAGCCAGGTCCACAGGGGTACATGGATCCTTCAGCTGACGGACAAAGAGAGAGGGCTTTGGAGGGGACAGCAGCTGTGCATCGTAAATGTTTAATGTTTAAGGAATGGACCTTTTTTTTTTTCCCATTTGCTTGTCCCCTCCTGCTTCTGTGGGACGAACAGAGCAATGAAAGTTTCCTGCCTGAACGATGTGTTGTGGCAGCAGAATCCCTGTGTGGGATTTGTCTGCACAGCATTACAAATACACTTCACAAGTGAGGCAGCTGTTAACTGCGTTTTTACCACAGAATTTACTTGCCCAGTTTAACCACAGTGGTGGAAAGAGAAACTTTTATCCTGATGCTCCTGCCTTTGCAAGACTAAATAAGGGTAACATTAAGAACCTGACAAAAGCAGTTGTAGAAAGCCTGTATTAAGTTAGAGACTTCTGTGAGCAGGGTTTTCCAGATGTTCTGATGACTGCCCTCTAGGCTGCTGTGAGCTGCGTGTCCCGCTGTGTGTCACTGCTGAAAACATTTGTTGAATCCTCACTGCTGATGTACGCGTTCATGCAGAAGCCCGTGCTTGCTCTGGAGTCACGGCTGCGCTGCCTTTCCTTCCCGCTGACGGTGAAGTTGCCAGAATGCCCTGGCAGTGTCTTTCAGATTGGTGCAATTTTGCAGTGCAGCTGGTCCAGGCAGGGCCTGATCCTTACTGAACAACTATATGAAGCAAATGTGGCGTAGGTCGATCAAAGGGCTTAGATGTTTAAGCAAGGCATGCAAATAGCAGTAGGAAGGGGAAAGTGATAGCTGCCAAGTGCTAGCCAGTAGCTTGTGGAAAACGGGCACCAGTTTCCAACTCTCAGTGTTCCCCTCCCATCTATCCTGGCTGTGCTGTACGTCTGTCGATAAACAGGCAGATGCCCAGTCCCTTGTTTGTTTTTGTTGTCCAGCCAAGCCCAAGGTAATTGCTTTTAACATGCCAATGCCCCCAGTAACTTTTTTTGCTGGTATTCTTCAATTATCACCTCCTCTTGCCATCGTGACCGGAATGACAGATGCAGAGCTGTCCCAAAGATGGAATTTCTCTGCAAAGGCACCAGCTGTCGGAGCAGGCCTTGTGTGTTGGTGAAGAAGCAGCAAGACAGCTTGGTGTGTTGTAGCTGGCGGTCCTGCCATTTTCCATGAGGCGGGGAAGAGGACAGGCTGTATGGGATGTTTTGTACAGGAGCTTACGGGCATCTGCTTGCATTGACGATGAGAACTTGCCCGGTTGGCTTAGCACTAAGCACCCTTGTGGCAATGCCTGGTATGAGGGGAATTCAAAATGGTCCCAGACTTGAGCTTGTTCAAATCCCATGGAAGAAGATAACAACCTGAGACCTCTAGCTTAGCTTTCACGAAGAATACTTACTCCGCTCGCCCCTACTGTGCAAAGTATGTTTGAGTCTAGCGATAAAAGCATCCGTGGCAATGGGGAAGGGAGCGCGTGTGCTACAGCTCGTCACTCTCTGGCAGAATCCGCATCCAACCTTGTGGCACTCTGTTGAAGTTGGGTCTGTGGGAAATCACCTCCAGAATGCTCAGGTTATCCAGCTCCACGGCGGGCGCAGAGAACAGGTCGCTGACCAGTGTTCTGTCAAATGGGGTGGGAGTCCTGTGGCACGAGGATAAGCAGACTTAGCACGTCATGAGGAAAAATTGTGCGTGTGGTAAATGTGATGGAAAAAGCAGGTCTGGATGGGCTCACTCTGAGCCCAGCAGGAACCTAGCAATGCCTGTAGCAAATGGGAACCCTCCTCTTCCTCCCCAGGATGGTGTTAGAGCCTCTGCTAGGCCAGCGAGGTGCTTCTCCTGTGCAGAGTCAACCTCAAATCAAGCTTTGGCAGGCCCGGAGAGTGGGGTTTGGTGCCTGTCTTGTGCAGGGGAAGGGAGGAAGCGTGTTCCTACCTTTACCACAGTCTCTTTTGATGGGCTCTGCCAACAGCAGTAGAGATGTTTTGTGTGTGAAAGAGGTTAGATTAAGAGAGCAGGTGATGATTTCAAACCCGCTGATCTTTAGAAAGTGACTCGTCTGCAGCTAATGTGTTCTGCAGAGGGCTGAGGCTGATAGTGCTGCCTCCTGATTGCTCTAACACATGTGCAGGCAAATGTCTTTCTCTTGGCCCTGGTTCCAATCTGCCTTTTGGGACAGCTTCGCTTGAACTATGACTAACAGGAGGAGCCGTGCGGGGGCAAGAGCTGTCATCCCTTTCTGTTAGAAATGTGGAAAGGGACCGGGGAAGAGAGTGCCCGCCCCTGAAAAGCCAGGAATGTTGGTTTTGGAGCAGCACATGGAGGCTGAGCTATCAATGAGGCATAGCTGGGAATGTTTGCTTTGGGAAGCGCTGCTTGAACATGAGTAACGTGGCACTGTTTTGCAACAGTGTCCTAGGGAGAAATAAGGCGGGAAAGGTAAATGAGAGAGGTTTGTTCCAGAAACTTTCTCCCTTTTGGGAAAAGACAGTCGTTTTCAGAGCTTGGTTTTCACTCTCCCTTAAGGCATCACACCTTAACAAGGTGGCCACAGGTCTTTGCATCACAGCCTGACTGTTTAAAATTGGGAATAAATCAGTCTGCTTTAATGCCATTGCTGTTGAGATGGTGAATTTGCCCTTGCCCTGTGACCCACGTGAGCTGTGCTGGGATTCACCTAGCCTTAGGCAAGACCACTGGCTTCTCACTAGCTGATTTGCTCCAAAAAGGTTGTTTTTCTGCACTTTGGTATTTGATGAACTGAGAAGTGATTTAAAAACCAGCAGCTTGGAAGATCATGAAAAGCCCAGTTAAAAGCAGATTGGCTCTCTGAATCTTCATGCCTCAGTGAAGAATTAGAGGAGGTGGCGAGAGGCTTGATGTTAAATTAGCATCCATCTGTATTAAATAACAGTTCAAGACTTTAAATAGAAAGGCAGCGTGTGAGAGGGGAGAAATGGTACAGGGTAAAGCATTATTCAGAAACATGCCCTTGCTTCAGGCCCTGTCCATAAATAAATACTGAGGCAGGAACATGGCTAAAAGTTGAAAGAAAAGAGCCAAGTTTCTGCAGCCGCTCCTTGTTCTCCCCATACGGCACCTCCTTGGACGTTACTGCTCCAGGAAGGCTCAAGATGGCTGCGTAACTGGGAAGGAGACCCTGAGGGAATAGCTAATGCAGCCCCTTTGCTTCTCCACACTTGCCCATGGCTGCCCATGGGCTCTTGTCCCTTCTGTTAACCTCATCTCCCTCAGCTCCACTCCAGTGCAAACCAGTGCGCTGCCACGCTTTCACTGGTGTGGAAGGGGATACACAGAGGGGCTGAGTGTGCAGCACCTCTGTGCTGTTCACCTCACCGGGCCTCACGGCAAAGCCCTGGGGCTGAGGGAGCGGAGAGCAGCAAAGGGAGGGCGGCAGCATCACCTCAGCTCTGCCGGCGGCCAGGCTGATCTCTGCCCTTTGGGACATGGTTCCCATGCAGAGGGGCCGTAGTTCCCCCCAGCCCCTTCTGCCAAGCGGTCAAAGTGCAGCAGTCGCCTCCCCCATGACTCAAACCCAACCCTGGGCAAGCTTAGGAAAGCTGCCATCTGCAGAGGCCCAGCACCATGGCAGATGGTCTGATGGGGGGCACCGGTGTGTCCCAGTAGGGAGCTCCAGTGGGAGCTTGCTTACTGGAAGGTGACTTTGGCCAAGCCACCAAGGCTCATGTACTTTCATCCTCATGGAAGAGGCTTTCAGTGAGGAGGAGAGCCAGGACCTCGGTTTGCAGATTCTCTGGGATGATGTTCAGCTTACTAGTTCAGTTCTCATTATTTTACCTTGGGCTGCTGGGGCTTTGCTACCACTAGATCTCCATCTCCTGAATCCCCACCAAACACCTTTCCACAATGGAGATTTTCCTTGGTGGTGTCTACTCCTGACCTTGACCCCAGTATAATTTGGAGGTGCTCAGGAGGTGCAGGGCATGGAGCTGATCAGGCTGAGCCACCAGAAACGGGCCTGGAGACATCAATCTGAAGCAGGTGTTTGGAAGGAATCTGGTGACCTCTTAGCACCTTGTGAGAAGATTAACCTTATACCCCCACCGCTTCCAGCAGCTGCTTGGATACCTTAAGGAAATTAGGAGAGAGACTTGGCACTGTCTGTGCCGTTCTTCCACCCAGCCCAGAGCCGAGCTCAGCTGGGAACAGCAGCAATTCCTTCTCCAGGACCACATGCGTTACAATTAGTCCTCCCAAATTTCAGTTGTCATCCCTGAGGTTACCCCATGAGACCAAGCTGCTTAAGGCTGTGCAAGCCTGGTGGTGGAGCTGAGACAAGGTCTGGGGAGCTGCTGGAGGCAGGGACCTTTGCAGAGGAGCCACAGAGGAGCTCCTGAGCAAAAGAGCAACCTGAGCCCTTGCTGCTCCCCGGTGGTGTATAAAGAGTGCATGGACCATTCCCTGGCAGAATGGTAGGTGCTTATTGAGGCTGAAGGGCTTGGCTAGGGGATGGACAGGCTGGTGGTGCCTGTACTTCGGCCAGCATTACCGGTTGAAGCTCCTGAAGTCCCATGGAGCAGGTCTCATGGGTGGCTGGTTCTCGCCATGCACAGTGTTGTCCTTGTCACCGAGGAGGTCCTGCCATGGGGAGCGGTAGCCCTTGGGGATGGCAGTGATGTTGAACTTCTCTGGGGGGACTTCTTTGAGGGGGCCCGAGTATCCTGCATGGGGGGAGAGATGGCATGGGCTGCTGCAGCTACAGCCAGGCTGGAGCAACATCCCAAGCAGGGGAAAGGGGGCTGGGAACAGCCCTGCCTTTGCATGGCCACAGAGGACCTGCTGTTGGGAGCAGGCCTGCATATATAACATAAATATATGTTATATATTTATACATATAAAAACTTTGGGGGAGGTTTTGGGGAGGACCCATCAGCAGGCAGCAGCTCGCTGCCTCCAGCCCCACTTTACCAAGATTATAATGGTGTCAGCTTTGGGGTGTAGGTGGCATTTACCTGGGGCCAGAGCATCGGGGTTGAGGACTTTGCTCATCTGCAAGACTTTCTCTGTCTTCTTGGGCACTTCAGGGGGGCCACCCTGGGGCAGTGCTGCCACGTGGAGCTCGGAGTGATAACTCTGCTGACCCCCGGCGTCCTCCCCTGCCTGCAGAGGGGACAGTCAGAGGGGCACGGTGAGCTCCCCCTGCCCCAGTTGGGACTCAGGAAGCTGTCAAAAGCACTTTGGACCTTCTTCCACCTACTCACCATCCACTCGTTCGCTGTTCCCTCTGGGTCACCTTTCTCAGTGTGGTGTGAGCCACCTGCCCCCAACCCTGGGAGCTGCAGGAGGCGAGGAGAAGGGTTAGTGGGTGCAGGGGGGGAACCAGCACTCTTGGTCTTCGGTGTGTGCTGAACCTGATGCTTGCCCATCTCCATGCCCAGCCCACAAAGCCATCCCTGCTCTCCCTTCATCTTGGCGTAGCGGGCAGCTGAGCATGGCCACCCATGCAGAGAGACCCCCAGTCCCACAAGGAATTGCTCCCCTGCAAAGGCTGTGAGAGCCAGGGAAGGGCTGTCCCACTCAGAGCCAGGGGATGAGAGGGAGACCCACCTCCTTGTAGCCACTGGGATGCTCAAAGATGAAGCGCTGCATCCGCCTCTGGCGCTGCTGGAAGAGCTGGGAGCCACGGTTGTTCCGCAGGGAGAGCTCCTCAATCATCAGGTCCTGCGGCGTGCTCACCTTCTTGCCCAGGTCCAGCCGGGGTGCTGGGGAGGCTGGGGTAGAGCACAGCCACCACTGAGGCTGCTGCAGCACTGGGGACCCCCATGCCCAGCACAAGGACCGCATGTCCCCTTGCTGGGGTCCCTGTCATGTGGCTCGGCCATGCGACTGGCATTTCCTTGGTGGGGGGAATTGTCAGGGAGTTAGCTCAGCTCCAGAGGCTCAAACAGCCTCTTCTGTCCCCATGCATGGACCCCTTCAGCCTTCAGCACACGATTGCCACCTCTTGGGGCTCTAGTGCAAGAAGGGACCAAGAAAGCAGGCACAGAGACTCTGTGGACTGGGGCCAGTGGCTTCAACCAGAGCTGGGTCTGGCCCCTCGGCAGTGGGGGCAGCACTGCCCTGGGACTGGCAGCAGCCCCAGCCCCACTTACCATCCTCAGGGCCTGGTCTCATGATGGTCATCACTTGCTGCCAAGCTCCTGGGGCAGCTCTGCAGGAGGGGGACGGATCCTGCCCAGCTGGAAGAGAGAGGCAGCCCTGGGGTGACACCAAGCGTGGGGATGCATCAGCCCAGACATACCATGGGGAGAGGCCAGGCTTCAGCTGAGCATCTCCCCCAGATAGCATCATCCCTGAACACCTCCCCTGGCCAGCATCATCCTCACGCTACTCTCCATTCCCTTCTATGGATGTAGGGGAACCTCCAAAGCATGCCACCCCTCAGTTCTGCTTGTCATCTTCTCTCTGTCTTTCTTTAGGGCAGAAAATGTCCCCAGGTCTATCCTTGTCTGCATTATCCTCATATCTGAGCCCCCTCAGAGCAGCACCCACCAGTGCCGGGTGGGCACGAGCCCTGGCTGCCCCCCCACCAACAACGGCCTCAGCAGAGCTATTTTCAGCTGCTGACCCTAAGGGTGCAGGAGCCACAACCCTGACCCTTCTGGGAAGCTGGCAAGTCTGGCCAGTGGCAAGACAGGGCACGGGACTGCTGGTCTGGGTTGTTTCTTCATGGGGAGGTGGCTGGAGACCAGCCCTGGTCTGAGCCCTCCCCAGGCTGCCCACCCACAGCAGCACCCTCCCGTGCAGCCAGGGTGTTTGGCTCAGTGAGTGTGAGGAATGGGATGGTGGCTTGGCCCTCTTTGGTGCATCTGGTGTCCCTCAGCTCAGGCTGATGCTGTGCAGCTCCCCTAAGAGCCCTGGAGAGATGGGGGTCCCACAGGCCACAGCCGTGGCTGCCTGGCACACAGCTCCCTGCCAGCTCTGAGTTCAACATTAACCATCTGCACGGCAAGCATGGGACCTGTGCCCCATCCTTCCCTCAACACCCGTCTGGGGAGATCACACCCCAACCCCCATGGTGGCCACATCCCCACCACCAAGGATGGGACATCCCCAAGCCCCGTGCACCCACCCGCTGACCCCAGCATGGGACCTCTTCTCCCCTACCTGGCCAGGGGACGCCCCAGACCCTGGGGACCGAAGATGTTCTCCTGCTGAGCTGGGGATGAGGACAAAGCCAAGCTGCAGCCACAAGCGCTCGGTGACCCCGGCTGGTCCCCCACGGCACCCCTGGGCTCCCTGCCGCTCGCCCCGACCCGTGCTGGGCTCCAGCCCAGATGCCAAGGTCCAGCCGCGGGACAGCAGTTATTTCTGGCTGAGAAAGGGGGTGGAGCAGGGCTGACCCTTGGGGACTGGGACACTGTCACCCCCATAGGGAGCAGAGCTGATCCTTGAGAACTGGGATGCTGTCACCCCCATAGGGAACAGGGGTGACCCTTGGGGACTGGGATGCTGTCTCCCCTGTATGGAGCAGGGCTGATCCTTGAGGACTGGAATGCTGTCACCCCCACAGGGAGCTGGGCTGACCCTTGGGGACTGGAATCCTGTCAAACACACACCATCACCTCCCACCCTCCCCCCATCCCCCCCATGGAGCAGGGCTGACCCTTGGGGACTGGGATGGTGGTCATGCAGCAGCAGCAGGAGATGGCCATGTGCCATGTGCGCCCAGGCCACCTTGGGGACGGATTGGAGCCAGGCAGGCCAGGCTGACTGGGATAACAGCAGTTTATTTCTCAGCTGGGTATACAACTGTGTGGCGAAGGCAGGTCGTGGTGGCTGGTGGAGTGAGGGGGGGCTATGTCCTGGAAAGGGCAGGCTGCAGGACAAGGGGACCCCAGAGGGCAGGGACAGGGATGGGCTGGCTGCGACAGCATGTCCCAGGGAAAGGGACAGGGGCTCCCCAAAAGGGGAACATGCTAGAGCCCTGGCAGCCCAAATGCATCTTCCTTTCTCAGTGCTGGTCTTAACAGCACCAAGGCTGTGTCCCCTGGGTGGGTGGCTGCGGTCACTGCTGTAACATCTCCTGGCACCCCAACTGGCTCCTGTCCACCCCTGGGTGGGGACAAGTGCCCTCCTGGGCACCCAATGCTCTCCCCAGGCTCTGTCACGTAACTGACACGTAACTGTGTCCACACTGAGGCACTCCCTTTCCCATCACCTCTCCTCCCTGAGCCTCCCTCTGACACTGCTGCCCACAGAGGGCCTCTGCCTGCCAGCTCCCAGCCCCCTGCAGGGCTCCCCACGGGAACACTGGCTCGTCCCCGAGACACTCTCAGCATCGCCTCCTGCACCGACACCTCCTTCAAACTTTCTGCAACCTGTATCACTTCCTTCTGACCCCCACGGTCCCCCCACCGCATCCCACCCACCCTGGCTGCTGCATCACCTGCTAGTCCCCTCTGTGTCCCTCCGTCCTGCAGGGGTGGGGACAGGGATGGGGTGAGGTTGGGGATGGGGATGGGACAGGGTACAGGATGGGACTGTCCCACTTTGCCTGGGCAAGCTGGAAGGGTACCTATAAATGGTATCCTTGACATGGCAATAAATAACTTTGGCTCTCTTTTTGGTCACTGGGGAAGGATTTGGGGAACTTCTTTGAGAAGGGGTCAAAAGTTTAAAAAAAACACAACAGTGAAGAACTAGGGGGCTGGGAGCTGGAATAAAAAAATTATCTTTTCCTCCCCCGGATCTGGTTTCAATTGAAACTAGCCAGATCTGGAGGCTGGGAGAAGCTGGGAGAGGTTGTTCTGGTCATGGCACCCACTCTGCACTGCCCACCCATGCTGGGTGTGCCGTGACCCCACGGGCAGCGGCACTGGCTGTGCCACCCAGGAAAGCAGAGCTGTGGGGTGCTGGGCTTTGTGACACCCTGGTGCTGGGGACAGGGGACTCGCAGGGGACCACTGAGCCCACCCCAATCCCTGCTCCGTGGTGCAGGGCTGCGGAGGGAGGGGGCCGTGCCAGGGTCTGGCTCCCCCCCCACTGCCCGCTCCGCCTGCTGACCATGCAGTCCTGCCCCGAAAGGTTAGGGTGGTAAAAATAGAGCAGGGCCATGGGATGGCGGGCAGGCGGGAGGCACCTGACCCCACCGGCATGCCGAGGGGCTGCAACAGCTCTGCCATGGAGCAGGGACGCCGGTTTTTGGGGAACTCAGCCCCAAGTGTTGGAGTGTTCCCAGCGGGTGGCATTGCCCGGGTTGGCGGGACCGGGGAGAGGGTGGCCTGGCCGGGGCTGGCTTGTCTAGGAGGTGCAGGGGGCCCCCGAGGGCAGCCCCCCTGGCTTCAGCCGCAGACTGCCGGTCCAGCCCCGGGGGCAGAGGTTGAAACTGTGAATGCCCGGGCTTTTCGCCCCCGAGTCTTCGGAGTCGAGGGAGACGTCCGAGTCCGTCGGGGACCGGGAAGTGCAGCGCTTGGCTGGGGACCGCCCGCCCACCACGGGGGATGGCAGGGGGCTCTTGGGGCTGGGGGACAGCCCGGGGACGAGGCAGGAGGACACACTAGGTGGCAGCAGGAGCCGGCGACCTTCTGCCCAGATGGCTCGGGGCATCCCGGGGGAGGCACAAAATTGGGGGCCGTCTGCCCGAGGTGATCGCAGGGGGCTCTTGTGCATGGGCAAGGGGCTGCCCAGGCTCCCCGGCATGCTGCCGGCAGCCTGTGGCGCCGGGGCTCTGGTGCTCTCCAGCCATGCCGGCCGGGGAGACTGGGGCAGGCTTGGGGGGCCGGCGGGGATGGGGGTGAAGGGGCGGGAGCCCTCCGGCCCCACAGCTTTGGGAGAGGAGCTCTTCCTCCGGGCAGCATTGATGATGTTCCTGGCGAGCCGCGCTTGCATCTGCCGGCTGGCCCGGGGGTCGGCGTCCTGCCGCAGCGGGGACAGGGACCTCTCGCTCCATGGAGGGGACGTGGGGGGTCCCTCATCCAGCTCGGGCACCGAGGCTGGGCTGGCCCAGCCATCCAGGCTGCCCGGACACCGCGCCAGCCGGGGCGTCCAGGTGGGCGAGGCGGGGAGGGACAGCCGCCTTTCCTGGAGGGGGACAGAGAACAGGTTAGTGCCAGCACCACTCAGTGGGATGAAGGGGTCAGAGCAGATGGTCAGGGGCAGAACTGGTGTCAGGGCAGAGTCCATGCTGGCTCAGCCCTGTGGGAACCGGGGATGCACCCTTGTGCATTGCACCTCTTGCAGAGCTCCCCAAAAATGCATTTGCCTTTGCACCCCCTCACCAGCCAAGCAGGTTGGGGCAGGCTGAGCCTGCAAGTAATCATCCTTGCCCAAAATATGACCCAGGACCTCTCACTACCTGCAGCTTCTTAAAGCCTCCTTCCGGGCGATGCACGGAGACCCCCCTGTGCTGCCCCAGGTATCCATCGCCCAGCAGCCATTCCCCAGCTGGCAGGAAAGAGAAGACCCAGGTCTGACAGCGCAGAGAATGTATTCAGAAAGAGGGGAGAAAAAAAAAGAAAAACCAGGAGAAATAAAAGCACAGTCGAAAGGCAACTTGTTACCGTGGGGAGAGCAGCAGGAGCAAGGGACAGGCAGAGGCACAGCTGGTTGACAAGCATCGGGCTAAGCATCGCTGAGCTGGCCCTGCCCAGCACATCCCTCGCTCCTGGCCATGCCAAGGAGCACTGCCTGTCCCCAGCTCCAGCACCAAGTGTAGGGAGGGACAGGGACCCTGCAGTGTCCCCAGCACCCTGGGGCTCCACTGTTCCCCCAGGGATGTGGCTCCCCTCCGTGGCATGGAAGCGAACGAGGACAGATCCTGAAGGAGCAGCAAATGAGACAGGAGCAGGCACAGTGAGGCAGAAAGGTGGTGTGTCCCCTCCGGATTTGCTTTGGTAGCAGGCCGATAGGAGCCAGCAGAACAGAAGGGCTGCAGGTGAGCGGGCAGAGCCAGCAGCTGCTGGCTACGGAAGCTGGAAAGGCAGGAGGTGAGGAAAGGACGGAGCCAGAGACATGATGCTCCATACAGTCACCAGGCAAAAGAAAGAGAGAAAGTGCCAGCAGTCCCGGCAGGCTCCCAACGGCTCTTTGGGATCCCATGGGCTCTGTGCCCCTTACTCCTGCCGCCTCCCCTGGACCCCTTGGCTCCTGTTACACCAGGGGCTTGGCAGCATCTGTATCACCCACAGTTCCAGCACTGCAGCCTCCTAGCTACTCTTTTTTCTATTTCATTTTCTTTTCTCCCCCTTTTTCATGGATGGTTCAGCTTTTGGCTCGACCCTGAGCAGTTAGGGAGGACTTGGCCGGCAAAGGGGAGCCTAAAACCCCCATGTTTTTCTCTCCACCACTGCTACTTGTAGTAAAAAGAAGGTTTCCACACCTGCGGCTCGATGCCGGCGTTCCTGGTGGAGTAGGAGGGCCGTGGCGCCTGGAAGCCCCCCTTCACTCGGGGCGGCAGCAGGCGGGATGGGGAGGCCAGCAGCACATCAGTCGGGGCTCCGGGACCAGCATGGCTGCCATGAGTCAGGGGCAGCACCCCAGCAGTGCCAAGGAAGGGGCTGGAGGTGGTCTGGCCAGCACTGGGCACAGCAGGGGGATGCCAAACAGGGGAAGGAGGCAATGGTGAGGTCAGGCAGGAGGTTTGCTGGGAGTAGGGATAGGCATCAGGAAGAGAGGGTCTGGGTGGAGGCATCTCCCGGGGCATGGACCTCGCTGGTCCCTTGGATGGGGAGAGGATGAAGAGTGAAGACTGGAGCTGGTAGGGCTGGTGCTTGGAGATCTCTAGCTCCTTCTGGGAGACCTCATTCTCTACCAGTTTGCTGCCGTACAAAGATGCCGGGGGGGTGTTGGAGGACCTGGAGGGACTCTTGGAGGGGTGTCTGGAGACCATGGGCGACAGGCAAGCATTGGCATCATATTTCCAGGAGGGAGGCAGGGACATGGTGGGCGATGGGGACCGCAGCAGCTCAGGCTGCGAGGGAGCCTCGATGATGAATTTCTCCATCCTGGACTGCCGACGGGCAAAGAGCTCAGCCCCCTTCCCTCTCGCTTCACTGAGGTTGTGGCTGGGCTGCGGCTTCGGCTTGGGCTGGATGGTGGGGGACTTGAGGCAGGAGGACCATGCTGGAGCATCATCAGCAGGCGGGAGGTGCTGTCCACCCCTGGCTGCGCTGCTGGGGACAAAGTTGGCAGCTTCAGCCCCAAGGGCAAAGGGCTCATCCTCGGCACCGGCCTCCCCCTGCTCCTTCTGCTTCTTCCTGCTGTCCACGCTCTGGACCAGGTCCAGCAGATCGGGGTTGGGGCCCAGCTTTGGCTTTTCGACAAAGGTGAACATGGACTTTTTGCTGGCTCTCCGGGCAGCTGACTCCTCCAGGATCCCTGTTTTGGGCAGGGGGTTCGGGCCGCTCACCCCACAGCTCAGGGTGGGACCTGGCAGCATCTTCTGCTCCCGGGGAGGATACAGGGCTGAGTAGGCGGGGGGTGAGCGGACACGGGTGAGCGGTGGGGGGCTGCTCAAGGTCTCCACATAGGTGGGTGGCGGGGGCAGCTCAGCAGTGGGAGGTCCCTCTGCGGGCTGGCCACTGGCAGGGGACACCTGAGTGCCGAAGGGTCTGGCTGTCCGGTTCTTCACAGGCTTGGGCTTGGCCAAGGTGAGATGGACTTCAAAGTACTGCCGGCCCTGCGCCCCATTTTGCTCGGGGCTGGCTGGGGATGCCGCCCCCGTGGCCGTCCCCGCTGGTGCGCTGGGCACCTCACCAGGCACCTCGCCATTCTTCCCCTCCTCGGGGTTCTGCGGCAGGGCAAGAGCCACCATGCTCGGCCTCACAGGGGCTCCCGCATCCCTAAGCCCACCAGCCCCGTTCTCCATCCCACCAGAAGCTCGCTCTTGCACGCCATTGGTGGCAGACGATGCCATGTTCTCCTTCAGGTAGATGCTAAGCGGGACCTGCTGGACTTCGGCAGGTGGCTCCTGGAACGGGGACGTGTTCGCCCGCAGCTCTCCCGTGGTGCCGGGCTGGCTGGACTCCAGCTTTGTCCCCTGCCCCTCGCCCCCTTCCATGACTGCTTGCCGAGGCCAGGGAGTGGGGCTCAGTGGCAGTCCCCCGCCATGCCCAGCCCCAGCAAGCCCGTCAACGCGCTGCTTGCGACGGTTGAAGAGCAGGACGCCCTTGGAGCTGGGGCCAGGCGCCGTGGTGAGCTGCGCCGCAATCCTCCGGCTCCGCGCCTTCGCCTCCTTCAGCTCCTTCTCAGAGAGGCTGGCACTGCGGGAGAGACCTGGGCAGAGGGGAGAAGGGGGTTAGGGGGGCTCAGCAGGAACATGGGATCCCAGCCCACCCCAGCCAGGTCTGGCAACCCTTCCTCCTGGTATCCCTCAGCATCCCAACCCCTTCCCTGGCAGCTGGGGGAAGGCAGGAGGGATGCTCTGGGTCTGGGGTACACTGGGGGGATATTGTAGCCCAGGGGTGATGAGGACCCAGCATAGCCCCTGCCAAGATGCTGAGCTGCAGCACTGCAGACCAGGGGGACAGACAGCAAAGTCCAGGGGACACTCAGTGGCACTCAAGACCTTTCCTCCTGTCCCACCACAGTGACCATATAGGAAAGGAATTCCTCCAAGGGCTTCAGCAGCTCTCAGGTTGCAGCTCACAAGGTTTTGGCCCCCAGCTTGAAGAGGCAGCGGGCAGGAAAGGGGCCAGTGTGTGTCTCCAGCCCCTCGCCCCAAATCCCAGCATGGTCAGCCCTGAGTGGGCAGGAAAGCAAACCCAGCATCAGCGGGGAGATGCGAGCTCGCCATGACCGCATGGAAAAGCCAGTGGCCAGCCCCGTCTGGGGACTGATTTATGCAGCAACACGAGATGGCAGCAGCCGACAGACGCTGTGCAGATCCAGATCCGCCGGACACAGACATAGCCTGCAGCAAGGCACCAACCTCATGCCTTGGGAACCTACGCAAGTGCTAAAAGCAAAGTGCTACAAGCTCAGTGGCCAGAGTGCCACTGAGCTTCTTGCGTGCTGGCCAAAAGGTCAAGGCACCAGCCCTTCCCAAAGGCAAAAGGATGTGGAGCTGCTGGGAACACATTTTCTCAGGGTGAGTGATTTCCTACAAGCACACTCTGAAGTGCCCATGGGAAAGGCAGCGTCCCCGGCCCTGCTGAGGCCACTGCTTGGGGACAGACACTGGTACAGAGCATCAGCATCAGCCCAGCACCCCTCAAGGGTGCAACCTGTTCCCACAGGCGCTGCCAGGATGGCTGTGATGGGGTGTCCCCACTCTGGCCTCAGCAGGGAGGTGGGTGGTCAGGGCCGCCTGCCCCAAGCCCCACTCCTCCAGGCGCCAAGAGCACCCGCTCCCTTTCCCTTCCCAGCCCTTCCTTCATGTGTTTCTCATTTTCTTGCCTTCTGTGCCGCTTGGGAGCCTTCCAGGATATTTTCAGCAGTGGCTCAGCCTACCAGTGAGGGAAGGGATGAATGACTAAGCCAAATTCTTCCAGCAAGCCCACGGTTAAGCAGGAGGGCTGCTGCAAGCTGGGCATCTCCTCTTCCTCACCCTTCATCCCTCCCACCCCCTTCAGAACCCAGCAAGTCCCTGCCCTGGCCCCAGCACCACCAAGGTGTGCAGGATGGCCTTGCCTAGCTGGAGGGGCCAAAGAGGAGGAGGAGGAGGTTGGACTGCCCAGCAGGAAGGTTTGGGCCAGGCACAGGGGAGAGAAGGCAGAGATGCCGGTGGAAACTCTCTCCTGGAAACGAGGAGCCCGTCCGCAGCAGCGACGCCGGCGGCCAACATCTTCCCCAGTTAGCGCCCGGCATTGTTTAACGCCCCATTTCTATTTGCTTTGGCGGCAGCACAGAGCGGGGCCGCAGTTTCCTCCGGCCGGGCTGGCTGGAGGGCGGCCAGCACCGCAGCTCCCGCTCCATGGGGTCACCCTCACTGCCTTTATCTCTGAAACAGAGGAGAAATACGGCCAAGGAGCCATTGAGAAATAACCCACAGGCTCCAGATGTCTGTGAAATTCATGCTCCAAGCTGAGCATCCCCACTTCCTCAGAGGCCGAGGCCGCCTAAGAAGCCGAGCTCTCAGCAGAGCCATTTCACAGCCTCTCGCTCTTGCTACTGCCTTTTAACAGCAACCAAGGGGCCTTGGGGGATCTCCTCTGCACTGGAGGGATGACTCAGCTCTTGGCCAGCCCATTCCTGCTTGGACTAGCCACTGGATACACTCCTGTGTAGCCGGGACCAGCGTTGGGATTTGCCCCCCAGGATTTTGCCCCCAGGTATCCCAACCCCTTGCCACCACTTCGGGCACAGGTATCCCTCCAGGTGGGACACCCCCCCCCCAAATCCCCCACCTGGCATCTGCTCCCATCAGTGCCTTGCAGCCCCCATTCCCTACGTGCTTCCAGCACTCCCTCTGCCCCTGCCCACCTGGTACCTGCCATTCCCAGCCGCTCCACCCAAGCTCACTGGAAATGAATCCCTCAGGATACTAATGGGGATGGGGAGCAGTAATAACTGCACTTCACATCCAATTTTTATCACACAGATGGAGAGCACCAAAGCCTCCGGCAGGCCAGAGGAAATTGCAGAGAACAACCCTGTACATCGCCCTGCTTGCACAGCTGCACACAGCCCAGCAGACAGACGGACGGACAGGTTGCCCTGAAACCCAGCTCTGCAGGCACTGCTGCAAATGTGGATCATCATCACTCAACCCAGGGTGACATCACATCCCCAGCCAAAGGGCAGGGACCACCTCCCTCCCTCTTCCCCTCCAGTCTGAGACGTAGGATGAGTTATGACCTGACGTGAGAGCCTTTAGCCATGTGCCATGGTGGCCGGAGGGACCCCCATCACCTGGGGCAGGTCCTGCACCCCTTGCTCCCCTCCCAGCCACAGGGAACATCCCCTCATCCTTCCCTGCCCCTCCCTGCCAACCAGGGACCCTTGGGTGGGCTCTGGCTGGGTACTTCCCCCCAGCCCCAGGCAGGTGAGAAGGAGCTCAATGTGCTGAAAACATCCAGGTGCTGGGGAGGAGTAGGAGGGTTGCAGGGCCAAAGGCAGCCTGACTAGCGTGGGGAGGAGACAAAAGAAAAACTATGCACGGTTGAGGGCGCCTGGGGCTTGCGCAGCACTGGAAATTGGCTACCGCCCATTAACAGGAGTCCAGTCCAAAATCTGAAGGGTGACCAGCTCATCTCACGCTCTTCCACTCTTCCTTCCTTCCTTCCCACACCGTGCACTGGCTCACCACCACGCTCCTCTTTGGGAAGGAAACGTCTCCCCTCTCCAAATGTCCCTGCTTCTTCCAAGAACAATGAATCCAGCCCCGCCAGCCCTCCTTGCTGCCGTGTCCCTGCATTGGGGGGTCCCCTGGCAGCCCCCAGGCCTGCTCTCCAAGGATGCCGGAGAAGGAGATGCTCCATGTGCCTCACAGGATCGCTGGACTCCCAGCACATATGAGCAGCTGGCCAACAGCCCCCAAGTGCTATTTCGGTACAATGCACATCAGCTCCAGACAGAGCAACCTATAGATGTCTATCTATATATTTATATAGGCACTTGCTCCATAGGTTTCCCATTGCTCCAGGGGTTACTTCTAGCAACATCCCCCAAGTGCAGGGCTTAACAGCTTCTTACTGAGCTGTCACTCATCCTTCCCGCAGCACGTACTATGCTCTCTCCTCCAGAGTGAGGATGACGAGGGTGATGAAAGGCATTTTTGTGCTCTCCCCCACTGGCCAGATGGGGAAAAAAAATTCCTTCCAGCTCAGCTTTCCATGCAAAGGATGGGTCCCCTCGGCACATCATGTCTGAAGTCCAGCCACCAAAGGCTGGAGCCACCATCTGACCCAAATTGATGGTGAAGGATGTATCAGACCCTGCGCATGGCCTGCCCTGCCCTGCCATCGACTCCAAAAGCTGGAATGAGATGAGGATTTAGCCCCAAATCGCAGGGACGGGAGACAGCCCAGGGCAATCTGAGCTGTAAGATTCCGTTTCTGATCTTGATGTGGCTGGGATGTCAGATGAAGAAAACCAGCGACTTGGAAGCTGCCACCTTGCAGGTTTGGGGGGTTGCGAGCACTGGGCGTGACGGTGAGAAGTCCTTGTACGAAGAAGCCAAGAGGTATTAGAGTCCCAGTGGAGCCAGTGTGATGCAACAGGCCATGTGAAATCTTGGACTCAAGGCTGGCAGGTGACTCCAAAATCTATCCCTAGCCTGCTCCTGGTTTGGATGTTTGGCCATCCCAACGCTGCAGCCCACCATGGCCAGCTCACAGGAGGATGCTCAGGATGTCCACCAGACCACCCACCAACCCAGGGCTGTCCAGGGCCATCCAGGGCCAGGCAGAACATGGATCAGAAACCCCAAATCCACCTTTGCAGAGCGCAGCAGCCTCCACCCATAGCCAACAGGTGTTTTTCCCCCTTTCCAAACATTTCTTGGGCTGCTGTGGGTCAACCCAAATGGTGCATTTCATTGGCAAAATCCCACCAGCAAAACCAAGAACTAAGCCGAGACAAACCCCATCTCTGCCGCTGTCATGTCACCTCCCTGCCACGAACCCAAACGCACATCTACAGCCGGGCACTGATGGGGCAGAGGAATCCAGTGTTTTCACCCAAACATTGAGGGCTTTGGACGCCGAGGAAATGTAAGCAGGTTTTTTGCAGAGAAGCCAACTGGCCTTTTGCCCCAGCTACAGCTGTGCAGGATTTTTTGCAGTGCACACTAACTTGCACACATTTAAGCCTGCACTTCCCTCTGGCTCCCAGAGTTACCCCAAATAATCTGCTGCTAGGAAAACAAGAAGGGTAGCACAGACAGGCAGTCAAGTTAGCTAGAAACAGATATGATTCAAACAGGGATAAAAATACAACAATTTTCTGCCTCGTTCCCAGCTCCCGGCCCTCCTATACCCCATATATAAAATC